>NC_090930.1:154878504-155197411 GCF_040938575.1 Ambystoma mexicanum | reverse complement strand
GTTGTTGCCTACCATGCATAGAAGAGGAAGAAAGACTAAAAGCCCTCTTCAGACAGAAACTAACAAAATAATGCTGTGAATTGTAGACAAAGTGCTCTGCCTGCTGTGGCCTAGCCTGATCCTTCGCCTTAACCTTAGTTTTGACGCAATTCACCTAAAATAAACAGGGTCTGTTTCACTTGCAGAGGAAAGATAAGCCTCATTATGACACTGGTGGTAGGGCTGCCGCTGGAATCGTTTTTTTCCCGGCACCCTGGAATGGCCAATTACCGGGGTATTGCAACCCCAGCTGACCCGGTAATTGCCCATTCCAGGGCGGCAGAAAAAATTCTTCCCCATTCCCATTCGAGCCCCATAGCGCTCAATGGGAATGGGGAAGCCGGATGCATCCGACGTGTTGTGCTTGCAGGTGCCTGTGTGACACAGGCACCCGCGAGCAGAACTTGTAGAACTTGCAGAACTTGTAGTCTGCCGATCCGGGAACTACGGTACCGGCAAGCTTACCGTAGTTCGCCGATTGGCAGACTCCTAATGAGGCCCAATGTCTACTTCTGGCAACAAATATCAACCCATCTATTAAGCCATTGGGCCACATTACGAGGTTGGAGGTAGCCTTGCCGGTAAAACCGGCAAGGCTACCCCTAAATTTGCATCCGGCTCCGGCACCCACGATAGGGGAATCACTGGGCCATTCTGACCTCGGCAGACCCGGTAATTCCCCTTGCGCGGGTGCCGGAGGCGGTACGTCCCCATTCCCATTTGAGCCCCAATAGGGCTTAATGGGTTTGGGGGGGGTGCTAGCAGCGTTACTACCATCATGTTCTACTCATGGGTGCCGGTACGGCCACCTGGTCAGACCAGGTGGCTGCAAGGGCATCCGCGAGCAGAAGTCTAGTATGGCGGGGGACTCTTTGAGACGGAACACGCTGACACAGGGATTTAACCCATGACTATTTAACTCAAACCACCAACACATGAACCTTGAATCAACCTTACTAGCCCTGATTTGAAAAAGACACAGACGTCGAAACATGTGTAATTGCAAAGGGCATGCCTTGAATCTATGTACAATTAAAAATTAAAAATTCAAAGCTTACAATTTGGAGAATAAGAGGCATTGTTTGGTCTTCCTTTTCTTCTCCACGACAAGGGCACATGACACTAGTACAAGTAACATAGTTTGCTGTATTCTTTATTCAAACGGATTAAAGGAGCCAAGGAAACTCCGTTGTTACACAGTCATGCGACCGTGACTTGTGAGTCAACAATTATTCAGGAAAGGGCGCTGAGGTCCACCTGGAAGGGAACCCAACAAAATAGGCTCCTCACTCACAAAAGGATAGTATGGCGGTATGGTAGCAACGGTGCCAGCAGTGATTTCGGCACCATTGTTTCCTTACCGCCATACTCCTAATAAGGCTCATTGTATCAGTGATAGACAGAAAAGTTCCCAAGGCCTCAAGATCATAGGTGAAAAACCCATCTACACCAAACTGCCATTATTCTTTTCAACTGCCTTTTAAGTGTAGAGAACAATATTTTTGCTGGCATCTGTTCTTTGTAAATAAGGCATTTGAACAGTTAACCACATTGATGATCCCATTGCTGAACATCACATGTATTGACAGTTCTAGGTGACTAATCCTTGGAAAAGGGCAAACAAAGATATCTACCATTTAGTGGATCATGAGTTTGGAGTATTGCCTTGTATTTAAAATGACTTTCATTCAGACAAATGGTGAACTGTTCCAGGTCAGATATCAGTCTTTGCAGAAACATTGGTTTGTGAATACATGGGTGGGTATTTGTATGGGATGATGATGATGCAATGTAAGTGGAAAACTGGTGGTTCATAGACAAACATGGTCACACGGTTTGTTTTAACTTAAATGGATTTTCACTGCGTTTAAAGCATTGTAGAATAGCTCATAGGCTAAGTAAACAGAGATGCGCCTCACCTATTAGTAGATAACGATTTTAATGCATATGGTAAAGCACATCATCTGAGTTTATTTAGTATTTGCAATGGGGAAACAGAATTCAGCATGTTTAACCCATTTAACCCCTCACCCTCTAGCCCCTAATGTAATGCACTCACAGCTCATTCATTCGAGTCTCTGCAGTTAAATGCATGTTGAGCTAAACTAGCAGCTGTGAGTTGCATGTGCATATCGTTGCATGTCATTATCCTTTCTACCTCCTTCAGAATTGTTTCTGTTCACTTATCTAATTTGCACCATTCAATAGACACTGGGATATTCCTCATGAACTCACTCTTTGCTGTATCCTGCCTACCAGAGAATCATTGTGGTCCACTGCTGTAAACCTGTGTCCTTGCAGAATTATGTGGTGTATCCGGCACTCCTATATCCACACTGACCTCATTATGTTATGCACCCTATGCCTGCCTGTACCTTTTTATTTGACGCTAACCATGTCAGCCCCATCTTTAAGCAAAGGGAAATATGTTGGCATTAAAGCAAACACACTTCCACAACTCTTTAGGATCAAAAGCCACACCACACCGCTCAAGCTATGCTTCTTCTGGGCTGAGTCGTCTGTAGCACCTGATAGTACTATCCCACTAATAACACCATTTCCATCCCAAGTCACTATGAGCAAGGCACCCAACGCCTTTGCTAATTTGAAAGTTGTCCATTGGTGGGAGAAATCTTTGCCACTGCATGGTCATTAGTTCATAATTTCCCCTTCAGGGCACTATAACTGAGATCAGACTGCAGAGATGACCCACTGTGTGATATGCAGCATATTACAGTCACTGTTATGGTATGGATAAGCAATGTCATTTTTTCATAATAATATACGGATGGCTACAAGAAGAATAGGTAATGTGATAATGGTGACTCTCACATTGCGGTTCAGCTGTGACCTCTACAGGGCTGCAAGTGTGCTCCTTCCTTACACTTTCAGACCAGGGTTGTTCACCAGGTCTCTATCTTGCTAATAAGCAGATTGCTGTGCACTATAAACGCAGGTGGCACATTCTGAGAGATGATCCTCAGAAGAGCCTTATTCAGGGTAGCGTGGACGTCCTCTATTGAGTCTCTACACTTGGCAGGTGTTGTGTAAGATATGAAGGGCTGCCAGGCTGCCTTGCAGTCAGACGCCCGTGCTCCTAAGCATACACACATTAGTGATAGCAGTTGGCAATTGCTTGGGGCAATCTTGGGGCAATCTTGCGGTTGTCAGAAGTCTGTCATTGAGGTTTTGGGTTCTCAATGGTGCCCCTGCAGATGTCAAGGTCTCGGAGACAGTGCAATGTATTGTTATGAGGAGCAGTCTACTACATCTGAAAGCTCCGATCAGACGATTGAACAACTTTACACATGCCTCCAGACTTGGTGGAAGGGAAATGATCATACAAGGGTAGGGCAAGGAGCACCTATTTCCAGCATGCCATTAGTGAAGCCTCTGGGGCTGCTGGATGGGGAGATGTGCAAGGCCTGCTGATTGGATGGAACCATCTGGTTACATTTTCAGGTAAGCAGGGTAGTTAAGAGAGGCTTGCAAACTAAATGCCCTTCTGGGCCATAGATTGGGCGCCATTACTGTGGCAATAAGACCCGAGGCGGCGGGCCAATACTGCCCTAGGTAATGCCCGGGGCCGTAGTTATAGGCCCGAGCGTAGCGAGTGCCTTAACGATGGCCCCGCTCCAAGTCTCCACACGGCTGGAGGTTTCCATCGTCCCCCGCCGGAGACCGCGGGATAGAAGGTAAGTGGGGTGGGGTGGGAGGAGGGAGGAAGGAGGAAAGGCTTGGGGGAAAAAAAAATCTTACCTGAGTCCCCGGTGGGGGACGAAGGAAGCCTCCAGCCATGGGGAGGCTCGGAGCAGGGATTGCCCCATTTCGAGCCTCCTCATTGATTGAGCGGCTGCTATGCCCCTAGCCGAGAACAGAGCAGCCGGAACGCACGGCGTGGACGGGAATACGTGTGGTACGGCTCGCAAATGAGCCAATCACCACACAGTATTCCTGTTCAGCCCGCGTGCCGGGTACTAATTCATTATAATGTTACAAAACGCACCTCAACATATTGCGGCGCCTCACATCCCTTGCACTTGCACGTTCTCAATTTCACTGGGCCTAGTAAGATCGTTGTTTTGTTCCCTCTTGAACCCCTCCCTTGCCTCGTCGCGCTCTGAAACACTTGTGTACGAGCGCGATACAAATAAAAGATCAATATCAATACCTCTTCCCACTCCCCTAAAAATGTCAATAAATGCATAAAACAAGTGTCGGGGTGTTTTCAAAATATCTGGACAATGAAGGAAACAGTGACGGAACAGCACAGAATTTGCTATTTATTACTGTGATATCACTGTTTCATCTGCAGCATGCTTCATTGGTATAAGGAGACCACTTGCAACCAGGGCTTAATTTGTAACAAAATAAGTATTGCAGCTCAAATATTTTCTAACACGCCCTTGACACACCAGGATGCCCAGCTGCCAGCCCACTGTTGCCACCACCGGTGGCTGCTGCCCATGCTCTCAACTCATAAGGGGCTAAAGCTGCAGCTCCCTCCGGCTTAGTGTGGTTGATGGCTGTACTCACTATGGCAGATGTGTGATTTACTAATGCCAATCAACATACACATAAAATAACATGCTCGTTGTGTCTTACCATGAGATCCATGTTCAAGTGTGTCTTTAAACACAATCATCATTTGCATTTTGCTCTGATTCTATAGGTGTTTATTATGCGACTGCCAGTTAAAATAATAAAGTTGCCAAAACACCACATAATAATAAACCTGAGTCTGAGACATTAAGGGGCTGATTCTTGGAATTATGTGCGCTGAAAAACGGGCTTTGTGCGCCATTCTGCTCGCAAATCCCCATTTGTGAAACAGGGATTTGCGGACAGAATGGTGCACAAAGCCCCTTTTTCGGCACACATAATTCCAAGAATGAGCCCCTAAGTGTCAGGGCCCAGAAATAAGTGCCAGGGCTGAGCCCTGGCAAACACCCCAACGAATTAAGCACTGCTTGGAGCCAATTTGCAATCGAGTGTGGGATTTTTAAGACGTTCTTCCGCGTAGACTTGTTTTCTCTTAGATATCCAACTAGGCGTAATAAATATTTCATAGAAGAGGTTGAAAGTCAGTTATTATTATAAAATAGTGGCTTGCTCCTTAAAAAAAGGAAGCGCTAAAAATGACTGTGATATAGTTGTTTTCTCTGTCCATAAATATATATATATTAATCTGACGGAGCCTGTGTAGGGTGAAACGCGTTGTCTGTACTGTTATGTGCTGTCCACAATGGAGCCGATAAAGAAGGAAGGGATGTAACTTCTGAGGGGTTCAGAGTATATTTTGAACTCTCTGGAGTGAGTGCTGCTGGTTTCTGGCAGAGGCGGCAACCTTCTGCCATTTTTTTCACATATATATATATATATATATATATATATATATATATATATATATATATATATACTCACACATACACACACGTGTGTGTATGTGTGTGCGTGTGTGTGTATGTGTGTGTGCTTAGTATGCATCCATGTGTGTTTTTGTTATTCCTTGGGATCACACAATTTTTACAAAGGGAGTGATTAAGGGACTTGGTTGTCAGGGTGAAACATACGAAAAGTAACTTGCATAGAATGCATTGCTATTTTTATACACCACACTCAATCAATCACTCAAAAGCACACACACGTGCATACACGTACATGCAATTTCCTGCATGCAATAGAATATTATCTTCCCCACCTGGAGCCTTGCCACTATGCTGTATTGCACTATGCTGTATTTTATCTTCCCCTCCTGGAGCCTTGCCACTATGCTGTATTTTAGCTTCCCCTCCTGGAGCCTTGCCACTATGCTGTATTTTATCTTCCCCTCCTGGAGCCTTGCCACTATGCTGTATTTTATCTTCCCCTCCTGGAGCCTTGCCACTATGCTGTATTTTATCTTCCCCTCCTGGAGCCTTGCCACTATGCTGTATTTTATCTTCCCCTCCTGGAGCCTTGCCACTATGCTGTATTTTATCTTCCCCTCCTGGAGCCTTGCCACTATGCTGTATTTTATCTTCCCCTCCTGGAGCCTTGCCACTATGCTGTATTTTATCTTCCCCTCCTGGAGCCTTGCCACTATGCTGTATTTTATCTTCCCCTCCTGGAGCCTTGCCACTATGCTGTATTGCACTATGCTGTATTTTATCTTCCCCTCCTGGAGCCTTGCCACTATGCTGTATTTTATCTTCCCCTCCTGGAGCCTTGCCACTATGCTGTATTTTATCTTCCCCTCCTGGAGCCTTGCCACTATGCTGTATTTTATCTTCCCCTCCTGGAGCCTTGCCACTATGCTGTATTTTATCTTCCCCGCCTGGAGCCTTGCCACTATGCTGTATTTTATCTTCCCCTCCTGGAGCCTTGCCACTATGCTGTATTTTATCTTCCCCTCCTGGAGCCTTGCCACTATGCTGTATTTTGTCTTCCCCTCCTGGAGCCTTGCCACTATGCTGTATTTTATCTTCCCCTCCTGGAGCCTTGCCACTATGCTGTATTTTATCTTCCCCTCCTGGAGCCTTGCCACTATGCTGTATTTTATCTTCCCCTCCTGGAGCCTTGCCACTATGCTGTATTTTATCTTCCCCTCCTGGAGCCTTGCCACTATGCTGTATTTTATCTTCCCCTCCTGGAGCTTTGCCACTATGCTGTATTTTATCTTCCCCTCCTGGAGCCTTGCCACTATGCTGTATTTTATCTTCCCCTCCTGGAGCCTTGCCACTATGCTGTATTTTGTCTTCCCCTCCTGGAGCCTTGACACTATGCTGTATTTTGTCTTCCCCTCCTGGAGCCTTGCCACTATGCTGTATTTTGTCTTCCCCTCCTGGAGCCTTGCCACTATGCTGTATTTTGTCTTCCCCTCCTGGAGCCTTGCCACTATGCTGTATTTTGTCTTCCCCTCCTGGAGCCTTGCCACTATGCTGTATTTTGTCTTCCCCTCCTGGAGCCTTGCCACTATGCTGTATTTTATCTTCCCCTCCTGGAGCCTTGCCACTATGCTGTATTTTATCTTCCCCTCCTGGAGCCTTGCCACTATGCTGTATTTTATCTTCCCCTCCTGGAGCCTTGCCACTATGCTGTATTGCACTATGCTGTATTTTATCTTCCCCTCCTGGAGCCTTGCCACTATGCTGTATTTTATCTTCCCCTCCTGGAGCCTTGCCACTATGCTGTATTTTATCTTCCCCTCCTGGAGCCTTGCCACTATGCTGTATTTTGTCTTCCCCTCCTGGAGCCTTGCCACTATGCTGTATTTTATCTTCCCCTCCTGGAGCCTTGCCACTATGCTGTATTTTATCTTCCCCTCCTGGAGCCTTGCCACTATGCTGTATTGCACTATGCTGTATTTTATCTTCCCCTCCTGGAGCCTTGCCACTATGCTGTATTTTATCTTCCCCTCCTGGAGCCTTGCCACTATGCTGTATTTTATCTTCCCCTCCTGGAGCCTTGCCACTATGCTGTATTTTATCTTCCCCTCCTGGAGCCTTGCCACTATGCTGTATTTTATCTTCCCCTCCTGGAGCCTTGCCACTATGCTGTATTTTATCTTCCCCTCCTGGAGCCTTGCCACTATGCTGTATTTTATCTTCCCCTCCTGGAGCCTTGCCACTATGCTGTATTTTGTCTTCCCCTCCTGGAGCCTTGCCACTATGCTGTATTTTGTCTTCCCCTCCTGGAGCCTTGCCACTATGCTGTATTTTATCTTCCCCTCCTGGAGCCTTGCCACTATGCTGTATTTTGTCTTCCCCTCCTGGAGCCTTGCCACTATGCTGTATTTTATCTTCCCCTCCTGGAGCCTTGCCACTATGCTGTATTTTATCTTCCCCTCCTGGAGCCTTGCCACTATGCTGTATTTTATCTTCCCCTCCTGGAGCCTTGCCACTATGCTGTATTTTATCTTCCCCTCCTGGAGCCTTGCCACTATGCTGTATTTTATCTTCCCCTCCTGGAGCCTTGTCACTATGCTGTATTTTGTCTTCCCCTCCTGGAGCCTTGCCACTATGCTGTATTTTGTCTTCCCCTCCTGGAGCCTTGCCACTATGCTGTATTTTATCTTCCCCTCCTGGAGCCTTGCCACTATGCTGTATTTTGTCTTCCCCTCCTGGAGCCTTGCCACTATGCTGTATTTTATCTTCCCCTCCTGGAGCCTTGCCACTATGCTGTATTTTATCTTCCCCTCCTGGAGCCTTGCCACTATGCTGTATTTTATCTTCCCCTCCTGGAGCCTTGCCACTATGCTGTATTTTATCTTCCCCTCCTGGAGCCTTGCCACTATGCTGTATTTTATCTTCCCCTCCTGGAGCCTTGCCACTATGCTGTATTTTATCTTCCCCTCCTGGAGCCTTGCCACTATGCTGTATTTTAGCAGCCCCTCCTGGAGCCTTGCCACTATGCTGTATTTTAGCAGCCCCTCCTGGAGCCTTGCCACTATGCTGTATTTTAGCAGCCCCTCCTGGAGCCTTGCCACTATGCTGTATTTTAGCAGCCCCTCCTGGAGCCTTGCCACTATGCTGTATTTTATCTTCCCCTCCTGGAGCCTTGCCACTATGCTGTATTTTAGCAGCCCCTCCTGGAGCCTTGCCACTATGCTGTATTTTATCTTCCCCTACTGGAGC
Organism: Ambystoma mexicanum; assembly: GCF_040938575.1. NCBI lineage: Eukaryota > Metazoa > Chordata > Amphibia > Caudata > Ambystomatidae > Ambystoma > Ambystoma mexicanum. The sequence goes on along the minus strand of NC_090930.1, from coordinate 155,188,757 downwards.
CTTGCCACTATGCTGTATTTTATCTTCCCCTCCTGGAGCCTTGCCACTATGCTGTATTTTATCTTCCCCTCCTGGAGCCTTGCCACTATGCTGTATTTTATCTTCCCCTCCTGGAGCCTTGCCACTATGCTGTATTTTATCTTCCCCTCCTGGAGCCTTGCCACTATGCTGTATTTTTTCTTCCCCTCCTGGAGCCTTCCCACTATGCTGTATTTTATCTTCCCCTCCTGGAGCCTTGCCACTATGCTGTATTTTATCTTCCCCTCCTGGAGCCTTGCCACTATGCTGTATTTTATCTTCCCCTCCTGGAGCCTTGCCACTATGCTGTATTTTATCTTCCCCTCCTGGAGCCTTGCCACTATGCTGTATTTTATCTTCCCCTCCTGGAGCCTTGCCACTATGCTGTATTTTATCTTCCCCTCCTGGAGCCTTGCCACTATGCTGTATTTTATCTTCCCCTCCTGGAGCCTTGCCACTATGCTGTATTTTATCTTCCCCTCCTGGAGCCTTGCCACTATGCTGTATTTTGTCTTCCCCTCCTGGAGCCTTGCCACTATGCTGTATTTTGTCTTCCCCTCCTGGAGCCTTGCCACTATGCTGTATTTTATCTTCCCCTCCTGGAGCCTTGCCACTATGCTGTATTTTGTCTTCCCCTCCTGGAGCCTTGCCACTATGCTGTATTTTATCTTCCCCTCCTGGAGCCTTGCCACTATGCTGTATTTTATCTTCCCCTCCTGGAGCCTTGCCACTATGCTGTATTTTATCTTCCCCTCCTGGAGCCTTGCCACTATGCTGTATTTTATCTTCCCCTCCTGGAGCCTTGCCACTATGCTGTATTTTATCTTCCCCTCCTGGAGCCTTGTCACTATGCTGTATTTTGTCTTCCCCTCCTGGAGCCTTGCCACTATGCTGTATTTTGTCTTCCCCTCCTGGAGCCTTGCCACTATGCTGTATTTTATCTTCCCCTCCTGGAGCCTTGCCACTATGCTGTATTTTGTCTTCCCCTCCTGGAGCCTTGCCACTATGCTGTATTTTATCTTCCCCTCCTGGAGCCTTGCCACTATGCTGTATTTTATCTTCCCCTCCTGGAGCCTTGCCACTATGCTGTATTTTATCTTCCCCTCCTGGAGCCTTGCCACTATGCTGTATTTTATCTTCCCCTCCTGGAGCCTTGCCACTATGCTGTATTTTATCTTCCCCTCCTGGAGCCTTGCCACTATGCTGTATTTTATCTTCCCCTCCTGGAGCCTTGCCACTATGCTGTATTTTAGCAGCCCCTCCTGGAGCCTTGCCACTATGCTGTATTTTAGCAGCCCCTCCTGGAGCCTTGCCACTATGCTGTATTTTAGCAGCCCCTCCTGGAGCCTTGCCACTATGCTGTATTTTAGCAGCCCCTCCTGGAGCCTTGCCACTATGCTGTATTTTATCTTCCCCTCCTGGAGCCTTGCCACTATGCTGTATTTTAGCAGCCCCTCCTGGAGCCTTGCCACTATGCTGTATTTTATCTTCCCCTACTGGAGCCTTGCCACTATGCTGTATTTTATCTTCCCCTCCTGGAGCCTTGCCACTATGCTGTATTTTATCTTCCCCTCCTGGAGCCTTGCCACTATGCTGTATTTTATCTTCCCCTCCTGGAGCCTTGCCACTATGCTGTATTTTATCTTCCCCTCCTGGAGCCTTGCCACTATGCTGTATTTTTTCTTCCCCTCCTGGAGCCTTCCCACTATGCTGTATTTTATCTTCCCCTCCTGGAGCCTTGCCACTATGCTGTATTTTATCTTCCCCTCCTGGAGCCTTGCCACTATGCTGTATTTTTTCTTCCCCGCCTGGAGCCTTGCCACTATGCTGTATTTTATCTTCCCCTCCTGGAGCCTTAGCTCAGGGATGCCCTTTTTTGTCTTCTGCTTGGAATCCAGGGCCAATAGTAAACAACAGCAAAGGGAATCAAATGTTGCCATACACCGTACGTACCCAAGGATTGTCCCCGAAGGCTGCACAATATATTCAAGATAGGCACATCATGCAGCTCATGAATATTAATTTGGTATTACAGAATGGGGTCGGCTCTCAAGCACCATCAGTAAGTGCAGAGGCGTTGCTGTGCGGGGTCTGGGGGGAAGGGCTGAGGAGGCTCTAGCCCTGGGTCTTTTGAAAGGGGATAGAAGCTCAAGAGCTACAACCAAAAGGCTAGCTAGCCCAGAGTCCCGATAGCCCCGACATTTGCATAGGCCCGCATCTTTTCCAGACCTAGCAACATCCCTGAGCAAGTGCCTAAGATGTGCATAGAAGAATTAACACTCGCACAACCCTCTGGGCGTGTCCCCTATGGACAGCATTGATATGATATGGCATTTATAACTCCTGTACATACATGCCCAACTCTGCATTTTAGAAACCAGTCAAGAAATGTATGATACAGCAATCACATTTCTAGCAAGGCGGTCAGGGGCTGCTTTTTGATTTTCAAGAATAAGTTTAAATGTAGCATGAGCGCAATTGATGAAGAGGAGAATATTAGGTTCTACAAAGAGTCGTGTGGGGTAGAGCTTTCTGGCTTTAAAGCATGTACTTGCAGAATTATGCTGAAGGCAGAAAAGTGCCCATTTGAAGCTCTCATCTAGGTCCTTTGTAAGTGACATGATCAGATTATGATGCCTCAGGTCATAGAATAAGATTTTCATGTGACCAGTCAACTAATTGATTAGCTGAACAAATCGATGACAGGGCATTCTATGCTCACGATGTGGAGACAGACTAGTGCTTAAGTCCTCTAAAAATGTTGTCTCGCCATTGCAAGTCGGTTGTACATTGAGAAAGCTCCTGCTTGTGCCAACTCTTTCTAAAGATGTAGGATAAGAGTAACGACTCGATGGAAAGCGTATTTTCTGAAAGATATGCCCTCTGAGGGCCATTTTCAAATACACGTGAAACACTCTGATCTGTGTTTCACAGATAACACCGTAAAGGACCAGGAACGGAACTCTGGAGGACACCATAAAGCAGGGACGTGAAAAGGGAAGGTTGCCGGCTTGTGAAATAGAATACGATTGATCAGAGTGGTAGGACTGAGATCACTGCAGAATAGGGCCAGAGAAGCCTGTGGAAGGGAGGGAGGAAAGGAGAATGGAGCAGTCAATAGTGTCAAAAGCATCAGATGGGTCAAGAAGAACGAGGATGGAAGATAGTTTGTTGTGACGGACAGGAAGAAGAGAATAGTAAAGCAGATTCATTAGAGTGTGCAGGTTGAAATCCCGTTCAAAGAGGATGGAGAATAAGGACAAGAGGGACAAGGTTTAAGAAAGATGGTGCTTGAGAGTAGATGATCCTTCAAAACGTTTATATAAGAAGGGGAGTAAAGAAATCGGAAACAAAGTTGGAGGGGAGAGAGGAGTTCAGAGAGGTTTTTTTTTCAAAACAGGGATGATAACATCATGTTTGAAGGAAGATGGAAAAATAGAAGAAGATAGCGAAAGATTAATTAAGCAAGGAAGGTAGGGAAGAAGGTGCGGCTAGATCGCAGGAATTAGAGCAGAAGGGATGGGTCAAGGGAGAAGCCGTAGGATTGGCCTGGGATACAAATGTAGCAGTATCAGAGTCAGTAAAAAGGGAAAGAGAGTGAGGGGCAGCGGGAAAGGTGAGCTGAGGGAAGGAGAATAAGAGAAAGAGAGGTAGGAAAGGAAGTGTAGCGACCTTGATAGAAAAAAGTAAGGAGAGGAAAAGGGGGATGAGTGGGAGGAGTCAGCAGGATAAGGAGAAAGGATGCTATTGAGCAGCTGAGATAGGTGACATGGGTGTTGAGAGAGAGAGAGAGCGAGAGAGAGACGGAGAGTGGTGAATAGTGCCGTTTTTAGCGGAGAGTAATAGAGAGGCGTAGGATGAATGGAGATAATAGAGTGTGAGGACGTCGTCAGATGCACATGGCGACATCCAGTGTTGCTTGGCTTTTGAAGTGAGGAACGAAGAGGTAGAACAGAAGGAGCGAGCCAGGGTTGAGAGGCTTCGGACGAGCAGGATGTAATCAGTTCAGAGTAGCCTAAAGATCAGAGAGACCATGAGAGGAGGCGGCATCAAGAGAGAGGGAAGAGAAGTCTTTGATGTGGAGAAGGTAAGTAGAAAGTGCAGGCAGAAAAGATGAGGAGTTGAGTGAATGAAGTTCACGATGTAGAAAAAAGAGACTGAAGGAGGAGAGGAGAGGAAGATGAAGGAGAGGAAGAGAGAATACAATGGTCAGAAGAGTACATAGGATAGTCTTTAACAAGGAAACAATGAGAAAATGAGATCAATAGAGAAGTGCAAGGAGTGGGATGGATGAGTAGAGAGTTGAGGCAGATGAAAAGAGTTAAGGAGGGATAGAAATTCTTCTCTTTCATCCACATACATGTCCAATAATTGGCCTGTATTTATCTGAAATCGCTAAGACACCTCCATTCCATCACCAGCCTAATACCATATTCAGGAAATTCTTGCAACTGTCTGTGCTAACTTCAGCTTAATACCAATCACCACCAAACCATTTTGGCCAACTCCGTTTGTTTGGTCTTCCATTATTGAGCATGATTGATCACATTTTGCTTTTAGGATATTAACAATGGATTCATATGATCACATCACATCCCACTAGATTAAAGGATCCCTGAGTTCATCTATACATTTTGAGGTGCTATTTCTAAACCCCTAATTGGTCAGGGAGTTGGCTCACCTAATCCCAATGCCAGCCAAATGCAGATGCGACAAAAAAAGTGGCCATTTGAAAATAGTAAACTCAGCCACTAGCATCCAATACAGAGCTTAACATTACATTTCTGGAATGAGTACACTTCTATTCATCTTGTTTTCTGAAAGAATTATCTCCCAGTGAAAATATGATATGAATAATAATGTTTTTATAAATGCAGCATGAAATGTAAAATATAGTCAACACCTCCAATAAGAGAATCATGTCATTACTAAGCCCTGGCGAATGGAGAAAGTTAGCAAAACAATAAGGATGCACATACCGAGTCCCACCAGTACAACCAAGCAATCCGTACTAAAAGTATAAGAACTGTTACAAGCTGAGGTGAAACATCTTGCAAGTATTAAAAGAATCCAAAACGGAAATACGCAAGCTCACAACAAAGGCAGACAATACAAGAGAGAAACGAGTATAAGAAGTCCAGCGGGGACGGCAAAATAACCATGTAAGACACCCAACCAATCTAATGACTCCTCACAACTGTGTGCATGCAAGAGGAGAAGAAGGTAGGGTCTCTATGAGGCTAGAACAGGTATGGGAACAGGGCAGCAAAGGAGCCAAAGACCACAGACACAGGAGCTGTTGCAAAACAGGAAGCAAATGAAGTAGCTGCTGCAGCAGCTACAGTAGCAACCCAGGGACTCAAGCTGAGGAGACGCCTCGGCAGTGGGGACTCAAGCTGAGGAGACGCCTCGGCAGTGGGGACTCAAGCTGAGGAGACGCCTCGGCAGTGGGGACTCAAGCTGAGGAGACGCCTCGGCAGTGGGGACTCAAGCTGAGGAGACGCCTCGGCAGTGGGGACTCAAGCTGAGGAGACGCCTCGGCAGTGGGGGCTGAAGCTGAGGAGACGCCTCGGCAGTGGGGACTCAAGCTGAGGAGACGCCTCGGCAGTGGGGACTCAAGCTGAGGAGACGCCTCGGCAGTGGGGACTCAAGCTGAGGAGACGCCTCGGCAGTGGGGGCTGAAGCTGAGGAGACGCCTCGGCAGTGGGGACTCAAGCTGAGGAGACGCCTCGGCAGTGGGGACTCAAGCTGAGGAGACGCCTCGGCAGTGGGGGCTGAAGCTGAGGAGACGCCTCGGCAGTGGGGGCTGAAGCTGAGGAGACGCCTCGGCAGTGGGGACTCAAGCTGAGGAGACGCCTCGGCAGTGGGGACTCAAGCTGAGGAGACCCCTCGGCAGTGGGGGCTGAAGCTGAGGAGACGCCTCGGCAGTGGGGGCTGAAGCTGAGGAGACGCCTCGGCAGTGGGGGCTGAAGCTGAGGAGACGCCTCGGCAGTGGTGACTCAAGCTGAGGAGACGCCTCGGCAGTGGGGACTCAAGCTGAGGAGACGCCTCGGCAGTGGGGGCTGAAGCTGAGGAGACGCCTCGGCAGTGGGGACTCAAGCTGAGGAGATGCCTCGGCAGTGGGGACTCAAGCTGAGGAGACGCCTCGGCAGTGGGGGCTGAAGCTGAGGAGACGCCTCGGCAGTGGGGGCTGAAGCTGAAGAGACACCTCGGCAGTGGGGGCTGAAGCTGAGGAGACGCCTCGGCAGTGGGGGCTGAAGCTGAGGAGACGCCTCGGCAGTGGGGGCTGAAGCTGAGGAGACGCCTCGGCAGTGGGGCCTGAAGCTGAGGAGACGTCTTGACAGTGGGGACTCAAGCTGAGGAGACGCCTCGGCAGTGGGGGCTGAAGCTGAGGAGACGCCTCGGCAGTGGGGCCTGAAGCTGAGGAGACACCTCGTCAGTGGGGGCTGAAGCTGAGGAGACGTCTCGGCAGTGGGGACTGAAGCTGAGGAGACACCTCGTCAGTGGGGACTCAAGCTGAGGGGACGTCTCGGCAGTGGGGGCTGAAGCTGAGGAGACGTCTCGGCAGTGGGGGCTGAAGCTGAGGAGACGCCTCGGCAGTGGGGCTGAAGCTGAGGAGACGCCTCGGCAGTGGGGCCTGAAGCTGAGGAGACACCCTCAGCAGTGGGGGCTGAAGCTGACGAGACGTCTCGGCAGTGGGGGCTGAAGCTGAGGAGACGCCTCGGCAGTGGGGGCTGAAGCTGAGGAGACGTCTCGGCAGTGGGGGCTGAAGCTGAGAAGACGCCTCGGCAGTGGGGGCTGAAGCTGACGAGATGTCTCGGCAGTGGGGGCTGAAGCTGAGGAGACGCCTCGGCAGTGGGGGCTGAAGCTGAGGAGACGTCTCGGCATTGGGGGCTGATGCTGACGAGATGTCTCGGCAGTGGGGGCTGAAGCTGAGGCAACATCTCGGCAGTGGGGGCTGAAGCTGAGGAGACGCCTCCACAGTGGGGGCTGAAGCTGAGGAGATGTCTCGGCAGTGGGGGCTGAAGCTGAGGAGACTTCTCGGCAGTGGGGGCTGAAGCTGAGGAGATGCCTCAGCAGTGGGGGCTGAAGCTGAGGAGATGTCTCGGCAGTGGGGGCTGAAGCTGAGGCGACATCTCGGCAGTGGGGGCTGAAGCTGAGGAGACGCCTCCACAGTGGGGGCTGAAGCTGAGGAGGCATCTCGGCAGTGGGGGCTGAAGCTGAGGAGACTTCTCGGCAGTGGGGCTGAAGCTGAGGAGACGTCTCGGCAGTGGGGGCTGAAGCTGAGGAGACGTCTCGGCAGTGGGGGCTGAAGCTGAGGAGACGCCTCCACAGTGGGGACTGAATCTTAGGAGACGTCTCGGCAGTGGGGGCTGAAGCTGAGGAGACGTCTCGACAGTGGGGGCTGAAGCTGAGGAGACGTCTCGGCAGTGGGGGCTGAAGCTGAGGAGACGTCTCGGCAGTGGGGGCTCAAGCTGAGGAGACGTCTCGGCAGTGGGGGCTGAGGAGGCATCTCGGCAGTGGGGGCTGAAGCTGAGGAGACTTCTCGGCAGTGGGGCTGAAGCTGAGGAGACGTCTCGGCAGTGGGGGCTGAAGCTGAGGAGACGTCTCGGCAGTGGGGGCTGAAGCTGAGGAGACGCCTCCACAGTGGGGGCTGAAGCTGAGGCGACGTCTCGGCAGTGGGGGCTGAAGCTGAGGAGACTTCTCGACAGTGGGGGCTGAAGCTGAGGAGACGTCTCGGCAGTGGGGGCTGAAGCTGAGGAGACATCTCGGCAGTGGGGGCTCAAGCTGAGGAGACATCTCGGCAGTGGGGGCTGAAGCTGAGGAGACCTCTCGGCATTGAGGGCTGAAGCTGAGGAGATGCCTCAGCAGTGGGGGCTGAAGCTGAGGAGACGTCGCAGCAGTGGGGGCTGAAGCTGAGGAGACTTCTCAGCAGTGGGGGTTCGAAGCTGAGGAGACGTCTCGGCAGTGGGGGCTGAAGCTGAGGAGACTTCTCGGAAGAGGGGGCTGAAGCTGAGGAGATGTCTCAGTAGTGGGGGCTGAAGCTGAGGAGACGCCTCGGCAGTGGGGGCTGAAGCTGAAGAGACGCCTCGGCAGTGGGGGCTGAAGCTGAGGAGACGCCTCGGCAGTGGGGGCTGAAGCTGAGGAGACGCCTCGGCAGTGGGGGCTGAAGCTGAGGAGACGCCTCGGCAGTGGGGGCTGAAGCTGAGGAGACGCCTCGGCAGTGGGGCCTGAAGCTGAGGAGACACCTCGTCAGTGGGGGCTGAAGCTGAGGAGACGTCTCGGCAGTGGGGACTGAAGCTGAGGAGACACCTCGTCAGTGGGGACTCAAGCTGAGGGGACGTCTCGGCAGTGGGGGCTGAAGCTGAGGAGACGTCTCGGCAGTGGGGGCTGAAGCTGAGGAGACGCCTCGGCAGTGGGGCCTGAAGCTGAGGCGACATCTCGGCAGTGGGGCCTGAAGCTGAGGAGACGCCTCCACAGTGGGGGCTGAAGCTGAGGAGGCATCTCGGCAGTGGGGGCTGAAGCTGAGGAGACTTCTCGGCAGTGGGGCTGAAGCTGAGGAGACGTCTCGGCAGTGGGGGCTGAAGCTGAGGAGACGTCTCGGCAGTGGGGGCTGAAGCTGAGGAGACGCCTCTACAGTGGGGGCTGAATCTTAGGAGACGTCTCGGCAGTGGGGGCTGAAGCTGAGGAGACGTCTCGACAGTGGGGGCTGAAGCTGAGGAGACGTCTCGGCAGTGGGGGCTGAAGCTGAGGAGACGCCTCCACAGTGGGGGCTGAAGCTGAGGCGACGTCTCGGCAGTGGGGGCTGAAGCTGAGGAGACTTCTCGACAGTGGGGGCTGAAGCTGAGGAGACGTCTCGGCAGTGGGGGCTGAAGCTGAGGAGACATCTCGGCAGTGGGGGCTCAAGCTGAGGAGACATCTCGGCAGTGGGGGCTGAAGCTGAGGAGACCTCTCGGCATTGAGGGCTGAAGCTGAGGAGATGCCTCAGCAGTGGGGGCTGAAGCTGAGGAGACTTCTCAGCAGTGGGGGTTGAAGCTGAGGAGACTTCTCGGCAGTGGGGGCTGAAGCTGAGGAGACTTCTCGGCAGTGGGGGCTGAAGCTGAGGAGACTTCTCGGAAGAGGCGGCTGAAGCTGAGGAGACGTCTCGGTAGTGGGGGCTGAAGCTGAGGAGACGAATCGGTAGTGGGGGCTGAAGCTGAGGAGACGCCTCGGCACTGTGGGCTGAAGCTGTGGAGACGACTCGGCAGTGTGGGCTGCAGCTGAGGAGACGTCTCAGGAGTGGAGCCCCATTGGACTGCATGTCAGTGTTAAATGTAGCATATCCTTTACTTGTGAGCTTGCGAGAAGGGGACACTATATTCTATAGTGGAAATGTCACAATATCCCTTAATGGTGTAAACGATCCCTTAGTAAATGGAAATGGCACTATAACACCTCATCAGAAAGCTGTGGGCCAGGCACTATCTTCCTGGTGTGCATTACAAATGGCAATGTGGGCACTATATTCCTGCGAATAGGGCCTGTGGCATAGAAGTGGCAGGGCACTATGCCCCATTGACAGTAAGTTGAGACAAGATGTGACTGAGCACCATATTGCTGTGACACTGAATTTTTGAGGCAACAAGCGGCTGGATGCTTTATCCCTGCCACTCTGTAGGGATTAAATAACATAGGAGAGACTTGGTGGAGGCGGTGGAGACGGCCAATACACTTTATTGTTTGTCCCATCCAAACATAGTTATAGTAGTAAAATGTTTAGCAAAAGCAAAAGGAGGGAAATACTGTAAGGCTATTTTGTAGATCATGGTGCTGGAACCTGTGACTCTCCAGATGTTTTGAACTACAAATCCAATAGTCCGTCACCATCAACCATGCTGGCTAGGGCTGATGGGAGTTGTAGTCTACAACATCTGCAGTGCCAAAAGTTGCAGACCCTTGCTGTACCCTTGAGTTAGGCTAGTCCCAGAGAGGGAATCCCTGCTATGTTGCAGATAACCCTCTAGACTGTATAGGCATGTATCCAAGTACCCTTTAATTTCTGTAAATAAATTAAGTCAACTACTTTCTTTTCAAGTGGTATGTTTTTCTGGATCCGCCAAAAATTGAACGGCCTTCATTGGTAGAATCTGTATATTTTGAAAGTGCTATGAATAGGTGTTGCTAAGTCTAGAGAGGCCAAGCCAGGGGGTGAAACACATTTCTGCAGTTAATGGAGATCACAATATCCATTACAGGGATAATTGTGCTCCCCAACAATACAGCAGTTGGGGACAGATAATACTTGCTTCAGCCTACACCCTAAATCGTAGGCGAAGGCCTTGGGTTTACTATCTTGTTCAGGAGGGACGAGACAACGACCTCTATCTTAGAAATTAATAGAGAAGGGGATACAAACGGAGGCCACGTATGTACCTGGAATAAGCCTGAAGGTTATGTCAGTGTCTGGCAAGAATATGCAACTGTGATTATGAAGCAAAGCAAGCTCCGCGCAGTGCAGCACTAAGGTCCTGAAAGATGATGCTGTCAGTGAGCACACATTGAAGAATGACTGAATGCAAGAGGAGAGATCTTCATAATGCACTTTAATGCAAAATGCCTGCGAAGATCTCCCTATGAGAACGGTTCTGGGAGGCAACCACCAACTTTTTTTGATGGGATAATGAATTAAATATCAGATCTAGTTACTAATGGATCCTTCCTAGTGTATTCCTGGCCCCTACCTAACATGAGGTGTTAATGAACCCTGCTACAGGAGTACAGTGGAACACACAAAACCCCACAGTGCAGTGGACCTTCCTACTGTATCGACACTGGCACAGTGGACAAAAGAGTCCAAACTGGCCGGGCAAGAGTCAAGTTCTTACACATCACCAGTCCATTGAGAAATAGGAGTTATATCACGCTCGTGGAGAATTTTAGATCATTCACACCTCATATTCTGGCTATCTAAAGATATGGGCAGTGCATGCCGTTCACCTGGATGGATCTTTCTGTTTTTCAAAGCAAATAAAACGCAGAGAACCGACGAGGTGGCAGGTCAGTTTTCAGAGCTACTCAGCATATTATCTGCTGAATCTGGGAAGGTCACACAAGACAGATCTGAGTTAGATGCTGCCTTAGACATATCTCCTGTGCTGCATTATGGGGCAGGTGTGGGAAGTTGTGGCCTGTTATCAGCATAGTGTGTATCAGATAGACATATCTCCTGTAGTGCATTGTGGGGGAGGTGGGGCAGTTGTGGCGTGGTATCAGCATAGTGTGGGGGCAGTTGTGGCCTGTTATCAGCATGGTGTGTATCACATAGACATATCTCCTGTAGTGCATTGTGGGTGAGGTGGGGCAGATGTGGCCTGTTATCAGCATGGTGTGTATCACATAGACATATCTCCTGTAGTGCATTGTGGGGGAGATGGGGCAGGTGTGGCCTGTTATCAGCATGGTGTGTATCACATAGACATATCTCCTGTAGTGCATTGTGGGGGAGATGGGGCAGGTGTGGCCTGTTATCAGCATAGTGTTTATCACATAGACATATCTCCTGTAGTGCATTGTGGGGGAGGTGGGGCAGTTGTGGCCTGTTATCAGCATGGTGTGTATCACATAGACATATCTTCTGTAGTGCATTGTGGGTGAGGTGGGGCAGATGTGGCCTGTTATCAGCATGGTGTGTATCACATAGACATATCTCCTGTAGTGCATTGTGGGGGAGATGGGGCAGGTGTGGCCTGTTATCAGCATGGTGTGTATCACATAGACATATCTCCTGTAGTGCATTGTGGGGGAGATGGGGCAGGTGTGGCCTGTTATCAGCATAGTGTTTATCACATAGACATATCTCCTGTAGTGCATTGTGGGGGAGGTGGGGCAGTTGTGGCCTGTTATCAGCATGGTGTGTATCACATAGACATATCTTCTGTAGTGCATTGTGGGTGAGGTGGGGCAGATGTGGCCTGTTATCAGCATGGTGTGTATCACATAGACATATCTCCTGTAGTGCATAGTGGGGGAGGTGGGGCAGATGTGGCCTGTTATCAGCATAGTGTGTATCACATAGACATATCTCCTGTAGTGCATAGTGGGGGAGGTGGGGCAGGTATGGCCTGTTATCAGCATAGTGTGTATCACATAGACATATCTCCTGTAGTGCATTGTGGGGGAGGTGGGGCAGGTGTGGCCTGTTATCAGCATAGTGTGTATCACATAGACATATCTCCTGTAGTGGATTGTGGGGGAGGTGGGGCAGGTGTTGCCTGTTATCAGCATAGTGTGTATCACATAGACATATCTCCTGTAGTGCATTGTGGGGTAGATGGGGCAGGTGTGGCCTGTTATCAGCATGGTGTGTATCACATAGACATATCTCCTGTAGTGCATTGTGGGGGAGGTGGGCATAGTGTGTACCACATTCTCTAGCCTTGCTTGAAGGGGTCTGCACCTGTCCATGCATGGGATGTGCCAATGCATTATTGGCTGCTGGAACCAGGGATGGAATAGCTAGACTGGGCAGTGTTCTAACATATCTGGAGTGTAAAGGCTTACCTGGGTGGCTCCAAATCATTATTGTAGGCATAGTACTGTGGAGTTGTGTTGGTGTAAATTAGGTTGAATGGTCAATGGGGAACTAAGCACTTTGTATTGTGGGGCACTGACTACCAGAATATTTCAAATGTCCACCAGAGCCATACGGAAGGCATTCGTAGACAGATCATCTGCAATGCCAGTATTGTATTATTGGGGGTATCCCCATGCCCGTAGTCATGTTAAATGCTAGTTGCAATGAAACGCCATTATGTTCTATGCTGTACATAAACAGTAACTGGGTTATCAGCTGTGTGGTAGAGATCCATCGTGTGTGCTGCCAAATGTGTAAAGGCTGTGTCCTTATTATATACTTATAAGTATACAAATCAGACATTTACTTTTTGAAAGTATTTCTATTTGTATCAATCTCTTGCCCCTAGAATGGCATTTGATCGCTAATTGTGATGTCACGTTTCCTATTGAAGTAAAGGGAGTGTTTCTCAGCACTATGAACACTAGAAAAGCACTACTTTGCTGAAAGACTGGAGGGAGTATGGATATTGGCATCATGGAAAACTACTGTGAACGCTGCACTATGGGCACAGTTGCTTTGGTTCCCACGTAAACAGTACAGAGGGACACTCTGCAGAGTCCCCTTTTCTCTAGGAGTGTTATCCTTGCATTTTGGACCCTGCAGGTGAAGAGCAAGTGTAGGAAGACCAGCCAGTCGGCCATTGAGTTCCGGGAACCGACAGAGCCAGAACACAGTCAAGGAGAAACACAGTACCCCAGAGCCCCCAGAAAGTCAGCAAGAGACCCTATTCAGGGCATGAAAGGCAGGTTTATTATTTTCATTAAATTAAGAGAATTGCTTTGGCAATCTCCAAACACAATAGGTAGGTAAAGACCTGCAGCCCATGTCCACCACAGTGAAAAGGAAAAGAGCTGAAGATTATTTCTAAATCCTGGCATGCTCTGGCGCGCAGCCAGACAAATATCAACAAGTGTGCTCTGCCACAGGGAGGGGCTGAGTGGCCTGGCTAACCAGCCTGCCAGCACATCATCCAAACACTAATAAATGTGTCCTACTCTCATTACAAAGGTATGGACCCTATTGTTTCTACATGCATGTCTGCCACTGTCTTACACTTTTCATATGTATTTATTTTATGTGTACACTTTTATAGCAATGTGTTTTAGGACCATGTAGCGTCTTTCGTGCTAGATGAAATTATAATAATAATTCTTAGTCCAAATAATTGGACAGACTCAAACAATATGGCAAAGTACTACTTTATTATCAATTGAATAAAGCAGGGTCAACTGACAGACATCGGACTGATGCTTGCACACTCACACCCAAATTTAATTACATGGAGGTCTTATGCCTTAAAATGCATCATCTATGATGTCATTCTACGTGGCAAAACACAAAACCTATCAAGGGAAGGGATTGGTAAAGGGACCATATCTATTTAAACAACATATAAGGATTAGTGCATCATTGGCTACACCTTATCTGTAGGGCACGCCTTGAACTACCTCTAAATACATATAGTACAGATTATAGAGGACAAATCATCAGTGGATTGGCTCCTGCAACATTGTATGTTAGGTTGTCTCCCAACCCCACTGATTGGTTGGCATGCTATCCCAACCTTGGACTTTTGGCTCCTTAGCAGCACGTACGTGAAATGAAACCTAGGTGTTTGAATCCCATCAGACTATTCCCCATTTTCCCAATTAGTCCATCACCTCTCATCGGTAGGCTATCAGCCAAAGTCTTCCATTTGTAGTTGACCTTGTGCCTGCCCACTGTCCTGGAACATTCAATGGAGCGTGATATGCCACTATCTTAGCTTAAGTCTCCAAGGAATAGCCTTTGTTTTTCACCTTCTGAGTCAAACGTGAAGAGACCATGAATGTGTCCATTTCATCCTTCCATTACTGCTATTTGATTCAATTCATGCAAGGTGTTGTTGCTCCTCTTGGCCTCTAGAGGCTACCTCACTCAATCTCATAGGAACATACACTTTTAATTGACCAACAGTTTGGCTCTCACAGATGTTTCGTCTTCTTCCATCTATTGAAGAATGTCCCACATTCAGAGCTTATCCATGAACTCCCTTTGTGCTCTGAGCTTATCCTTTGAAAATAGCATTGTTAATTTGAGGCTAAACCTGACTCATCGTCGGCTCTGCACACAAAACTGTTTTCATGCGTCTCCTGATTCTTACAGTCTCTGCCTGTCTCTGAGGTAGCGTGGTCATGTTCAACATGAGGCACCGTCCATTTTCCTAATATGGCCGTCCTTGCCACGATATATATTCCTCTATAGCAAGCTTCTATACATTGTCTTTCTACCTTGTATTACTCTGTATTTACAGTTATTGGTCAGTAAATTGCTTTATTTTCATTAGACTCATGATTACTTTAGCTTTAGGTACATGTTACACTTAGTGCTTCAGTAACAAAGGTACTTAGTATTTTCATATCGTTTCAACATAAGCTCATATATCGCTTTCATTACATCACTTTATCCTTTTCAGATTTCATCTTAATGTATGTCCATGATATCCACAGATGCGTTCTGACATCTTGGCAGGTGACATACTTTCATATAGCATTCTTCCATACAACATCCTTCCACACTTTCAGTGCGAGGGTACATTCTGTATGGCTGTCTGAGTGCATAACATCTCTCATGCACTCGATGTGGTATAGGAACAATGTAGGGGGTCCCATCTATGGCTCTTCTCCAACTGTTCCAAAATGATGGCAGTGAGGGGGCAGGATAGTGTCTACCCGCTCCTCTACAGAGCTCTTAACCCATGAGTGTCTAGGTGTTGGTTACATCTTAGGTAGTTTCAACAGTTAGCAGGCAGAGCGCAGTAACTGAAACAGATGCATTTTTAGTCTCTTTCTGACCAAGGTGTAGGAAGGTCTGGCTCTCAAGGCAGGGGGAAGGCTGTTCCAACGCGTAGCCGCAGATACAGGGAAGCTGGCACCACTAGCCTTTACACGCTTGAATCTGGGGGTGTATAGTCGGTTGGCATAAGCGGAGCGTGTGGGCCCAGCGACGGTGGGCTTGGAGATCCTTTGGGCTAGGTAGCCAGGTGCAGTGTTTTCGAGACAATGGGGGGTGCAGTGGTTTGTCCTCATTGGTTACGGTTCTATAGTATAGTATGTGTATGTCTGCTTGTTTTGTCCTACCAGCATCTGTAGCCAGAGGTCACACAGCCAACACTCACTCTTATATTTATGTTCAGCTCTGACTTGGCCCTATTGCAGTTTCCTGCCACTGCCGACAGCACAGACTGTGTTTATTTTGGAGCAGAAATTCAGACAAGTCTGCACATTCTGAGTACAGAACACTTGAGGTTCTTCTGCAAAGGTTAGAGTGATATAAAGGTAAAATTGCCTTTACGGTTTACTTGTCCACTATGTTTACATAGAAGTGTAACTACCTCCCACATTTAACAAGGAGGTATTTGCAATAATAGATTCCTATGCAATCTGCCTTTTTTTTACCAGCTGGTAATTTCTGGCAGATTACATGAAAATACCTGCTGCCGGTAATCCAGACACATTTATCAGGTAGAGAGGGGCAGCAGCCGGACATGTAAAGTTCATCTGGCATCCCAACTCCACCTGACAAAACTTTGAAAGTTCAACAATTACTCGAAAATTGTGGTAAATGTGTGCCGCCACTTTCGTCAGCATTTTCATCGATCTGCAGTGTTACGGTTTATTGGGAGGGCACCCTCCGCACAGGGAGTTCCTTCCCTCCCCAAGCTAAGTGTCACACAATAAATGGCTAATGTCAGTTCTTTTATTCAGCCCTATTTCAGCCTCATATCATTCCCTTGGATCCCTCCCTATGAGCTACCAATTTGCCAAGAACCAGGCCGGTGTACAGGAAATATATTTGTATTTATTTGAATTATAGGTAATAGGAATCACACTAAACTACACACACCACCTTCTTTGGGACTCACAATTAACTTCTTGTTACAAAAATTAATCTCACCAGTTGGTTGAAAAGAACACAAATCACAATTATTTACTTTCTACATATTTCACAACAAGAAATAATTAAACTGACCAATAAACAAACACAATTACGTATGCAATGTTATGCAATTTCGATGTTCCTGCATGCTTAAAATGCTAGCAGTTTTTTGTACAGATTTGGACAAATGCATATGCAATTATGATTTCACCCACACTTTTTCCTTAAAATAAACAAATGGTGATTTAGCAGTGTTTTTTTATACCCCCCTACATTGTTCTATGTTGGGGAAGTCTGGCCCAAAAATTGGGATGATTGAAGAATGTAGGATTTTAGATCCCACACAACTTAAAGGCCTGTGTTGGGAAATTGGACAGCAACATTTGGGAGGATTTGAGAATTTTGGATTTCTGGCCCCACTACACTTAAAGGCCTGCGTTGGGGAAGTTGGCCAGCAGAAATTGGGCAGATTTTAGAGTTTTGTATTTCAGACCTCCCTCCACTTAAAGGCATGTGTTGGGAAAGCTAGCCTCATAGGATTACCCAATTTAATTAGAGTCTATAGTTTTCAACGCACCCCAGTAATGAGCTTTGTTAATTTTGAATTTTAACAAAAATCACCCAGTGGTGTTCTGCCAAGGGGCATTAACTACATTTATATCTGTTTAGTTAAATAGGCTAAGATCTACAAAGCCCACCCCAACCCCAACCCTCTATGAAGGGAAAGGGTTTAAGGCCAGCAGAGCCACCACATTTTGGTTCCAAAGGATTCAATTCTACTTACATAGAAAACCTCTGTTCAAAGTTTCAGAAAGACAGCTGCATGTTAGGACCCTCTGGAAAGACAGAGAAGGGGTCAGGTCACTCCACTCTCAGTGGTGGCCTCCGCTCTCCACCATAGGACCCAGTCCGCTTTTAGGCCTTCCCAGAAATAGACAGCTCCACACAGAGGCAATCTCAGCAATATCTACATTTGGTGTTTCCTGGCAGCTGTCAGAGGGT
Organism: Ambystoma mexicanum; assembly: GCF_040938575.1. Taxonomy (NCBI): domain Eukaryota; kingdom Metazoa; phylum Chordata; class Amphibia; order Caudata; family Ambystomatidae; genus Ambystoma; species Ambystoma mexicanum. Next base: position 155,171,203 of record NC_090930.1, on the reverse strand, counting down.
GATTTTCAGCAGCTCTCCCCGGTGATAATTTTAGGAGCTCTCCCGTTTTACTCATAGTGCATCCACTTTATATGTCAGTGATGACACCATCAAATTTACAATCTTGGGGAGTAGCCTGCAAGAGTTCTCACAAATAGGATTGGACAGTTATCCTTCAATCTCCACCCAAATCTAGCCTCTCTCTGAAGATTGGCTTAGGAGTCTGGAACACACATATGGCCACTTCCCTTTGAAATCCCCATTTATTCTCATGTCAAATGTTGGCATAAATCTAGTTATGTGTCAGAAACGTTGTGATTTGCTATTAACTGCCATAAGATATATATATCTATTCCGCTCCGGCTAATCATGGGTAATGAAATAACATCCAATTCTGCTCCATGTTGCATGGCCGTTTGGAGATTTCCCACCATTTTTACAAAATGCATAATCATTAGGAATATGCAATTTATTCTCCACATACCTAATTTTACCCACACCAGTTCACCAACTCCCAAATTCAGAACATGTTCACAGCAGCCAGGAACACTTTTTGGCTGGTCATTACAATGCCCTACGTTATAGGTGAAGGAATTGGTCATGGGTATCAGGCAGGTAGTTGGGGCAAGCTGGGTGGAGGCTTGGCAGGCCTGGCATAGGCACGCAAAGAACCCATAACAAATCCCTCCTTTCATTCCTTCCTAGTGTTTGTATTAACTTCCTGGTTACCACTTCCTGTTGCCAAACAGGAAGTGTGTGATCACTCATGAGCTCTCTAGTGTTTGGGTGTGGCTGGCTATATAAGCCACACCCAAGATTCTTCCAGTGCTTCGTGTTGCTTACTGTGATCTGTATCAGCAACACACTTGCCGTGGTCTGGATCAGCCAGCATCTGCTTACCTGCTCCGGATTATCCTGTTTCTTCTTACCTGCTCCGGATCATCCTGCTTCTGCTTACCCGCTCTGGATCATTCAGCGTCAGCTTACCTGCTTCTTACTCCACGCTGCAGCTATCTCCAGTCAAGAGAGGACTTCTACACCGGCACCTGTAAAAACAAAGAAGAACAGTGTTAACACGCGCACATCAGTAACGCTGCGCATACTCACCGAATCGTCCCGCAACGGTGGAATCCAGGTTAGTTGCATGAGCCCACAAACCCCTGTAAGAAAGGAGAGACATTATTCATTGCACTCACTCCAATAACGAGGACACTTATTTGACTGCCTTCTCTCTCTCTCTACGCGGTGCATACTTACCAAAAGCCTCTGTGCAAACTTACCTAACCACCAAGTCTCCAGTAGCAGTGAACCCGGACTCAAGGCGCTAATACCACATAATTTCTGCTGCAAGGGAAAGGGAGAGAAATTACCAGGCGCGCTCGAATTGAAGGCAGTGCGCAAACCTACCAACAACTAGCTTCTACACACAGCGCTACTCACCCACAAAAATACCAGCAAACAAAGACAATACGGACAATTTCGGACACTCAACATTCTCCGCTCAACTTTCACTTGTGGGAAGGACTTTCTAGCCAGTGAAGAAACTGGCGCCTTGAACTCTCGGCCTCACTGTGAAGGCATAAAATAGCGTTTGGCATCTGAACTCAGTCTACAGACATTGGCACCAATCACATGAGTGAATCATGCCCCTGCAAATGCAGGGTGGAGTGCACACCCTACTAAAGATCAAGGTAAGCCCATAGGGGGATATCGCAGCACACAGTAAAGAGAAGGGAAGGGCCCAGGGGAATCAGGTGAAATAAGGTCTGAGTGTACAGCTTGTATTGACATGTATTCCTCTGGGTGAAACAGGGCAAGTGAAGACTCGAGGTCAAGGGAGGCTCATCCATCGCTCCTGCAGAGACACAGGTGAGTGTGACAGAACACAAAGCCATCCTCAATACCTCTGCCCGAGCGATGGAAACCTCCGAGGTAGACCGGCTTTCCCTATTGTTAGGTGAACTACGGGCTGAGGTGCATGCAGCCCGCTCAGAGACAAATGCCTTAAGGCACGAACTGGTAGTCAACAGGGACAAAACAGATGATTTGGCAAGACATCTCCTACAGACCCAAGCTGGTCTAGCACCCCTACCAGGTGGAGTTTCACAGGGGCAGCCTACCGTGGCACCTCTAGCCACACCGCTCAGGTATTGCTTCAAGGCAACAACCCTTTAGCACCCCCGGAACGCTTCTCTGGGGATCCCAAGAAATTTGGAGCGTTCATGAATCAATGCCGGCTACATTTCATGTGCAAACCAGACACCTTTCTGAATGACCAAGCTAAAGTAGCTTTTGTCCTCTCCTTTTTAGGAGGGCACGCGGCAGACCGGTATGTTCCGTTAGTGCTTAGGGATGACCCTTTACTGAGAAATTACCCAGGTTTTCAGTGTGAACTGGAAAAACTATTTGCCCATCAGACTCGAGATCAGGCCATGGATGATGAGCTACTCTCTCTGCGACAGGGTGGTCAGGATCTAATCTCATATGTCGACAGATTCAATCGCTTAATAGCCGAATCAGGTTGGCCAGAGGAGAAATGAATAACGTTATTTTATCGAGGACTGAGAGGAGAATTAAAAGATGTCTTGGCGCAAGTAGTTAATCCGCCCGAAGATTGCAGTGAATACATCGACCTAACTATGCAACTAGATCACCGGTTACAGGATCGTAAGGCCGACCGAACCAGATCAGAGCATAGACCAGTGTATGTCCGACCAAAAGAAGTGTCCCATCGACAGGTCTGAGAAAGACACTCGGAGCCCATGCATTTGGGTGTTCTCATGGGACCACTCATCAAGGTGGAGAGAGAACGTAGGTGTCAGGAAAAATGTTGCTTATATTGCGGCCAATCTGGTCACTTCCTCCAGAACTGCACAATTAAACCCCCACGGAAGACAATGGGGGTACTAGATAACATAGGGGAAGACACAGGTGCGGTAGCGGAAAACTCTAACGCCCGGCAGATGTAGAGGTTGGTCTGTCGAGCCAGGAATGAAGCACTCAGATCTCACATTTCAGTATTCCTGTGGTTTTGGTAGACCCTTCACAGCCCATCCGAATGCATGCCCTCAAGGCTTTCATATACAGTGGGGCTATTGGGAACTACCTGGACATAAACACTGCAAAGACCTTGGCATTAGCATTCCACCATAAGGACACCGCAGAAAGCGTGACAGCTGTGGATGGCACACAAATCCTTTCAGGACCAGTAACACAGCGTACTTCCACCATCACCTTAATCTGCCAAGATGGCCACAGAGAAAGTATTAGATTCGACCTTATCACTGCACCCCAATTCCAGATGATTCTTGGGATACCGTGGCTAGAGACGCACAACCCAAAGATAGATTGGCAAGCTCGCACCTTACTCTTTTCCACGGAATGCGCCTCTTGTTACGACATCAAAAGGATCAAAGTAAGCCTATTGTTAGCTTCACAGGAAAAGATAGCAGGTTTAGGTTTGGTGGGCACTTTAACAGAGGAATAACAGGAGTTCCAGGATGTGTTCGCGAAGGAGCAAGCTAATACACTACCACCACATCGAGTTTACGACTGCCAGATGGACCAGGGGCACAAGTACAGTGCAGCTGCACTTATGCATTAACCGAGGAAGAGAACACACATCTACTGACCTACTTGGATCAATACCTGTCCAATGGCTTCATTAGACCATCTAAGTGACCAGCCGCCTCCCCACTCTTCTTCATACCGAAGAAAGAGGGGGACTTAAGAACGTGTATTGATTACCGGACCCTAAATCAAGTCACCATAAAAAATAAGTACCCGTTACCTCTGATACCAGTACTCATAGACCAGGTGAGACAAGCAAAGATTTTCACCAAGCTAGACTTACGCGGCGCATATCACCTGGTACACATGAAGAAAGGGGACGAGTGTAAGATTGCGTTCCGTACCCGCTATGGCTTGTACGAATACCAGGTCATGCCCTTTGGGCTTTGCAATGCCACGGCTGCATTCCAGCATTTTATGAATGATGTGTTATGGGAACTCCTCGAAGTCTGCAGAGTCGTCTACATCGATGACATTCTGATCTACTCCACCACTCCCCAAGAGCACGTAACCCAGGTGCCAGCTGTACTCCGCAAACTGCGTGAAAACCAACTGTACGCAAAGCTAGAAAAATGCTCCTTCTACGTCACTGAGGTGGAGTTTCTGGGATATGTACTGACACCGCAGAGGATCAAGATGGACAATAGAAAAGTGGAGACAATCCTCACATGGTCCTCACCCACATCTGTAAAGGGAGTACAGAGTTTCCTAGGGTTTGCAAACTGTTATCGACGCTTCATACCAGGATTCCCACATATAGTACATCCAATAACGTCCTTGCTGTGCAAACACCGAAAGTTCGAATGGACACCAGCGGCGGAAGAAGCTTTCTAAGCGCTCAAGGAAAAATTCACCTCAGCCCCAATTCTGCAACACCCACAGCCCGATTTACCGTACATCGTGGAAAATGACGCTTCAAGCATTGCCACGGGGGCCGTATTGTCTCAACAAAATCCTGAAACCGGATGCCTTCACCCCAATGCCTTTTGGTCAAGGAAATTTTCCCCAGCAGAATTAAACTATGCAATTTCTGAGAAAGTACTCCTAGCAATCAAAAGGGCACTGTGTGAATGGCGACATTACTTACTAGGAGCAAAACACACCATCACAATAATAACAGATCATCGTAACTTGCAATACTTACGCAAAAGCTCAGTCTTCTAGGCACCTCTGTTGGGCCCTATCCTTCATGGAATACGACTTTGTAATCACCTACCGCCCCAGAGTTAAGAGTGGGAAAGTGGATGCCTTATCCCACATTGGCACAGGAGAGGAAGTCTACAATGACCCTAAGCCGGTGGAGATCATACCCAGCCATAACATTCTCAGCCTCTGCATTGGCCCATCTCGGTTAAATACTCTGCCAGAAACAATAAAAGAAAATATGTCTGAAGAAGACATACTGGCTTGGGACACGAAGGGAGATCAGTTCACCATTCAAGACAAACTACCATACTACCAAAAACGCCTCTAAATTCCAACTAAAGATCTGCAACAAGCAATCATATCAGACTACCACAACTCGCTGTTAGAAGCCCATCCGGGTATAGCCAAAACCATGAAGAAAGTAAGCAAATGTTATTGGTGGCCAACTTGGCGAGAAGATATTGCCACCTACATAGGCACCTGTGAGGTGTGTGCACAATACAAAACATCAAGGCAAAAACCATCTGGCCTCCTTCAGCCATTCACCATTCCGCCAGCGCCCTGGCACACAGTATCAATGGACTTCGTCACTGATCTACCTACTAACTCAGGTTATAATACCATCCTCGTAGTAGTGGACCTCTTCTCCAAAATGGCCCATTTCATGGCTCTAACGGGTATTCCCTCAGCTCAGACCCTGGCGCAGGTTTTTCTAGACCAAATCGTCAAGTTACATGGATTCCCTACCATAATCGTTTCTGACAGAAGCAGCCAATTTGTATCTCGTTTTTGGAAAAAATGTGCCCTGGCAAGAGTAGAAGTCTGTCTGTCTTCTAGTCACCACCCTCAAACGGACGGCCAAACTGAGTGCACGAACCAGACCGTGGAACAGTATTTGTGCTGTCTATTACACCAAACAAGCCAAAGCTGGACAGAAATTCTATGGATGGCAGAGTATACCTACAACAACTCAACACATTCATCAACCCAAGTAACACCCTTCTTTACTATGTATGGTCGAAACCCCAGAATGTCGGTCTACGATCCACCAGAAAAAATTTAAATGCCTGCAGTAAAGAATCTACATGCCAGCATAATGAAAGCACTCACAGAAGTCAGCAGGAACCTACAGCAAGGCAAAGAAACACAGAAAATAAACCCTGATCGCTATCAACGAAAAGTCCCAGATTATCAAGTGGGAGACTCGGTCTGGCTGGAAACTAGACACATTGCTTTAAAGGTCCCAAGAAATTTCAGCCTGGATACATCGGCCCGTATACAATAGAAAAAGGAATTAATCCAGCAGCCATGAGGCTGGCGTTACCTCAACATATGCGTATACATCCCGTATTTCATGTGTCTCTATTAAAACCAGCACACCCAGGAACCCAAACTTCCACACCTCCCGCACCCATACAAGTGGGTGAAGAAGCACCAGAATATTGTAACGCTCACCTGACTCCCACGGAGACGCTGACCAGGTCTGGACTGCTGCGGCCTCTTCTAAGGTGATGCGCAGAACTCGGAAGACCGACTGGACAGGACCCCCAAATCTCGATTGTCTGACTCGCAGGAGAATCCTTCTGCAGATGGAGAAAGGGGATTAACTACCTGCAGAGTAGCGCGTCGGTCTCCCACTTCCCTCTTTCACTCTCCTCAGACCACCTCCGAAATTCCCCGTTAACTCTCACCTTAAGGTTTGAAAGGACGAGCTCTCCATCCTGCTTCTGGTGCAGGGGTGCGATTATATCCAGTTACTTCACTGGTGTTCGGATTGGTGAGGATCCAAGCTTACTTGACTTTCCTGGCAAGGTGCCGTAAGTATACTGTTGTAAAAGTTCAAGAGTTGGCCTCCTTTTCTATTTGCCTTTATATTCAGTAGTCCGTCTCTTATCCCTTTTATCACAGGTGCTGAGTGAAGATTTCGCGTAGAGGAAACAATTCGCCGAAGGTAAACTCAGGTGAGTTTATGATGGGTGGTTCCTTTAATGTCCTTATATTCACCCACTAATGCATGTGTCTTTTTTCCCCATAGGGGCTGGGGTACGGTACTGCCGAAGAAGCGGCGCCGACCCGAGATGAGGAAAGATTCTCCCAACAATAATCAGGTAAGTCTTATGGCGAAAATCTGGCTTTCCTCAATATGTTCCTTTTGCTCACCTTTTGTTCTTCTCTTCCCCCTTAGGCGCAGGTATGCGGCGGATCGTGCAGATGGTCGCTAAGGAGCACGGAGATGCCTCGTGAACAGGTGAGTGGAACGCGGCGCTGCAGCGAGCAACGCAATGCGTCTTTAAAATAAATGTCTTCCCTTAGAATCGCCGGCTCCGGACTCCGGGTAGAAGCAGGTAATGTTCTTCTGTTCACCTTTTCCCTTCTCTTCTTTCCTTTCAGGTGTTCCAGGATGGAGGCGGGCGTGGCTGGATGCAGGATTAGACACGGTGAGCGTCCAGCTGCTAGGTGCAGAACAACGCGAAGCGTGAGCTACTGTCTGGGCGTGGCTTAAATAGCCCCCAAAGTAGTTCCAGGTACGTATTCTTCCCCGGCCACGCCCGAGTGGCAAAATAGTCCCACAGGTAAAATAGTCCCTTTCAGGCCTCAAAGAGGTCTGGATCTGGCAGCACGGTCTGCATCAGGTAAGTTCACATAAACACTCCCTTTATGAGCCTGGCGCCTATGGCGCCAGGTCTGAGGTCCAAAATGAGCCTGGCGCCAAAGGCGCCAGGACAGTGTCCAAAGGGCCCCTACTAGGGGTTGCTGGCCTTTCCCCCGGGAACATGATGTCTGCTTCCGGGGACGCTGGTCCTGGACTGGTTCTCCGGAAGTAGGCATCATGACAAATATGAGGTAAAGAACATATTAGATTCCAAACAAGTACGAAAGACCCTGTATTATTTGATTGACTGGAAGGGGTACGGACCCCAGGAAAGATCATGGGAACCCAGCACGCACGTGCATGCCCCCTGATTGATGCGGAAATTCAATCGGGACCATCTGGAGAAACCAAAGCCCTCATACACACCATTGGGAGGGGTCTTGAGGGGGAAGACTGTCATGGGTATCAGGCAAGTAGTTGGGGCAAGCAGGGTGGAGGCTTGGCAGGCCCGGAATAGGCACACAAAGAACCCATAACAAATCCCTCCTTTCATTCCTTCCTAGTGTTTGTAGTAACTTCCTGGTTACCACTGCCTGTTGCCAAACAGGAAGTGCATGATAACTCATGAGCTCTCTAGTGTTTGGGTGTGGCTGGCTATATAAGCCACACCCAAGATTCTTCCAGTGCTTCGTGTTGCTTTCAGTGAGCTGTATCAGCAACACACTTGCTGTGCTCTGGATCAGCCAGCATCTGCTTACTTGCTCTGGATCATCCTGTTTCTGCTTACCTGCTCCGGATCATCCTGCTTCTGCTTACCTGCTCTGGATCATCTTGCTTCTGCTTACCTGCTCCGGATCATCCTACTTCTGCTTACCCGCTCTGGATCATTCAGCTTCATCTTACCTGGTTCTGACTCCACGCCGCAGCTATCTCCAGTCAAGAGGGAGCTTCTACACCGGCACCTGTAACAACAAAGAAGAACAGCGCACATCAGTAACGCTGCGCATACTCAATGAATCTTCCTGCGACGCTGGAATCCAGGTTAGTTGCACGAGCGCACAAACCCTTGTAAGAAAGAAGAGACATTATTCATTGGGCTCGCTCCAATAATGCGGACACTTATTTCACTGCGCTCTCTCTCGCTACGCGGTGCATACTTACCAAAAGCCTCCATGCAAACTTGCCTAACCACCAAGTCTCCAGTAGCGCTGAACCTGGACCCGAGGCGCTAATACCACATAATTTCTCCTGCAAAGGAAAGGGAGAGACATTACCAGGCGCACTCGAATTGAAGGCGCTGCGCAAACCTACCAGCAACTAGCTTATGCACGCAGCGCTACTCACCCACAAAAATACCGGCAAACAAAGACAATAAAGACAATTTTGGACACTCAACATTCTCCGCGCAACGTTCACTTGTGGGAAGGACTTCTAGCCAGTGAGGAAACAGGCGCCTTGAACTCTCGGCCTCACTGTGAATGCATAAAACAACATTTGGCATCTGAACTCAGCCTACAGACATTGGCACCAATCACATGAGTGAATCGCGCCCCTGCAAATGCAGGATGGAGTGCACACCCTACTAAAGATCAAGGTAAACCCATACGGGGACATCACAGCACACAGTAAAGAGAAGGGAAGGGCCCAGGGGAATCGGGTGAATTCAGGTCTGAGTGTACACCTTGTATTTGACAGGTATTCCTCCGGGTGAAACAGGGGAAGTGAAGACTCAGGGTCAAGGGAGGCTCGTCCATTGCTCCTGCAGAGACACAGGTGAGTGTGAAAGAATTTTACATTAACAGAATTGCCAGGAAATTATCTAAAAAATGAAACATACATATGATCAGTGTGATTAGTGGTTTCTGAGAAAAGGAAACCATTCTAACAACCCATTTAAACAAAGGGAATCTTCATGTGTAAAAATATGAGCTTCCCTTCCTCCAGGCCATTTGCCATTTGCCACTCTGGGCCAGCATGTTTCCAGACTTTTTTATTAGTCTCTTTGAAGTTGGTTGTTTGAAGCTGGTTGCAGCTCATAAATACCTAGGATGCACCTGCTAGAGCCATTTGCTCTGACTAGAACTGCCTTCAGAGACAGCAACACTGGGGGACACTTGGTTTTCAACACTTTTCAGGAAGGCCATATTTTATTGTAGTGTTAAACAGCTGGGATGCAAGCCAGACTTTCAGTGAGGGAGTTCTTTGTGAAGGTTGCCCATTGTCCTTGGCTGAAATTAACTCACCTACTACATTTTCGAACATCAGTCTTGATTCTTTGACATACGTTGTGTTCTCAGGGGTCACTTTGCTTTTGCGCTGATAGTACACAGCTGTTTCTTTCAGTCATTAATAAAATACACTTTTAATTATCTGCTGTTCGCTTTTCTGCTGAAAAGTGGGTCTGAATGATCACAGTGCCCCACCTTTTCCTGGGTCGCAGTTTCAGTGAAAATGCTGCATTTATTCTCAGACAGTAATGGTGATGTGCTTTTCCAATTTGCACTTCCTGGAAGGGGAGGAAGGATAGCTCAGGGGCAACATATTTGTCTTGGAAGGAAGGCAGTGTGGAGCAATCCAAGTTCGAATCCCGATCTTGCACCTAGAAAACACTTGCTGGTGTTAAGCGTGTTATAAATGAGCAATAAACAAAAATTAAATTTTTGTTTCAGCTTTCTCTGTATTTCCACTGCAGAAAGACACCCACATAGTCAGCCTTGTGCCACAGGATCTTTTCATGGAAAGAAAGTGGGCTTTTCTTTTCAAATGGTTTCTGGTATTTTGCATATGAAGCATAATATACATTACTTTTATCAACACACACCTTATCTTTTCCCTGACATCTTTATGTGAGCAAGGGAAAATGTTTCCCATGTCTTGCTTTAGCTTGCAAACACACATTTAAAGCTGTTTTGCGGTCAGTGTTTAAAAATCCTGTTTTTCATGTGAAAGCAACCTTTGACTTTCTTCTGCCTTTGTGAATTACAATTCTGTTTTTCCTTTGATAACGACAGGTAGGCCTTTTTCACATGGCCCTTCAGTTCTGTTGGTTTGGGGGCCTTTGATTACACCCCACAGCGGGGCCCACAAAATTATCACCATGGGCATTATTATTGTCATGCTGCTGTAAAGTGCAGAAACGGACGTTAAAAGATGGACTGGCAGTAACTAGAGATATTTTCAGTGGTAATGATTAATTGAAGGCTGTGCATGCATCATTTTTCAGGTGATTAAGTGTGATGCATTAAGTGCTGTGGGAATGACAAGTTACCCCTTAGCTTTTTTGCACAGTAGGTCCCTAGGTATAACTGGCTGATGAAGCCAACAAAGCGTATGCCTTTCTGGGGTTGCTTATGTACAAGACATATGACTTAATTATCAGCTGGACTACCAACTTTAAAGTGGACCAAGACTGCTTTGCTTATATATTGTCCCCTTTCCCTAATGATACAAGTGTGCTAAAAAATAAAGCATCAATTGTGAATGGTGTGGACTAACTCAAATCTATGAGTCAATCAACGTTTGGTTGTTTCAGTAAAGCACTATATACATCCTTTATAAGTAGAGCCTTACAAGTATTCCTTAGCTTAAAAGAACAGGTTGAAACCCCACCATGCCACCCTAAACCTATTACATACACTCACATCCAAATTGCATAAACTGTCCTGCTTCGGCTGTCGTGCAGGCTTGGACAGCTAAAGGACGGGGACAGCTTGGCAACTAATCAAGAAAAGAACTTCTGGATAGAAATAAGTATGTCCTTTATTAATGTTTCATGCCAGATTCCTCCCTCTTCTAAGCGCTTCAATAACAGGCTATTATTACCCAATTTAACAGTACACAATGTATCAGTCTCTAAGGGATGAAAAGCTGAGTCGTCCATGCCGCAAGATTCACACTTTCAAAGTGCAAGCAAGCCCAGGTCAAAGGCAAGCTTTTTTAACTCATGAACTAGTCACCTAGATATGTTTACACAAACACTTTTCCATCTCTGTGTACCATTCCATGACATCATTGTGCAGCTTGGCTGTGCCATTACAAAAGGGGAATAAGAACATGAAGGCAATTCTTTCTTGACCTTGTACTGTTGAGCTGAAGCGTTTGTAAATGGACTGCCATACAAATGTCCAGCGGCTAAGGTTGCTTGCTCAGTTAAAGTGCCTAGAAACTCCAGCTGCAACTCAGTAAGGAGGCCGCACATAGCTCAGCGTGTTGCTGCGCAACAGGGACATGGGCGGGCAGTTCTCTCTGGACTGCTTCATCAGAATCAAAACGCAAGCCATAGTTTGATATTTTTGGATCCCTTCTGTAATGTTAGGGTCAAGATAGCATTAGAAGAATGGAATAGTACCCAGGGGAATGAGCTGTGCTTAAGAAGCGCTAGTTCCAGCATGTCCTTGAATAATGTGTTTCACACACACTGGTTGGTGTTCTTCTTAATTGATGCCATTTTGAAACCAGGGAATTTGTTTGTTGTCTGGGAGAGGTTACCTCAGCGAGACATTGCACAGAGCTCATTGTTGTGCTTACATACAAGGTTCAAGGAGCCAGACGACATCATACTCCTGTTTCATCTTTGCACTGCATTATAGAAAAAGTGTAAATTGTTCGCTTAAAATTGATTATTGTCCAAATCTCAATTTTCAGAACACTGACCTTCCCAATCCTAGGTTTTCCCCTTCTCATAATTATGGGGTGTTCCCCCTGTCAACCTTTTTCCCTACCATGTCCTGCCTCCGCCCCGCCCCCTCTTGCCCTCCCCTCCCCTCCTGCCCTGCCCCTACACCTGCACTGACCTACATCTTTCCTCTGTGCCCCCCTACTGTTTCAGGGGGAAATATGTGTTTTGTTTGTATGTGCATTGTAGTGATACAGACATGAGAATAAACATTCGGGATTCCCATTGTCAGCGCAGCTTCATTGTGAGGTCATTTCCATCTTTATAGCACTCTGGTTGTGGTCATTTCATCTTTGCCATATACTCATTTTCTTCTTATAACGGAGGGTCTCCTAAACTCTCCTTCCTATTACCCTTCCCATCCCGCTCCCCTTGCCTCACCCCTGCATCGCCCGCCCCCTGTCTATATATATCTATTATGTTGTGCCAATAATTTTGACACAACAAAACAGTTCACTGTACATTCTGCGGTGGTGTAACCACTGCAGGCCATCGACCCACAGGCAGAATTCCTCCTGGCACCACTTCAGCCCCATACAGATGCACCTACCATTTTCTGCATGCTTCACATATGCAGTAATGCATTTCATCCACCACAAGGTGTTTGAGATATGAAGGGTGCACAGTACAAACTCCATGGGACAGATCACCTAATTCCCGCGCTTTGCACCCCTTTATTTTGTAAATTTAGCATTGGGGTTGGCATTATTGTGATGCATTGCCATCTGGAAAGGGTGAGAAAGCCCTGGCTTTTAAGATTTGTATTAAATAATAAAATGTTGCAGGTAATTCCATCTCTGAAAGGGAAATCTGCTCATCCGATTCCCTCGCCTAAGCTCCATGCCATAGGCATCGTGTGTACTTGTTCCTTGCAGCCTCAGTATCCTGATTCGCAGAGCGTGCTCTACCAGAGGCACAGAGCAGATTCAGAAGCCACAGGTGCGCTCTTGACAGCTGCAGTGACACCCAAGCAGCGCAGAGAGCCAGCACTCACACCAGGGGGCTGTATTCCTAAATGCTTTTGATTGTTTGTTTATTTGTTATTGCGCACCAAGCCCTTGGGCATTCGGGCACAGCAGAGGTCAAGACAACTTAAGCTTAGTTACAGAGTAAGTACAATGAATCATATAATATACAAAACAGTTACAATGGCGGAAGGAGGCATGGTAAGAAACATGCAACAGAGACAGCAGTGCAGGTAGCGAGAGGTAAGCTAACAGTCATTCGTGCGTAGCCATTTGATTACATTGAGTCTAAATTTGGGATAAGGCTGTTCCTTTCTAAGATCATGCGGTAATGCATTCCAAGTTTGAGCTGCAATAACTGGGAAGCTAGATCCTCCAGATGTAACACGTTTAAATCTGGGTACTTCCAAGGTATGGGCATTGGCAGCTCTTGTTGGGCGTGTGGACGATCTTCTGTTTATCCTATCAGCAAGGTAGGGTGGGGCTAAGTTGTTTAAACATTTAGAGGTGAGGGAGGTGGTTTTTAGGAGTATCCTATCAGATATTTTTAGCCAATGAATCTCTCTTCTAGCATCTGAGATGTGTTCTCTCAAAAGGATATTCAAGGCTGCTCTTACGGCATTATTTTGCATTCTTTATAATTTGTCGATGATATTTTTGTTGGCACCTGAGTAGAGAGCATTACAATAGTCTAGTCTCGACATTACGAGAGCATTGGCCAGGGTGATGCAACTCGAGGTAGTGAGGAATGGTCTGCATGCTCGGATAAGCTTACAGGTATAGGCTGTGGAAGATGCGAGGGAATTGATTTGTTTCTTGAGCGAGAGAGTGGCATCAAGATAGAAACCTAGTGTCTTGACCACTGGCATCACTTTGATGAGATTGTTGTCAATATTGAAGGTGGTATAGCTAGGGCTACGTTTTTTTATGTTTGCTTCAGAGCCTAGGATTAGTATCTCGGTTTTATCGTCATTCAGGCAGAGGCCATGAGATGCCATCCATGCCTGAATGAAGAGGTATACTTTGTTTACTAAGGCTGTGTCCTCCAAAAAGTTGCCCGAAAGGGGGATAAGGATCTGGGTATCATCTGCATAATTTGTGTAGATGATACCCAGTCTGTCCAATTTGTCAAACAGAAGCTTAGTAAAGATGTTGTACATAGTAGGCGAGTCACAGGATCCTTGGGGTACTCCGCAGGCGATTTGAATTGAGTCAGCAGCTGTTAATGGGGAAAAGACTCGCATTGTCCTGTTAGCAAGGAAGGATTGGACCCAGGCTATGGCTTCCCCTGAAAAGTGCGCCGCCGACCTAAGGTGGTTACATAAGACTGCATGATCCACTAGGTCGAACGCTGCAGAGAGGTCCAGGAGTAGTAACATAGCAGTTTGTCCCTTGTCCTTCAACTCGTCAATTTGATTCTTGAGGTCTAGCGGGGCAGTTTCCGTTCCGTGGAGTGGGCGGGAGCCAGACTGTCGTGATCCTAGTAGCTGATTAACTTCTAGATATTCCTGAATTTGAATATATGCCACCCTATCAATAATTTTGAGTAGAAAGGGGACAGTGATGATAGGTCTGTAGTTAGTGGGGATAGTGGGATCTAGTGTTTGCTTTTTAAGCAGGGGGAGGACCCAAGATTCTTTGAGGTTATTGGGTACTGAATTAGTTTTAAAAGAAGCATTAATGAGCTTGGAGATAAACGGGGCCAGGTCTCTCGCAGCATCCTTTATAATTTGTGCCGGGCAGCTGTCGCCCTTGCAGTTTGAAGGTTTTAAAGAGAGAATGATTTTTTCTGTGTCAAGGATAGAAATTTCTTTAAAGGTAAATGGTGTAGTTGTGTTACGCCCTGTGTCAGGTGATGGATGTTGCTCAGCGGAGGGCAAAGAGGCCTTTTTAATTGCTATTTTCTGCTGGAGCGTAGTAATTTTATTTAGGAGGGCTTTTTGAATTGCGGTACACCATGGCTTATCCTTGGGGACAGTGTCTGCCGGTGGAATTGGGGCTTCCATTTCCCGGAGGATGGAAAACAGTTCCTTAGTATTGGAGCTAGCTTTTGCAATTCTATCATTGAATATGTTTTTTTTTGTGTTGGTTATTTCTTTTTTATAGTGTTTGGAGAGTTCTGTTAATTTAGCCTTATTGTCAGTAGTCGGGGAGTGGCGCCAGATAGTTTGCAGTTTTCTTTTCTGCAATCTTAGCTCTTTGAGTTGAGGTGTGAACCATACGTTGAGGTGGGATTTTTGTCTCGCTTTGCGCATTTTAAGTGGGGAGGTGGTGTCTAAGGCTTGGGTCATGGCGGTATTGAAGATGTCTACTAGTGATTTAGGGTCAGTATTATTATTGACGTTGTTCAGGGATGGGAGGAGGTAGGGGAGTAATTTATCTGCTGTGATGTCCTTTTTACTTCTTGTTGGGAGTGGGGGTGCCATCTCACCTATGTTAGGACTAAGGAGGTCGAGTGTGGCTGAGAAGGTAATAAGGTGATGGTCAGTCCATAGTTGTGGTGCATTATCTGTAATAACAATGTTACAGTTAAGGTCAGCTACCCAATCTAGTGTTCTACCTTTGATGTGGGTAGGTGATAGGACGTTTTGTGAGAGTCCGTAGTCTTTGAGAAGTGTGGTTATGGCTTGGGTGTGTTTGTTTCCAGCCTCATTAAAGTCGAGGTTGAAATCCCTCAGTAGGAGGGTTTGTCAATGGTTTTTAGCATTGCTGGCTATGATATCTGTGAGGTCTTCCTCAAAGCTTCCTAGTGGCCCAGGGGGTCTGTATATCAGGTGAATTGTTAATGTACGGTTATTGGATAGTGGAAGTTTAGCTGTGAGCACTTCGCATGAGGGGTGAGTAGGCGGGGTGGCAAGTCTAATGGAGAGGCTAGTTTTGGAGATGATGGCTAGGCCGCCACCGCGGGAGTTAGGTCTGTCCACTCTGAGTATCTGGTAGCTCTCGGGTATAGCTATCATGAGGGCAGGACCTGCGGCATCATGGAGCCAGGTTTCAGTTACAGCTAGTAAGTCTAGATTCTCATTGTGTAGTGTGTCTGCAATTTCAGCAGCATGGGCTACTAAGGATCTGGCGTTGATAAGTGATCCACATAGAGATAGTACACCTTTATTTGTATGGTGAGGGGGAAGTTTAGATTCTGGTTTATTAGGACTAGCAAGGTTTTTTTTTACTAAGTTGGTTGGAGTCCGGTTGTAAGGGGTTAGTAACACTGTGCGGTTGTTGGTATTTTTAGGATCATAGAGCCGGGATAGTCTGGATCTCAGTCTCATATTTCTGTACGGAGGAGGGCATGTTAGGATTGCGGCTAGGGACATAGTGACTAGGATGCTAAGTGTAAGAGTTAAGGATTGGCTTCTCAGGTTGGAGAGCATGTTCAAGGCTATGCTGTAGAAAGTCTCTATTGGTGTTTATGGTCAGTACAGTACAGTATGAGATCTACCCTAAAAATCACTTTATAGGCTAGTAACAGGCTAATGTAGAAAGTACATCAGTTGCTCTAATTGACTGGGGTTTGCAGAAGTAATTGCTCAGGTGGGCTAATATCCATCCTAATGCCCACCTGTGCAATTACATTCCTTCCATCCTTCTTCTCAGAGGGTAGAGGGCAGGAGCCCCCCCATCCCTGAAGCTGCTCCTCACACATGGAGCGTACCACAGCAGTTTTGCCGGCAACGCCGTCGAAGGGCATGCCTGCCTGACCCTGTCTCCAGAAGGTGCCTGACTCCTGCATGCCGGGCGCCGCGCGGCACAACAACGAGGCTGAACCTCGTTTGGAGCACATTTGAATCAGAAACATCCGCCGGTAGGCGGAGTCGCCGGTGGCCAGCCACGAAGGCCACACAAAGTCCCTGTTTAGCACCTGTGCCCCCATATTCCATCCTTCTTCTCAGAGGGTAGAGGGCAGGAGCCCCCCCCATCCCTGAAGCTGCTCCTCACACATGGAGCGCACCGCAGCAATTTCGCCGGCATCGCCGTCGAAGGGCATGCCTGCCTGACCCTGTCTCCAGAAGGTGCATGACTCCTGCATGACGGGCGCCGCACGGCACGACAACGAGGCTGAACCTCGTTTGGAGCACATTTGAATCAGAAACATCTGCCGGTAGGCGGAATCGCCGGTGGCCAGCCACGAAGGCCACACAAAGGCCCTGTTTAGTGCCTGTTATGCGCTGGATGCACACCGTTTCTGTTGGCGACAATCTAAGGCATGATCTCACCCTGCAATTGATTCCTACCTCGCCTGTGTCCACTCTATAAATGTACTATCACATGCACGCAGGACATAGTTTTATCTCCCTGATAGCATTCCAAAACTGCTAACGTGCGGTCACGAACGCTGTGTGATCCGCATACTCTTCAAACACCCTGTGTTTAATTTACAATCCTGACCCTCAGCCATCCCTAGTGAACCAGCCAGACAATTCCATCGAACTTCAATGACTATGCCGTCTAGCTCTTGTAATCACCACTAGTATGACCTGATAATTCGCCTTCAGAACCCCTAACGTCTCACACATGCAACGATTTCATACAAATGATGTAGGTAACTGTCCTAGGCTTATTTACATGTATTACTACTTACCCTTGTAATCTTCTTAATAGTCTACCTATACAATGGATGTTAGCCTACCTGTGTAATTGACGCTAGCCTACCTGTACAAGTGATGCTAGCCTACCTGTGCAATTGATGTTAGCCTACCTGCGCAATTGACACTAGCCTACCTATACAATTGATGTTAGCCTACCTGTGCAATTGATGTTAGCCTACCTGTGCCATTGATGTTAGCCTACCTGTGCAATTGACACTAGCCTACCTGCGCAATTGATACTAGCCTACCTATACAATTGATGTTAGCCTACCTGTGCAATTGATGCTAGCCTACCGGTGTAATTGACGCTAGCCTACCTGCGCAATTGATACTAGCCTACCTATACAATTGATGTTAGCCTACCTGCGCAGTTGAGGCTAGCCTACCTGTGTTATTGACGCTAGCCTACCTGCGCAACTGATACTAGCCTACCTATACAATTGATGTTAGCCTACCTATGTAATTGATACTAGCCTACCTGTGCCATTGATGTTAGCCTACCTGTGTAATTGATGCTAGCCTACCTGGCCAATTGATGCTAGCCTACCTGCGCAATTGATTCTAGCCTACCCATGCAATTGATACTAGCCTATCTGTGCCATTGATGTTAGCCTACCTGCACAATCGATACTAGCCTGCCTGTGCTTCTTGATATTAGCCCACCTGTGATTCTATTGAGATAGGAGGAGGCAGAGTTAGGGTGAGCCAGACAGGGGTGTCCACAGTTTTTGGAGTATTCTGCCATCTTGATTTTCTCTGCCTCTCTTTCTCTTTCCTGCCCTGTCCACTTCCTCTGGAGCAAAGCAATTTGGGTGTGACATCATAAGGACAACGTCCAAACATTCCAAGAACAGGGATTGGACCACCAAAGCAGGGTAGCTTTAGTCCAATCACCTAGAGACATTTGCCTTTAAAAGAAGGTTTCTCCCACCACTTCTTGGGAATCATCTTAAAGACTCTTTAGATGATCACTTGATCACTTGACAGGATTTCACTGGACCCTGCAGGCCTTTCTAAAGCCATCCAATTGTGTGGTGAAGGCTTCCCTATTGTTTTAAGGAAGAGGCAGGCCCTGTCCTTTAACCATGCCCAGGGACCATTGGGGGTGATCTGCTGGGACAAGACCTGCCTCTTTTCCAGCCACAGTGGACCCAGGACCTGCATGCTGGAGGACCCCTGAAGTTGTGTGACAGCCTCCCTTTGGGTGGGGAGCACAAGAAAAGGGCTCATCTTGTCCCTGAGCCCCTGAATTGGGACTCACAGCACCCTGAGAGCCAAGACAGCAGGGATCCTAGTATTTCTTGCCATTGAACTTCTTGGAGCCTGTTTCAAGAGCTGTTCAGCACATTTGAATCAGCAGGACCTCCATTGCTGCCATTTGCTGTCTCACAATCTTTGCACAGCACCAGGAAGTCTGGGTTTGGTGCTGCTGAACCACCAAGAACTGCAAAGAAGTTTCTATTGACTGCTAACTACCCCCTTGGTCCATCCATTTCTGGGCCCTAGAGACTGGTTAGGTCAATTTGAACCCTGTTTGCTCCCAAGAGGTGATGGGTTTGTATTTCTATGGTAGGTATTGTTGAAAGAGACACATTTATAGTGTTTTGCAGAACTGGAGGATGGTGAGGGCATTTTGAGTATCTACCTGGATTGAGTTGTAGGTGGTTGGGGCATCGAAGGAGAAGGACTGCTTGCAAGTCTTTTTTTTATAGGTTAGTTTAGACTATAACCTTTAGATCACATTTCTACGGGAGGCACAAGAGCCTCCAGACTTGTGAAGTTTAGCAGCAATTATGTTGGTGTTCAGCTTTTTAAGTGATACATGCAGTGTTGAATATGATCCTGGCAGGAAGAGAGAATGTTGGAAAGATACGGTTCAATTTTCAGCTCTGTATAAATAGTGATGAAGGGAATGATTTTGCAGACGGTGGAGATCTGTAGTCATGTCGTTTTTACTTTTTGGCTAAATGCTGTTGGAGTGAAAGGCTGCTGTCAAAAATGAATTTGACAGCTGTGGATTGAATCCTTATAGGCTCATCTCTTTAATTATTAATTTATTTGTTAGTTATTTGTAATGCACCTACACAGTAAAAAGGTGTTTTAAGGCACATCAAGACCAGGGAGGGGTACATTGAAGGGTACAAGATAAAAAAAAACGAAAACAGTAATGTTCCAACTAGTGTCTTGATACATTCAGATCATGCAACTGCTATAATAGAATGAGGGGAGAATGGGAGGAGAGGAGGTGAAAGAGGGGGATGAACAGTGTAGATAGACAGAAACATCCTTACTAGGTTGTGTGACAATTCAGGGAATGCAAGTGCTAAACAGAAAGAGGAGAGGGGGGAGTGGGGAAGGGAAGGGGGAGTCGTGCGGGGAAGAGACAGACAATCGCATCCTTACTAGGCCGTGAGACACTTCAGGGTATGCAAGTGCTGAACAGAAAGAGGGGAGAGTGGGAGAGGGGTAGTGTAGGCAGTAGAGGACAAGGGGAAGAGACAGGCCAAATGTCCTTACTAGGTTTTGAAATAATTCATAGTGTGCAAGTGCAAACCATAAAGAGGGGAGAGGGGGATGAGGGAAGGTACAAGAAGAGGAGGCAGGAGAGAGACAGGCAGAGGGAAAGAAGGAGTTGTTAAGTGCAGGTAAACAGGTTTAAACAGCAAATGCTGGAATGAAGCAACGACATTGGAGTGGCTGCAAAATGGAATGTCTCACCCTATGGAGAGGGGGGCTACATCACATATGCAGGTGTAAGGTAAGTAACAGGCAACAATGGAATGCCTTGACCTATGAAGAGTGGGATTCATCACAAATTCAGGTGTAAAGTAAGTAACAGGCAACAATGGAATGCCTCAGCCTATGAAGAGGGGGATTCATCACATATTCAGGTGTAAGGTAAGCAACAGGCAACAATGGAATGCCTCGGCCTATTAAGAGGGGGATTCATCACATATGCAGGTGTAAGGTAAGCAACAGGCAACAATGGAATGCCTCGGCCTATGAAGAGGGGGATTCATCACATATTCAGGTGTAAGGTAAGCAACAGGCAACAATGGAATGCCTCGGCCTATGAAGAGGGGGATTCATCACATATTCAGGTGTAAGGTAAGCAACAGGCAACAATGGAATGCCTCGGCCTATGAAGAGGGGGATTCATCACATATTCATGTGTAAGGTAAGCAACAGGCAACAATGGAATGCCTCGGCCTATGAAGAGGGGGATTCATCACATATTCAGGTGTAAATTAAGCAACAGGCAACAATGGAATGCCTCAGCCTATGAAGAGGGGGATTCATCACATATGCAGGTGTAAGGTAAGCAACAGGCAACAATGGAATGCCTCAGCCTATGAAGAGGGGTATTCATCACATATGCCGGTGTAAGGTAAGCAACAGGTAACAATGGAATGCCTCAGCCTATGAAGAGGGGGATTCATCACATATGCCGGTGTAAGGTAAGCAACAGGCAACAATGGAATGCCTCAGCCTACGAAGAGGGGGATTCATCACATATGCCGGTGTAAGGTAAGCAACAGGCAACAATGGAATGCCTCAGCCTACGAAGAGGGGGATTCATCACATATGCCGGTGTAAGGTAAGAAAAAGGCAACAATGGAATGCCTCAGCCTTCGAAGAGGGGGATTCATCACATATGCAGGTGTAAGGTGAGCAACAGGCAACAATGGCATGCCTCAGCCTACGAAGAGGGGGATTCATCTCATATGCAGGTGTAAGGTGAGCAACAGGCAACAATGGCATGCCTCAGCCTACGAAGAGGGGGATTCATCACATATGCAGGTGTAAGGTGAGCAACAGGCAACAATGGCATGCCTCAGCCTACGAAGAGGGGGATTCATCACATATTCAGGTGTAAGGTGAGCAACAGGCAACAATGGAATGCCTCAGCCTACGAAGAGGGGGATTCATCACATATGCAGGTGTAAGGTGAGCAACAGGCAACAATGGAATGCCTCAGCCTACGAAGAGGGGGAATCATCACATATGCAGGTGTAAGGTGAGCAACAGGCAACAATGGAATGCCTCAGCCTACGAAGAGGGGGATTCATCACATATGCAGGTGTAAGGTGAGCAACAGGCAACAATGGAATGCCTCAGCCTACGAAGAGGGGGATTCATCACATATGCAGGTGTAAGGTGAGCAACAGGCAACAATGGAATGCCTCAGCCTATGAAGAGGGGGATTCATCACATATGCAGGTGTAAGGTGAGCAACAGGCCAATGGACTGCCTCAGCCTACGAAAGGGGGATTCATCACATATGCAGGTGTAAGGTAAGCAACAAGCAACAAAGGAATGCCTCAGCCTATGAAGACGGGGATTCATCACATATTCAGGTGTAAGGTGAGTCAGGGGGATTCATCACATATTCAGGTGTAAGGTATGCAACAGTCTACAATGGAATGCCTTGGCCTTTGAAGAGGGGGATTCATCACATATTCAGGTGTAAGGTAAGCAACAGGCAACAATGGAATGCCTCAGCCTATGAAGAGGGGGATTCCTCACATATGCATGTGTAAGGTAAGCAAGAGGCAACAATGGAATGCCTCAGCCTATGAAGAGGGGGATTCCTCACATATTCAGGTGTAAGGTAAGCAACAGGCAACATTGGAATGCCTCAGCCTATGAAGAGGGGGATTCATCACATATTCGGGTTTAAGGTAAGCAACAGGCAACAATGGAATGCCTCAGCCTATGAAGAGGGGGATTCATCACATATTAGGGTGTAAGGTAAGCAACAGGCAACAATGGAATGCCTCAGCCTATGAAGAGGGGGATTCATCACATATTCGGGTGTAAGGTAAGCAACAGGCAACAATGGAATGCCTCAGCCTATGAAGAGGGGGATTCATCACATATTCGGGTGTAAGGTAAGCAACAGGCAACAATGGAATGCCTCAGCCTATGAAGAGGGGATTCATCACATATTCAGGTGTAAGGTAAGCAACAGGCAACAATGGAATGCCTCAGCCTATGAAGAGGGGGATTCATCACATATTCAGGTGTAAGGTAAGCAACATGCAACAATGGAATGCCTCAGCCTATGAAGAGGGGGATTCATCACATATGCAGGTGTAAGGTAAGCTACAGGCAACAATGGAATGCCTCAGCCTATGAAGAGGGGGATTCATCACATATTCAGGTGTAAGGTAAGCAACAGGCAACAATGGAATGCCTCAGCCTATGAAGAGGGGGATTCATCACATATTCAGGTGTAAGGTAAGCAACAGGCAACAATGGAATGCCTCAGCCTATGAAGAGGGGGATTCATCACATATTCAGGTGTAAGGTAAGCAAAAGGCAACAATGGAATGCCTCAGCCTATGAAGAGGGGGATTCATCACATATTCAGGTGTAAGGTAAGCAAAAGGCAACAATGGAATGCCTCAGCCTATGAAGAGGGGGATTCATCACATATTCAGGGGTAAGGTAAGCAACAGGCAACAATGGAATGCCTCTGCCTATGAAGAGGGGGATTCATCACATATTCAGGTGTAAGGTAAGCAACAGGCAACAATTCAATGCCTCAGCCTATGAAGAGGGGGATTTATCACATATTCAGGTGTAAGGTAAGCAACAGGCAACAATGGAATGCCTCAGCATATGAAGAGAGGGATTCATCACATATTCAGGTGTAAGGTAAGCAACAGGCAACAATGGAATGCCTCAGCCTATGAAGAGAGGGATTCATCACATATTCAGGTGTAAGGTGAGCAAAAGGCAACAATGGAATGCCTCAGCCTATGGAGAGGGGGATTCATCACATATTCAGGTGTAAGGTGAGCAAAAGGCAACAATGGAATGCCTCAGCCTATGAAGAGGGGGATTCATCACATATTCAGCTGTAAGGTGAGCAACAGGCAACAATGGAATGCCTCAGCCTATGAAGAGGGGGATTCATCACATATTCAGGTGTAAGGTGAGCAACAGGCAACAATGGAAGGCCTCAGCCTATGAGGAGGTGGATTCATCACATATTCAGGTGTAAGGTGAGCAACAGGCAACAATGGAAGGCCTCAGCCTATGAAGTGGGGGATTCATCACATATGCAGGTGTAAGGTGAGCACAGGCAACAATGGAAGGCCTCAGCCTATGAAGAGGGGGATTCATCACATATGCAGGTGTAAGGTGAGCAACAGGCAACAATGGAAGGCCTCAGCCTATGAAGAGGGGGATTCATCACATATGCAGGTGTAAGGTGAGCAACAGGCAACAATGGACTGCCTCAGCCTATGAAGGGGGGTATTCATCACATATGCAGTTGCAAGGTGAGCAACAGGCAACAATTGACTGCCTCAGCCTAAGAAGAGGTGGATTCATCACATATGCAGGGGTAAGGTAAGCAACAAGCAACAATGGAATGCCTCAGCCTATGAAGACGGGGATTCATCACATATTTAGGTGTAAGGTGAGTCAGGGGGATTCATCACATATTCAGGTGTAAGGTAAGCAACAGGCTACAATGGAATGCCTTGGCCTATGAAGAGGAGGATTCATCACATATTCAGGTGTAAGGTATGCAACAGGCAACAATGGAATGCCTCAGCCTATGGAGAGGGGGATTCATCACATATTCAGGTTTAAGGTAAGCACCAGGCAACAATGGAATGCCTCAGCCGATGAAGAGGGGGATTCATCACGTATTCAGGTGTAAGGTAAGCAACAGGCAACAATGGAATGCCTCAGCCTATGAAGAGGGGGATTCATCACGTATTCAGGTGTAAGGTAAGCAACAGGCAACAATGGAATGCCTCAGCCTATGAAGAGGGGGATTCATCACGTATTCAGGTGTAAGGTAAGCAACAGGCAACAATGGAATGCCTCAGCCTATGAAGAGGGGGATTAATCACGTATTCAGGTGTAAGGTAAGCAACAGGCAACAATGAATGCCTCAGCCTATGAAGAGGGGGATTCATCACATATTCAGGTATAAGGTAAGCAACAAGCAACAATGGAATGCCTCAGCCTATGAAGAGAGGGATTCATCACATATTCAGGTGTAAGGTAAGCAACAAGCAACAATGGAATGCCTCAGCCTATGAAGAGAGGGATTCATCACATATTCAGGTGTAAGGTAAGCAACAAGCAACAATGGAATGCCTCAGCCTATGAAGAGAGGGATTCATCACATATTCAGGTGTAAGGTAAGCATCAGGCAACAATGGAATTCCTCAGCCTATGAAGAGAGGGATTCATCACATATTCAGGTGTAAGGTAAGCAACAGGCAACAATGGAATGCCTCAGCCTATGAAGAGAGGGATTCATCACATATTCAGGTGTAAGGTAAGCAACAGGCAACAATGGAATGCCTCGGCCTATGAAGAGGGGGATTCATCACATATTCAGGTGTAAGGTAAGCAACAAGCAACAATGGAATGCCTCGGCCTATGAAGAGGGGGATTCATCACATATTCAGGTGTAAGGTAAGCAACAAGCAACAATGGAATGCCTCGGCCTATGAAGAGGGGGATTCATCACATATTCAGGTGTAAGGTAAGCAACAAGCAACAATGGAATGCCTCGGCCTATGAAGAGGGGGATTCATCACATATTCAGGTGTAAGGTAAGCAACAAGCAACAATGGAATGCCTCGGGCTATGAAGAGAGGGATTCATCACATATTCAGGTGTAAGGTAAGCAACAAGCAACAATGGAATGCCTCGGCCTATGAAGAGGGGGATTCATCACATATTCAGGTGTAAGGTAAGCAACAAGCAACAATGGAATGCCTCGGCCTATGAAGAGGGGGATTCATCACATATTCAGGTATAAGGTAAGCAACAAGCAACAATGGAATGCCTCGGCCAATGAAGAGGGAGATTCATCACATATTCAGGTGTAAGGTAAGCAACAGGCAACAATGGAATGCCTCGGCCTATGAAGAGAGGGATTCATCACATATTCAGGTGTAAGGTAAGCAACAGGCAACAATGGAATGCCTCAGCCTATGAAGAGGGGGATTCATCACATATTCAGGTGTAAGGTAAGCAACAGGCAACAATGGAATGCCTCAGCCTATGAAGAGGGGGATTCATCACATATTCAGGTGTAAGGTAAGCAACAGGCAACAATGGAATGCCTCAGCCTATGAAGAGGGGGATTCATCACATATTCAGGTGTAAGGTAAGCAACAGGCAACAATGGAATGCCTCAGCCTATGAAGAGGGGGATTTATCACATATTCAGGTGTAAGGTAAGCAACAGGCAACAATGGAATGCCTCAGCCTATGAAGAGGGGGATTCATCACATATTCAGGTGTAAGGTAAGCAACAGGCAACAATGGAATGCCTCAGCCTATGAAGAGGGGGATTCATCACATATTCAGGTGTAAGGTAAGCAACAGGCAACAATGGAATGCCTCAGCCTATGAAGAGGGGGATTCATCACATATTCAGGTGTAAGGTGAGTCACAGGCAACAATGGAATGCCTCAGCCTATGAAGAGGGGGATTCATCACATATTCAGGTGTAAGGTGAGTCACATGCAACAATGGAATGCCTCAGCCTATGAAGAGGGGGATTCATCACATATTCAGGTATAAGGTAAGCAACATGCAACAATGGAATGCCTCAGCCTATGAAGAGGGGGATTCATCACATATTCATGTGTAAGGTAAGCAACACGCAACAATGGAATGCCTCAGCCTATGAATGGGGGGATTCATCACATATTCAGGTGTAAGGTAACCTACAAGCAACAATGGAATGCCTCAGCCTATGAAGAGGGGGATTCATCACATATGCAGGTGTAAGGTAAGCTACAGGCAACAATGGAATGCCTCAGCCTATGAAGAGGGGAATTTATCACATATTCAGGTGTAAGGTAAGCTACAGGCAACAATGGAATACCTCAGCCTATGAAGAGGGGGATCCATCACATATTCAGGTGTAAGGTAAGCAACAGGCAACAATGGAATGCCTCAGCCTATGAAGAAGAGGGGGATTCATCACATATTCAGGTGTAAGGTAAGCAACAGGCAACAATGGAATGCCTCAGCCTATGAAGAGCGGGATTCATCACATATTCAGGTGTAAGGTAAGCAACAGGCAACAATGGAATGCCTCAGCCTATGAAGAGGGGGATTCATCACATATGCAGGTGTAAGGTAAGCAACAGGCAACAATGGAATGCCTCAGCCTATGAAGAGGGGGACTCATCACATATTGAGGTGTAAGGTAAGCAAAAGGCAACAATGGAATGCCTCAGCCTATGAAGAGGGGGACTCATCACATATCAGGTGTAAGGTAAGCAACAGGCAACAATGGAATGCCTCAGCCTATGAAGAGGGGGATTCATCACATATTCAGGTGTAAGGTAAGCAACAGGCAACAATGGAATGCCTCAGCCTATGAAGAGGAGGATTCATCACATATTCAGGTGTAAGGTAAGCAACAGGCAACAATGGAATGCCTCAGCCTATGAAGAGGGGGATTCATCACATATTCAGGTGTAAGGTAAGCAACAGGCAACAATGGAAAGCCTCAGCCTATGAAGAGGGGGATTCATCACATATTCAGGTGTAAGGTAAGCAACAGGCAACAATGGAATGCCTCAGCCTATGAAGAGGGGGATTCATCACATATTCAGGTGTAAGGTAAGCAACAGGCAACAATGGAATGCCTCAGCCTATGAAGAGGGGGATTCATCACATATTCAGGTGTAAAGTAAGCAACAGGCAACAATGGAATGCCTCAGCCTATGAAGAGGGGGATTCATCACATATTCAGGTGTAAGGTAAGCAACAGGCAACAATGGAATGCCTCAGCCTATGAAGAGGGGGATTCATCACATATTCAGGTGTAAGGTAAGCAACAGGCAACAATGGAAGGCCTCAGCATATGAAGAGGGGGATTCATCACATATTGAGGTGTAAGGTAAGCAACAGGCAACAATGGAAGGCCTCAGCCTATGAAGACGGGGATTCATCACATTTTCAGGTGTAAGGTAAGCAACAGGCAACAATGGAAGGCCTCAGCCTATGAAGAGGGGGATTCATCACATATTCACGTGTAAGGTAAGCAACAGGCAACAATGGAAGGCCGCAGCCTATGAAGAGGGGGATTCATCACATATTCACGTGTAAGGTAAGCAACAGGCAACAATGGAAGGCCTCAGCCTATGAAGAGGGGGATTCATCACATATTCAGGTGTAAGGTAAGCAACAATGGAAGGCCTCAGCATATGAAGAGGGGGATTCATCACATATTCACGTGTAAGGTAAGCAACAATGGAAGGCCTCAGCCTATGAAGAGGGGGATTCATCACATATGCAGGTGTAAGGTAAGCAACAGGCAACAATGGAATGCCTCAGACTATGAAGAGGGGGATTCATCACATATTCAGGTGTAAGGTAAGCAACAGGCAACAATGGAATGCCTCAGCCTATGAAGAGGGGGATTCATCACATATTCAGGTGTAAGGTAAGCAACAGGCAACAATGGAAGGCCTCAGCCTATGAAGAGGGGGATTCATCACATATTCACGTGTAAGGTAAGCAACAGGCAACAATGGAAGGCCTCAGCCTATGAAGAGGGGGATTCATCACATATGCGGGTGTAAGGTAAGCAACAGGCAACAATGGAAGGCCTCAGCCTATGAAGAGGGGGATTCATCACATATGCGGGTGTAAGGTCAGCAACAGGCAACAATGGAAGGCCTCAGCCTATGAAGAGGGGGATTCATCACATATTCGGGTGTAAGGTAAGCAACAGGAACAATGGAATGCCTCAGCCTATGAAGAGGGGGATTCATCACATATTCGGGTGTAAGGTAAGCAACAGGCAACAATGGAATGCCTCAGCCTATGAAGAGGGGGATTCATCACATATTCACGTGTAAGGTAAGCAACAGGCAACAATGGAATGCCTCAGCCTATGAAGAGGGGGATTCATCACATATTCACGTGTAAGGTAAGCAACAGGCAACAATGGAATGCCTCAGCCTATGAAGAGGGGGATTCATCACATATGCAGGTGTAAGGTAAGCAACAGGCAACAATGGAATGCCTCAGCCTATGAAGAGGGGGATTCATCACATATGCAGGTGTAAGGTAAGCAGCAGGCAACAATGGAATGCCTCAGCCTATGGCGTAAGGTAAGCAACATGCCTCAGCCTATGAAGAGGGGGATTCATCACATATGCAGGCGTAAGGTGAGCAACATGCCTCAGCCTATGAAGAGGGGGATTCATCACATATTCAGGTGTAAGGTAAGCAACGGCAACAATAGAATGCCTCAGCCTATGAAGAGGGGGATTCATCACATATTCAGGTGTAAGGTAAGCAACAGGCAACAATGGAATGCCTCAGCCCATGAAGAGGGGGATTCATCACATATTCAGGTGTAAGGTAAGCAACAGGCAACAAAGGAATGCCTCAGCCTATTAAGAGGGCGATTCACCACATATTCAGGTGTAAGGTAAGCTACAGGCAACAATGGAATGCCTCAGCCTATGAAGAGGGGGATTCATCACATATTCAGGTGTAAGGTAAGCAACAGGCAACAATGGAATGCCTCAGCCTATGAAGAGGGGGATTCATCACATATGCAGGCGTAAGGTAAGCAACAGGCAACAATGGAATGCCTCAGCCTATGAAGAGGGGGATTCATCACATATTCACGTGTAAGGTAAGCAACAGGCAACAATGGAAGGCCGCAGCCTATGAAGAGGGGGATTCATCACATATTCATGTGTAAGGTAAGCAACAGGCAACAATGGAAGGCCTCAGCCTATGAAGAGGGGGATTCATCACATATTCAGGTGTAAGGTAAGCAACAATGGAAGGCCTTAGCATATGAAGAGGGGGATTCATCACATATTCATGTGTAAGGTAAGCAACAGGCAACAATGGAAGGCCTCAGCCTATGAAGAGGAGGATTCATCACATATTCAGGTGTAAGGTAAGCAACAATGGAAGGCCTCAGCCTATGAAGAGGGGGATTCATCACATATGCAGGTGTAAGGTAAGCAACAGGCAACAATGGAATGCCTCAGACTATGAAGAGGGGGATTCATCACATATTCAGGTGTAAGGTAAGCAACAGGCAACAATGGAAGGCCTCAGCCTATGAAGAGGGGGATTCATCACATATTCACGTGTAAGGTAAGCAACAGGCAACAATGGAAGGCCTCAGCCTATGAAGAGGGGATTCATCACATATGCGGGTGTAAGGTAAGCAACAGGCAACAATGGAAGGCCTCAGCCTATGAAGAGGGGGATTCATCACATATGCGGGTGTAAGGTCAGCAACAGGCAACAATGGAAGGCCTCAGCCTATGAAGAGGGGGATTCATCACATATTCGGGTGTAAGGTAAGCAACAGGAACAATGGAATGCCTCAGCCTATGAAGAGGGGGATTCATCACATATTCGGGTGTAAGGTAAGCAACAGGCAACAATGGAATGCCTCAGCCTATGAAGAGGGGGATTCATCACATATTCAGGTGTAAGGTAAGCAAAAGGCAACAATGGAATGCCTCAGCCTATGAAGAGGGGGATTCATCACATATTCAGGTGTAAGGTAAGCAACAGGCAACAATGGAATGCCTCAGCCTATGAAGAGGGGGATTCATCACATATTCACGTGTAAGGTAAGCAACAGGCAACAATGGAATGCCTCAGCCTATGAAGAGGGGGATTCATCACATATGCAGGTGTAAGGTAAGCAACAGGCAACAATGGAATGCCTCAGCCTATGAAGAGGGGGATTCATCACATATGCAGGTGTAAGGTAAGCAACAGGCAACAATGGAATGCCTCAGCCTATGGCGTAAGGTAAGCAACATGCCTCAGCCTATGAAGAGGGAGATTCATCACATATGCAGGCGTAAGGTAAGCAAGATGCCTCAGCCTATGAAGAGGGGGATTCATCACATATTCAGGTGTAAGGTAAGCAACGGCAACAATAGAATGCCTCAGCCTATGAAGAGGGGGATTCATCACATATGCGGGTGTAAGGTAAGCAACAGGCAACAATAGAAGGCCTCAGCCTATGAAGAGGGGGATTCATCACATATGCGGGTGTAAGGTCAGCAACAGGCAACAATGGAAGGCCTCAGCCTATGAAGAGGGGGATTCATCACATATTCGGGTGTAAGGTAAGCAACAGGAACAATGGAATGCCTCAGCCTATGAAGAGGGGGATTCATCACATATTCGGGTGTAAGGTAAGCAACAGGCAACAATTGAATGCCTCAGCCTATGAAGAGGGGGATTCATCACATATTCAGGTGTAAGGTAAGCAAAAGGCAACAATGGAATGCCTCAGCCTATGAAGAGGGGGATTCATCACATATTCACGTGTAAGGTAAGCAACAGGCAACAATGGAATGCCTCAGCCTATGAAGAGGGGGATTCATCACATATTCACGTGTAAGGTAAGCAACAGGCAACAATGGAATGCCTCAGCCTATGAAGAGGGGGATTCATCACATATGCAGGTGTAAGGTAAGCAACAGGCAACAATGGAATGCGTCAGCCTATGAAGAGGAGGATTCATCACATATGCAGGTGTAAGGTAAGCAACAGGCAACAATGGAATGCCTCAGCCTATGGCGTAAGGTAAGCAACATGCCTCAGCCTATGAAGAGGGGGATTCATCACATATGCAGGCGTAAGGTGAGCAACATGCCTCAGCCTATGAAGAGGGGGATTCAGCACATATTCAGGTGTAAGGTAAGCAACGGCAACAATAGAATGCCTCAGCCTATGAAGAGGGGGATTCATCACATATTTAGGTGTAAGGTAAGCAACAGGCAACAATGGAATGCCTCAGCCCATGAAGAGGGGGATTCATCACATATTCAGGTGTAAGGTAAGCAACAGGCAACAAAGGAATGCCTCAGCCTATTAAGAGGGCGATTCACCACATATTCAGGTGTAAGGTAAGCTACAGGCAACAATGGAATGCCTCAGCCTATGAAGAGGGGGATTCATCACATATTCAGGTGTAAGGTAAGCAACAGGCAACAATGGAATGCCTCAGCCTATGAAGAGGGGGATTCATCACATATGCAGGCGTAAGGTAAGCAACAGGCAACAATGGAATGCCTCAGCCTATGAAGAGGGGGATTCATCACATATTCACGTGTAAGGTAAGCAACAGGCAACAATGGAAGGCCGCAGCCTATGAAGAGGGGGATTCATCACATATTCACGTGTAAGGTAAGCAACAGGCAACAATGGAAGGCCTCAGCCTATGAAGAGGGGGATTCATCACATATTCAGGTGTAAGGTAAGCAACAATGGAAGGCCTTAGCATATGAAGAGGGGGATTCATCACATATTCACGTGTAAGGTAAGCAACAATGGAAGGCCTCAGCCTATGAAGAGGGGGATTCATCACATATGCAGGTGTAAGGTAAGCAACAGGCAACAATGGAATGCCTCAGACTATGAAGAGGGGGATTCATCACATATTCAGGTGTAAGGTAAGCAACAGGCAACAATGGAAGGCCTCAGCCTATGAAGAGGGGGATTCATCACATATTCACGTGTAAGGTAAGCAACAGGCAACAATGGAAGGCCTCAGCCTATGAAGAGGGGGATTCATCACATATGCGGGTGTAAGGTAAGCAACAGGCAACAATGGAAGGCCTCAGCCTATGAAGAGGGGGATTCATCACATATGCGGGTGTAAGGTCAGCAACAGGTAACAATGGAAGGCCTCAGCCTATGAAGAGGGGTATTCATCACATATTCGGGTGTAAGGTAAGCAACAGGAACAATGGAATGCCTCAGCCTATGAAGAGGGGGATTCATCACATATTCGGGTGTAAGGTAAGCAACAGGCAACAATGGAATGCCTCAGCCTATGAAGAGGGGGATTCATCACATATTCAGGTGTAAGGTAAGCAAAAGGCAACAATGGAATGCCTCAGCCTATGAAGAGGGGGATTCATCACATATTCACGGGTAAGGTAAGCAACAGGCAACAATGGAATGCCTCAGCCTATGAAGAGGGGGATTCATCACATATTCACGTGTAAGGTAAGCAACAGGCAACAATGGAATGCCTCAGCCTATGAAGAGGGGGATTCATCACATATGCAGGTGTAAGGTAAGCAACAGGCAACAATGGAGTGCCTCAGCCTATGAAGAGGGGGATTCATCACATATGCAGGTGTAAGGTAAGCAACAGGCAACAATGGAATGCCTCAGCCTATGGCGTAAGGTAAGCAACATGCCTCAGCCTATGAAGAGGGGGATTCATCACATATGCAGGCGTAAGGTAAGCAACATGCCTCAGCCTATGAAGAGGGGTATTCATCACATATTCAGGTGTAAGGTAAGCAACGGCAACAATAGAATGCCTCAGCCTATGAAGAGGGGGATTCATCACATATTCAGGTGTAAGGTAAGCAACAGGCAACAATGGAATGCCTCAGCCCATGAAGAGGGGGATTCATCACATATTCAGGTGTAAGGTAAGCAACAGGCAACAAAGGAATGCCTCAGCCTATTAAGAGGGCGATTCACCACATATTCAGGTGTAAGCTACAGGCAACAATGGAATGCCTCAGCCTATGAAGAGGGGGATTCATCACATATTCAGGTGTAAGGTAAGCAACAGGCAACAATGGAATGCCTCAGCCTATGAAGAGGGGGATTCATCACATATGCAGGCGTAAGGTAAGCAACAGGCAACAATGGAATGCCTCAGCCTATGAAGAGGGGGATTCATCACATATGCAGGCGTAAGGTAAGCAACAGGCAACAATGGAATGCCTTCGCCTATGAAGAGGGGGATTCATCACATATGCAGGCGTAAGGTAAGCAACAGGCAACAATGGAATGCCTCAGCCTATGAAGAGGGGGATTCATCACATATGCAGGCGTAAGGTAAGCAACAGGCAACAATGGAATGCCTCAGCCTATGAAGAGGGGGATTCATCACATATGCAGGCGTAAGGTAAGCAACAGGCAACAATGGAATGCCTCAGCCTATGAAGAGGGGGATTCATCACATATGCAGGCGTAAGGTAAGCAACATGCCTCAGCCTATGAAGAGGGGGATTCATCACATATGCAGGCGTAAGGTAAGCAACATGCCTCAGCCTATGAAGAGGGGGATTCATCACATATTCAGGTGTAAGGTAAGCAACGGCAACAATAGAATGCCTCAGCCTATGAAGAGGGGGATTCATCACATATTCAGGTGTAAGGTAAGCAACAGGCAACAATGGAATGCCTCAGCCCATGAAGAGGGGGATTCATCACATATTCAGGTGTAAGGTAAGCAACAGGCAACAAAGGAATGCCTCAGCCTATTAAGAGGGCAATTCACCACATATTCAGGTGTAAGGTAAGCTACAGGCAACAATGGAATGCCTCGGCCTATGAAGAGGGGGATTCATCACATATTCAGGTGTAAGGTAAGCAACAGGCAACAATGGAATGCCTCAGCCTATGAAGAGGGGGATTCATCACATATTCAGGTGTAAGGTAAGCAACAGGCAACAATGGAATGCCTCAGCCTATGAAGAGGGGGACTCATCACATATTCAGGTGTAAGGTAAGCAACAGGCAACAATGGAATGCCTCAGCCTATGAAGAGGGGGACTCATAAGATATCAGGTGTAAGGTAAGCAACAGGCAACAATGGAATGCCTCAGCCTATGAAGAGGGGGACTCATCACATATTCAGGTGTAAGGTAAGCAAAAGGCAACAATGGAATGCCTCAGCCTATGAAGAGGGGGACTCATCACATATTCAGGTGTAAGGTAAGCGACAGGCAACAATGGGATGCCTCAGCCTATGAAGAGGGGGATTCATCACATATTCAGGTGTAAGGTAAGCGACAGGCAACAATGGAATGCCTCAGCCTCTGAAGAGGGGGATTCATCACATATTCAGGTGTAAGGTAAGCGACAGGCAA
Organism: Ambystoma mexicanum; assembly: GCF_040938575.1. Lineage (NCBI taxonomy): Eukaryota > Metazoa > Chordata > Amphibia > Caudata > Ambystomatidae > Ambystoma > Ambystoma mexicanum. The sequence goes on along the minus strand of NC_090930.1, from coordinate 155,136,785 downwards.
CAATGGAATGCCTCAGCCTATGAAGAGGGGAATTATCACATATGCAGGCGTAAGGTAAGCGACAGGAAACAATGGAATGCCACAGCCTATGAAGAGGGGGATTCATCACATATGCCGGCGTAAGGTAAGCGACAGGCAACAATGGAATGCCTCAGCCTATGAAGAGGGGGATTCATCACATATGCAGGCGTAAGGTAAGCGACAGGCAACAATGGAATGCCTCAGCCTATGAAGAGGGGGATTCATCACATATGCAGGCGTAAGGTAAGCGACAGGCAACAATGGAATGCCTCAGCCTATGAAGAGGGGGATTCATCACATATGCAGGCGTAAGGTAAGCGACAGGCAACAATGGAATGCCTCAGCCTATGAAGAGGGGGATTCATCACATATGCAGGCGTAAGGTAAGCGACAGGCAACAATGGAATGCCTCAGCCTATGAAGAGGGGGATTCATCACATATTCAGGTGTAAGGTAAGCGACAGGCAACAATGGAATGCCTCAGCCTATGAAGAGGGGGACTCATCACATATTCAGGTGTAAGGTCAGCGACAGGCAACAATGGAATGCCTCAGCCTATGAAGAGGGGGATTCATCACATATTCAGGTGTAAGGTAAACGACAGGCAACAATGGAATGCCTCAGGCTATGAAGAGGGGGATTCATCACATATTCAGGTGTAAGGTCAGCGACAGGCAACAATGGAATGCCTCAGCCTATGAAGAGGGGGATTCATCACATATTCAGGTGTAAGGTAAACGACAGGCAACAATGGAATGCCTCAGTCTATGAAGAGGGGGATTCATCACATGCAGGTGTAAGGTGAGTCACAGGCAACAATGGAAAGCCTCACCTCATATTGTGGGGGCAAAACAGCAATGCAGTAATACAGAGGTAGAACAAGGGCAAATTAGCTAATGTAAAGTCTGGCATTATCACGCCTCATGGAGCCAAAGAAGTTGGTGGCACAGAAAAGAATATAGTTTCTGTGGAAGTCTGCGGGAGTTAGCAAACTGCAGTAAGACAAGGAGAGAGGAATGGGAGTAAAGTATAAAGTAAGAGCGATCCAGTGTACAAACTGTTGTGGCGAAGTCTCATCTGTGGGATTGGGAGAAGGGCAGGCAGCAGTCAGTCAGTAAGGAGCGAACCGGCGGAAGGTGGTTCAGCACCTTGAGTGTGGCCCTGAGGCGAGGGAACGTCTTTTGTGGAGGGACAAGGATCAACCAAGTGGGGAGGGGATGATCAGGGCAGCGATGTGTAGCAGTAGCCTCCGAAAGCCCCAGACAGGCCCAGACATGCAATGTTCCGGGCCCTAGGATGCATTATGCTTATTTTCTCCTTCCGGCTTGGCAGCACAAAACACACCTGCAAAACAGTGTCGCCAATTCTGCTAATTATAAGTGACTTACAATGTAGTTCATTCAGTGTTGCACAAGCTGTGGTTTGGCGGGGGGGGCGATGAGCATGAATTTGGCCTTGGTGGGGTTGAGATGGGTGTGTGACCTCTATGTTTGGATGGTAGACAGACATACATGGGGGTGAGTGACATCCTGGGGGCCACTGACCTAAAGGTACATCCGAGGGTCATCAGCATCCTGATGGATGGCTATATTATGGTCATTGATTGAAGATGATTGGGAAGGAGAATCTATCCTTGGGGGGTCCCTCATGTGACATATAGCCTGTTGGATCTGAATGAGCCCGTCTGTATGGCCTGGTGTCTTCCGGATTGGTAGGATTCAAGCTGTTGTAGCAAGGTTCCAGAGATCCCCATCCTGTCGGTGAGGTGGAAGAGGAGTGCAAGGTGTTTAACTGTGTCAAAGGCAGGTGAGAGGTCTAAGAGGACTAGGAGGCAGTAGCCCCCTGTGTCAATGAATCATGGGGCATCATCCACCACTTCAGTTGTCCTCAAACCTTGGGGCTGGACACCCTTGGGGAGCCCGAACGATGTCTTGGCTTAGAGGAGCTAGAGCCCCTTTAAAAAGGGATTACAGTGACTGTTTTTAATAGAAGATATAAGCATTTAAGAGAAAATATAATGTTAGAGCTAGTGGGTGGGACTGTAGACACTATTTTTACTCAAGCGGGGGTGGGTTCAGTATACAAAAAAGTTTGAATACCACTCACTTAGATGGTTGCAGACTCTGCTACATTTGGGGCACATGCCAGACTTGTAATCGCAGAGGATGCCGAGATGGTTGATTTTGGCAAATAGTTGGGTCGTAACTACTTTCTCGATTCCTCTTCACCTGTGGCACTTGGGAGTGGTGCAGCATAATTCTACAGAGCGCTGTGTTGAGCTACACTCTGTTACTCATATGACCAGTCTTATTGTCAACACAGGTGCTCCAATCTCCATTTGGAACAGGGGTTGTGCAAGCTGTATCTTTCCCTTCTTTTCTCCCCACCTCTCCCATGGCCAGATTCACCATGTGCATGCTTTGCTAATGCATAGCATGCATTCAAACAATCAAGATTCCATCATTTGTTTAGGGGACAGACCCCATGCAAATGGGGAATGCCCCCATTTTGAATGAGCTTCCAATGTGTACATGAGGCCTTGTGGTTCATAATGGCTCCGCTGATCTCCAATGCGCTCAGTACTAGGTTCTTTCATTGAAGAAGCATAATGGGGATCATAATTCATCATGAATGAATGCAGCTTTGCATGGGGTCTATCATGCATGGACTATTTCAACAGTGCCTGGTTTCGACTCCTGGTATAGCTATTGGGCTGCATGCTACACCTGCAATGTACTGCAGCCAGCATCCGGTGCCATCTCCAACTCCTCCGGCTGCTAATTATAGAACACATTGTAATGCACGGATCATCTTTTAGGTCATCACCAATGACTCTTTCAAGCACTACCAAATCTTGGCCACCCCGCCCTACAGTCAAACTATCTGTATTTGTTAACATCTCTAAATTAAGACGGCACATGGTGGTGTTCTTCCATTTCAATGCAGATCGTTGACCTTTGCCATGCTTCCGCTCTATACCCGGAAAATATGAAGTGCCCGTTAACACGTTAGGCAAGCTATAACATCCTCTCTCTGTTCTCAATATAAGATTAAGTGATGAGTTGCACTTCACTTTGCAGTGTTTGCTGGTTGCCTCTTGTTTGCATCAAGATGCCAATTCTGTGGTGGTGGAAGCTGTGTTCGATAAATGAACATTACACAACATCGCTTGCATCTAACAGATTCGAACATGTTCTAAATGAAGACATTGTGGCCACACGCACCGAGATCCAAATTAGGGGTGTGCATGTGTGTGCGTGTGCATGCTGGCATGTTTGTGTGGGCTTGTTGTGTGCTTGTGTGCTGCACAGAGCCATACTCTCAGAAGTACTGACATGCAAGTGTATGTGTGTGTGAGTGCGAGCGTGCCTCTGTGTGCAGGGACGGCCTTAGCACCGGCAGCACCCCATGACAAAAAAAGGTTTGGTGCCCTTCCAAAAAACAAAAACACACACGCCAATTTTCAAACACCTAAGCAACACAAAAAATGTATGGCAAAAAGATCATTTGCAATCTGGATGTGTGTCTGTAATGCATGTTCTACATAATAAAACACACACAACATGGCTTTCTGTAAGAAGGCAGGATAAAATGTATTTACAAAACCAAAAAGGAAAAAATAAAATCTGATACTGTTCTGCCAAGGATTTGATGCTGCAGGGCAAAACTGTCACTTAAAGAAAACACACTAAATTAGCAATAACACAAATCTGGACTTCAAATGTTAGTCTTTATAGTATCACAGGCCAACTAATTTAAAAGTTGACTTTTATAGCCTTTCTATTGGCAAACTCTGTTATGACATCAGAAAAATGTATTGTCTTAGCAATGTCATTTTCGATGTAGAGCATTGCCAATGCGACAAGCCTCGCTTAGCTCATGTTTGAGCAGAGATATGTTTTAATTAATTTCAGTTCGGAGAAGTTCCTTTCTCCACTTGCTACAGAGACGGGTATTGTTAATAAAATGCATAATGCGACCCAGACATTGGGAAAGCAATCCCACATTTTTCGACTGTGAATTAACTGCAGCACATCAGACGGGTTTGTACATTTTCTGGCAACATATCTTTAAGAGCAATGGAAAGCCTTGGGGATCCTTCCAATGTGCATAGGAAAGCGTGGGCTAGAATTATCGCAGGACCCTAGAACTAGTGCTTGGGAAAAGACCCCAGTGGACACCATCAAGCAAGATCAAAGAAAACCGAAAGGACCGCTCTCGAAAAAGACCTACAGAGTATTCATCTCAAGAGTTTAGCACAAATTCTCCTTAAATTGGGGGTTCAAGTAAAGCATCTCTAGTAATAGACAAAGTTAATATACTGTCCTGGAACACTAGAGGTATAGATCCTTTAGAACAGAAAAACTGTCTTATATTTTTGAAAAGTTTGATTTGATTGTGATCCAGGAAACATGGCTGCAGACTACTTTTGGGGTTTTCAATATATCAACAGTTAGCAGTACGGGAAGGGGCAGATCGACCCTCAGGAGGCCTTAGTATTGCCTGTAGAAATTAGGTGTTTAATAACACAGTTCTCCTCTCAAATGATAAACCAGGTATACTTGTAATAAAAGCTGAGGCAGGTACAGAGTGGGAGGGAATTAAGAGGATCACTGTGAACATTTATTGGAACCCCCTAGCGAATGATCTACACAATTTCCAACAGTCATTGGAGGTCATTACGACCCAGGCGGTAAGTACACCAACTTTATGGCAGATTTACCGCCCCATTCCAAGGTGAGTGGGGCGGTAAATCCCCATTTCCCATTTACCCTTCCCCATTCCCATTTTTTCCCAATAGGGCATAATGGGAGTGGGGAAGGCGCTAATTACGGCACCGTAAATTACGGTGCCGTAATTAGCACCAAGGCGGTTTAGCGCCATGGATTTTAACGCCTGCTAAAAGCAGCCGTTAAAATTGGAATCAGGCGTTAAGGGTTAACGACGGCGTTAACCCTTACCGCCTGGGTCGTAATCCGAACTGCTACTGTTATATACAGAACAGCTGGAGGGATATGAGCTGTTGGTATTGGGGGAGTTCAATGCGCAATGTATAACATATCAAGCACCCGAGTAAATGATGGTGAAGCTGCCCTCCTTAAACGGTGAACTCTGGTGTAGTTTTTTTGAGGACTGTTACCTTTTGATGGCAAATGGTTCAATAGAGGGAGATATACATCCGCAGTTTACATGGACGAGAGAGGAGAGTGTCTCCACTATTGATTATTTGTTCTTGTCTAGATCTGTGTTCAATGACTGTGAGTGGTTCATAGTTAATGAAGGTTCCCCTAGTGACCACTGCATTCTGGAAGCAAAAATTGCAAAAATCATTTTTGCAATAGAATTAAAGGTTAACGATGCAGGGAATAGAGTGACTAAATTTAGAAATGGAGGTTGGCTTTTGACTAATCCTCTGGGGTGAACCTTTTTAGATATGTCAGAACAGCAAAGGCATTCACTATTCCACCCTGGTAAATTTATGGAATTTCTGTGGAATATCAATCCCCCTATGAAATCAATAGCTAAACAGAGTGAAAGACATTCCCACCGTTTTGATGAGCAAACCTGGGAAAGGAAGAGGTTATTAAGGGCCCAATTAGGGCGACTGAAAACTAACACGACTGGAGGAGAATAGATGATAAGCTATAGGAAAGAGGTTAGAAACTTGAAAAACGCTTATAGAAATTGATCAAGAACACATAGAACATATCGAGCACAGCAAGAGGGGGAGAGGATGTTGAGGGCATTGAGACAAAACAACTCAGAAAACTTCTGGACGATTATCAGAGCATGGTAATCTCCAAACAAGGCAGTACAGGATGGAATAATTCTGCAACAAAGGTGGATTGAGCATTTTAATGGTCAGTTTAATGCCCCTCAACGAAGACAACAAGAAGAGACACTCACAGTGTAGATTGGTCAATAGAGTTCTCAAGAGATGACATAAAAACACTTATTAGTAAGAGCTCTGCCTCTAGGTCTCCAGGACCCAACGGTCTGAGCAATGAGATATTGAAATCAGACCCTGACCTATGTACGAGGATACTAGAGGTATTATTTTGGGGCATCATAACTAACAGACAGATACCTAGCTCATTAAGAAAAGCAATAGTTTTCCCTATTTCTAAGAAGGGGGATCGGACAGAGCCTTTAAATCACCGTCCAATCTCCTTTCTGGATGCAGATGGTAAGATCTTTGCTGGCCTTGTTCTGAAAGATCTGGAGCAATGGGCCAAAACGCACAGAATTATTTCGAAATTGCAGACAGACTTTAGGAAGGGCCTATCAACTACTCTGAATGGCTTAGTCTTAAATGCTGTCAGTAGTGAGTCTGTTTCCAAGGGAGGACGACCATTATATGGGGATAGATTTGACCAAAGCTTTTGATACTGTTTATCGAGATTGTCTTTGGGTTAAATTGAAGGAATGGGGACTACCAGAACATCTATTGAACATATTGATAGAATTATATAGGGACACGGAACTGTAAATTAGATTTGACAAGTTGGGTCTCCTATCTAAGGCTATTATCATCACAAGTGGGGTTAGGCAAGGATGTTTGTTGGCTCCATTCTTGTTTAATCTGTATCTGGCTGACCTGGTCATTTGGATGATGGAGTCGGTGCTAGCAAGTCCAAAATTGTGAATGGCTCAAATTGGATGGCTGGCTTATGCTGACAACATCATTTTCCTTGATTTTACGCAGATCGACGTGCAGAGAGGCAATGGCAGCTTTTCAAAAATATGCAGAACTGAATGGATCAAAAACCAATCCGCAAAAATCTAAAATACTGATTTTCAAAAATCCGATGAAGATCACTAAACCCATCACCTGGTTTAGGAGTAGCCAGATGGTTCCCGTAGTGAAGGAAATTGTTTACTTAGACTTGGTTGTAAGATCATATCCGTCGAAGGGGCCTGTGACGGCCGCTCTAGATGAAAAAAGCTATCGGCTTGGATAACAGATGAAGAAAATTGGGGATAAATGCTGCAGATTTTCACTCCTGCTGTTTATTAGGTATTACATAGGAAAAGTAAAACCGGCCCTACTGTTCGACTTTGATACAAATCCTCTCTCATTCTCAGTGGAATGGGAAAGAATAGAGGGGATGCTATGGAGACGAGTCCTAAATCTCCCGAATGGGGTGCCAATCACTACAGTAAGGTACAAACTAGAACTACCGTCAATGAGATCATGTGTAGAGTGGAAGCTTTTGACTGTGCATAGGATGATCCTCTCCCCCCTCCACTTTCCCTCTATGAAGACGTTCTAATGGGGTAAAGGGGGCTTTCTAATTTGTACTTTAAAAAACTACAAGAGGGGTGTGCTGCTATTCTTATTGAAGCAGATTGCCCGGAAGAGATGCTCATCCAAAATCCAACGAAGGCTAAACAACTTCTTAGGACAATGGATTGGTTTTGCACCAAAACGGTAATGAGAAAATCGAGGATTTATGCCTCACTTACACTCACAGATAAACCAAAAAGGTGGAGACTCAGGTACCTAGCAAAAGTCCAGGACCCCTCTATAAGAGCTGACTTTTTAAGGTTCTGTTTAAATATACTTCCCACATTGGAAATACTGAGTATTAGGGATGTGGAGGGGACTGTTTTTATGAGGAATGAATTAGATTTTATCATATTGCTGTTATAAATCTAGTCTATATTATATGTGAAAAGTCAAATTTGCATGTTCTGTTATTTTGACTATACCACATAAAATTAAAATAAAAAAAATAAAAAATATATTTTTAAGACCCAGAAGTTCATCTTTTAGGGCCATTGCTTCAATGTCAGAGTTTCCTGCTGATTTTAGTGCCACCTCCAACCTCCTGCAATTCTCTTAAAGGAGTTCCCCATTAGAAAACCCTTTCATATTATACAGAAAACCCCATGTTGAATTGTGCTCCTTCATTTGTTTGAACCTTTCTTGGATGGAGTTTAATGCAGGGTCCAACAGCATATTAAAAATATCAACACTACACTTCTCCTTCGATCTTGAGGAACGTCATCTTCACATTCATAAGAAACTAGTGTTTTCTTGCGTTGTCTCCTCATATTGTCTTTGAAAGAAGCTTCAACTTCCAGTTGGTTGGCCAACTCTTTAGCTATAAACAGAGCATCAGAGAATCCATTTTCTTTTTGGATACAGGATTCAAAAAGGGTAGCAGCTTTAGAAATGTCCCAAGACTTGAACTGCATGGCTTTGCTTATTGGGTTGATTCTAAACAAAATATCATGCCAGACAACCAAAGCTACTAAAAATGCATAGTCTTCTAATTGATCAGCGAGAGTGCTTGCTTCATGACGAAGCGATGCATGACTTCCCCTCTTCAGCAACTTCAAGAAGAGCATCATGGACACCAGTCATTTGATTCCTGACAGCTTTTACACTGTCAATCTTACACTCCCATCCGGTTTCACAAAGGGACTTCAGGGACAAACCTTTAACATTCCTTTTCAGAATGCTGCAACGACAAACCGAGGAGGAAAAAAGGACACATATTCTCTGTAACATGCCAAAGAGGGTAAGTGATTTTGTTGTGCATTTTGCTGCATCCCTTAACACCAGATTAAGGGAATGGCATCCACATGGCATAAAGAAGGCCCTCGAATTTATTTATTTCAAGGACATGGTTTGGACTCCTCTAATTTTCCCCTTCCTATTGGAGCCATTGTCACACCGCTGTTCTCTGCAGTTATTCACATCAAGACCTCAACCTTTTAGTTCTTAGAGCAAAACATTTGTGAGGCCTTCCCCAGTACTGTCATCTACTGTCTCAAACGCAAAAAAGTGTTTTTGAATGAAAATGGTGGCTGCATTTGTGTCCACAAATCGGCTGCTTAAGGAAAGCTGTTCGTTCTTGGTGGCTGATAGCAGGAGTGCAATCAAGTATTACAGAAAATAACTTTGCTCTCTATGCACGTTTTACGATGTCCTCTTTCACATTCTCAGCCATCAAGTTTATTAGTTAATTTTGGATGGTTTTTCCACAATAATGGGCTGCCAAATAATTTACAAGTACTTTCTCTAAATGCCCTCCACCCCAATCACCATATCAAACTTTGCTAATAACTGCACAAGGCCTAAAAAGTTGCCATTACCTTTTCAGTATAAGCAGTCATTAGGTCCACGTAAGGCCAAAGTATTGCCAGCAAGGAATTGCACTATAGAGAGAAGGCGCTCCAACACATTGCACCAGTGCTTTGCTCGTTGGAGTAAAATAAGTTGATGCTCATCATCTATCATTTTGTTTGATAGCAGTCTCATTTCTGCGTCAGCCCAATCTCGATAGGCCACTAAGTGTGTGAGAGAATTCTCATGCTGACACAGAGTCTGTGTGATATGCTTCCAAACCCTGCTTCCGCCCTCTTTTAGACTGCCCTTCACATTGGTATGGCTATACAATTTGTAACAAAAACAACATATGCAGTCTCTGCTAGCTGAGTACACTAACCACTTACGATGAAAAACGTCAGGATTATTTCTTATTGTCCTTTTGTAATGGACATTTGAAAAATGCCGACTTAAATCATCTCTTGGAAAATTAAAATGTGCATGTTTGGCAGGGCCGGTGAGCACACAGTGGTCTCGCAAAGTGATATTCATGACTGTAGGTCATGGTGCTGGGTCTGAAAGGTCTGAAAGGTCCTTGTGTTAAACATCTATAAGGGGGCTACCTCAAGTTGGGGAGTTGGGCTTGCGGCAGGCTGAACTCCAGTTTCATGCTGTGTTTCCAAAGGAGCAGAGCAAATGGCAACAGGAGTGGTTTTTTGCCCACAGTGCATGCCCTTTTCACATATTGCTGCATACTTTCCTTTAATGTGTCCCACTCCCGATTCTCCAGTGCTTTGCGTTTCTGATTTTGGCAACCAGACGGCTTGGATTACAAAGACATTTTTATGGCTACTGTACCAAATTTCTCTTTCTTCACTTGTCCACTGAAGGGCACTTCACCTCTATTCCTTTCTTGCAGCTGAGCTGTCACTGGCTGTTTAATGTCTTCACTCAATTCTGGTGCTTGCCTTCTGTTCACTCTCTATCACTCTAGCTGCTGTGTCATTCACCGTCTAGCTTTTGTTTTACAGGATTTGCAAGAACTATTTCCTGAGTAGTGAAAGGACAATCTGTGTTAGGTCATTGTTAACTGGTGGGTGATGCTATTGTGGATAAGCGTGAGATGAGTTGGGTGGTTGAGGCAGAGTTGTTTGTGCATTCAGGTGAGGACACAAATAGAACAGGACGCAGCATTACACATGTATCAAATGACCACAAAACCTCACCTACCTTCAGGGAAGAAATACAAAGTGTAGCACCCTACACACATACACACATACAAATAACTGTTGTCATATTAATATAATAGCTGGGAGGATAGCTCAGGGGCAACACGTTTGTCTTGGAAGCAAGACAATGCATAGCAACAAAGGTTTGAATCCTGGACTAGCGCTTAGAAACTGGTCCCCAGTATTAAGCACTTTATAAAAGAGCAATTATAATTATTAACATAGTATATTGTCTCCAGATGGGTTTCTCTTGCACTTTACTCTTCAGAAGAGCGTTGCCAATTTCTAATTAGACTCTAGAGAATATTTAAGTGCTGACAAAAGGAATTATTTTAATTTGTGCTAATGTGTTGAAGATGTGAATTTCCTGTAAGATTGCCATAGGAAGATTTTGCACAGGCATCTGTATCCACTCTATATGGGAATAAAAGAGGACAATGCCCACAACAACAATTATTTCACAGAGGGGGACACTGGATCCACCCGAGGGACCAGCGACGACAATTCGGGCCGGGCATGCGCACACGCCAGTGGTATTCGAACCTGTGAAGGCAGGCAGCATTCCTATTTTTAATCTATCACAATATCCAATGTCTGATATTGAACATGAGGTTCTTTCGCGTGGCCTGTCATTTGTCCCAATAACAAAAGCAAATTATTTTCAGTGTGAAATGGAGCTTCCGCTTTTTTTTAGGAACATTAGACTCAAAAAAAAATTTCAGGCATATCTACCTATGCAAAAATCTGCCATGGAAGCCACACGAAACGATGAAGAGATGCCTAATGTAACCGGTTTAAAGAACAAATTCCGGTTTTACCCTCCACCACACACCTGTCCACCGGAAATACTGAGAGAGAAAATTGTCACTAAACAGGTACGGGCGGCCCTTAGAAACAAGAACTTCCATAGGGACATTTTCAGCAAAATAGAATGCGACAGCCTAAAAAATCTATGTGAGAACACGGACATCACAATCAAACCAGCAGATAAGGGCGGTGGAATTGTGGTAATGGATACTGGCAAATATGAAAATGAATGCCTAAGATTGTTAGGTGATATAAATGCCTATAAGAAGCTAGATAGAGATCCCACCCCAAGATTATGTGAGGAAATAAGTAGCCTTAGGAGACATGCGTTGGAAGAAAAATGGCTCAGTAGGGAAGAATGTCTTTTCTTGGCTAAGACCCATCCCAAGTTAGGGGCCTTCTATACTTTGCCCAAAATACATAAAAACCCACAAAGTCCACCTGGGAGGCCGATAGTATTGGCCATTGATTCTCTTTTGGAACCACTTTCGATCTATAGTGAGTTTTTTCTAAAACCATTTGTCCTTAATATGCCGAGTTATATTAAGGACACTACAGATATGTTAAACATGCTGAAAACACTGACCATCAATGATGGGGATATTTTAGTGAACATGGATGTGAAATCACTGTATACATCCATCCCCCAATTGGAGTGTATGGCAGTACTGTGTATGTACCTTGACCAAAGACCACAACCCCATGTACCACCAACAGGTTTCATCCTTGAGTGCATACGCATAGCTATGTGTGCGATTATTTTCTTATTCAAAGGACAGAAGTATAAACACCTGAAGGGCATGAGTATGGGTGTGACATTCGCACCGGATGTAGCGGACTTATACATGGCCAACTTTGAGGAGATGTACATTATTGGAAACAATAGTTTATTGAAACAGCAAACATTCACAGCTAGTCTTATATTGTGGAAACGATATATAGACTACGTGTTCCTAATCTGGAGGGGTGATGTTACCTCACTGTTACTTTTTCTTGATTGGGTCAATAAGTGTGACTCTAACATCAGGTTCACGATGGAATATAATGACACCAAAATCAGTTTCTTAGATCTACTGATTTCTACGTCAGGGAACAAGATAGAAACAAGCCTATATCGAAAAACGACAGATAAAAGTTCTTTGTTGCATTTCCAAAGTTTTCACCCTGAAGGCCTCAAACAGAATTTACCGTACAGGCAATTTCTCCGCATTCGAAGAAATTGCTCCGAGAAAGAAACATATCTAGAGCATGTGAAAATTTTGAAGGTAAGATTGACAGATCGGGGGTACCCAAAAAGGCTGGTAAAGCAGAATATGAAATGAGCACTTAATACACATATGGATGTGTGCCTGCAAAAGAAAGAAAAAACCAAGAAAGATCAACTAATCTGTGTGTCGACTGTTTCACCAATTAGTAATGTTTTTTTTAAAAGTATCACACGTAACTGGCACCTGGTTAGGAATCCTGGTAGCCTGGATAAAAAGCCCCTCTTTGCCCTCAAAAGGAACTGTAATTTGCAACAAAAGCTGGTACACACCTACCTGGAGACACAACGTGATGAGCCTATTCTATTGAATCAATGAGGACTTCTGCCTGTGACAGGCCATTTTAAGTGTGGGCCTTGTGCAGCATGTCTCTATACAGAAACACAGCATATTTTTGAATATGGAAGAATTAAATGGACACTAAGGGGCCATACCAACAGTCTCACAAAAAACGCGGTGTATGGCATACTATGCCCATGCGATTTGATTTATGTCGGGAAGACAACGCGCCAGATGCACATGAGGATTTCCGAACACAGGTCATGTGTAAGAAATCAGGTGAAGGACAAACCATTGGTTGAGCACTTCATAAGGGCAAAACATAATGAAAACGATCTGAGATGGTTTGTTCAACAGACTGTGAAAGCCCCCACCAGAGGGGGTGACCTGAGTGGTTTACTACACAAACTGGAACAGAGATGGATCCATTCATTTCATTCAGTCAACCATGGAATGAATGTGGCAGTAGAATGGAATAGGCTATTATGAATGTAGATAGCAGGGTTTGTACTTTTTAACAGGGCGACAATAGTAACACACTAGTGAGGCTCTAGTAGAGTTAGATCCATATAGCACACCTGTGTGTGAGATATAAACTTTTGCCCCACTATCCTCTGTTTTGAGCTGCCATGGAGATACGGGTCATCCCATTATTTTTAATGACAAGAGCAAACAATTTATTGCTCTTTTAGTGACCCTTGACATAGTGATCCGTACTTGACAGTGTGGGTCATGTAAATGTTGGCTGTAGTATCTGGTACACAGGGATTCATCTCGTCTAGCGGTCCTTGATATAGTGAGCCGTGCTCTGATAGTTTGAGTCATGTAAATACTGGCTGTTGTGTCAGCCATACACAGACTTAGCTTTTTACTGTGTAGTCCCATTTCTATGACATTGAATAGACTCTATTTAAATAAGTCTGTCATCAGTTTCTATTGAATCTGACACTGTCGCAACCCGAGACAGATACTGATTGCCCTGTTAACGCGGCGCAGCATTTGGAGACGCGAGGACACCCTCCTTACAGGTAAGGAACAGCCACGCATCTATTTTTCTTCCAAGAGTACCACGCGGTTCCGTGGACCCGCGTTGAGTGTAGATCTGCACTGCGCCATATAAAAAGGCGGCATAGTTAGTGATATATTACTCAAAGCATGTTGTGTTGTAGACTGTCTAGAAACTCGGCTACATAAATGATGTGGGGCCCCTAATGGTGTGTGGCTGTGCTGTGCATGCAAAATGGCCATTTTGTCTGTCCCAAGGTACTGGCCGCTGGAATGGTTCACATTTGTGATTTGGTGATTCTGTGATCTAAGACCATGCAAGAGAGGAGTGAGAAACACACTTTTTTTCACTGTGGAGATGGGTACCAAGGTGATGGGCACATGGCGGCACACTCTGTGATTTTTGATATGCCAAGGATTGAGGAAATCATAGGTACTAACAGGAGCGGACTTTCTTTTGTAACACTGCACAGAAAACACAGTGTATCTTACCTCATCAACAGTGTTGCGATTCCGGCTCTTATATGGGTGAATGCTATCCCCCTCATCTATAATACTGAATGCATATACAATATTTTTATAATCATTCTAATGAGGCCATCATGTTATAGGTTAATGACCATTTACCTTGACCCACACCAGATGACCGAGCTGCCGTCATCCCGTGACATGTAGAGGAAGTAAATTACCTTTGATGTCCATCCACATGTATTGTATATAGTATTTGTGTCTCATGGGCCATGACCAAAATTAAGAGAAGTTCACTCTGGACCTATGTTTTTGTAGGTCGTTTCTGAGATCCTAGTGTGAAGGTTTCATGTGGTTCCAAGACCACTACGGGGTCTATGAGAACCAGAGGGACAGCTTTGCCCGATACACACAAGCCCCCTGCAAATAATAGCCAGAGGTGAGTGTGCAAGAACACAACAGATTAGGTTACGGTTGTGATACATACATTTAAATATGCCGTGAATAAGAAATAAAGGTTGGTTGGTAATCAGTGTGTTTTGTTTGTTTTATTGCTTTTAGGTGACTGAGAAATATATAACCTGTGAAAAACACCTATCACCTACAGTTTGGCACGAACTGGAAGATTTTATTACTGTTCTGTATGTTACATTTTGTCCTGAAGAAGGTCCTGCAGATCAGGGGCAATAACTGTGCCTTTTGAGGACCGAAACATATGTAGACAGGGGCCACCAGTATAGAAAGGTGGCTCAAGGAAAGGCACCTAATTGTAAAAGAAAATATAGGGCCGCAATTAAAATTGTTTGTAAATAAAACTATTACAGTGTCCAGTGCACTGGTGATATGTGTTAGAAGAATGTGGAAAACATGGGAATATGAGATGGTATGAAAGTGTATGAAAGGTGGTAATGAAAGGTGTGGTCCAAACCAGTTGGACAGATATAGTTTCTATGGTCGTTTTATATTATACAAGTGTATACTGAAAATAAAAAGAATATATTTTTTCTCTAGACCCAGATTTCTAGTGGAGTATATTTCATTTTACCACACCTATCCAACCTCATTGCTCCCAACCCATGTGTTTGATTGAAGTTATATTGTTTACCTGAAGGGGTTCGGGGGCCATACAGGTATCCCTTTGTGAGTTCTCCACTCTATATGATCCTCGCTTGAAGAATACAGTGTGAGGAAAGTTTGCAAAAATAACTTTAAAAAAAGGACTACATATAACAAGTGGGTCTGGACAGCTATTTTTGGTTGATTAACTGTAGTTTGCCATAGTTTGGAATAATTAGAAATGAGAGGCAGTACATTTGAAAAAGGTGAAAACCATTACAGGGGGAAACGGGAACGTTCATAAGAAAGTTGTGGATTAAGTCAGTGGTGGTTGTGTTTTGGGGGCATTGCTAGTTGGGGGTGCATATTTATACAATGGAAAAGGCAGGGGAGTATCCAGCATTATAAGAGTGGGGGGAGGGGGGAGCCAGGAACAAATTCCTACTTTCCCCCCAAATGCAGTGTGCCCAATCGCATATGGTCTCATTCTCGTCCCCAAACTGCCCACCCGTACCCCAATCTACTTTTTATGCAACATTAGTGGCAGATGGCATTTTAACACAGAACAAAAAAAATAAAACTGATCACAAGTGACTTCACAGAAAAGGACATTGCGAGGGGCATCATCAGTCTTTAATACTTGGAGGCAACATGGAAGTGACTTTAGAATAAGTTAGCATAAGTAAGCAAGTGGCAAATAACTGTGGTGCAAAATACCTAAATTGCACTATTATTATATATGGAGAAACTTGATAGTCAGGCTTTTTTTTTTAATAACATAAGCTATGAAGTGACTGACTTACAGAGCTGCAAATAAGACAAAGTGTGATTAAATGATCTGCCCAGGATCACACACTTTGGTTCAATGGTGAAACCGGGATGTGGACAATTTAAGCAACTGAGCACATCTACCCACGTTTAGTTGAAATAGATAGTTATTAAAGTTTCCCTTGGCATTTCATGTGCTTAAATACTTCATTTATAGCAATGCCTTGGAAGCAAAGCACATTACACAATAAACTATCCTTTTATAATTAACTTTACACTATATACTCATCATCATAGAACATGCAATTTCACAATAGCATCATGCGGATTAATGTGAGCCTAACAAAATCCCCCTTGGGTAAAACCATAGTCATTTCATTTCAAATACAAACATAAACGTGATAAACCCGCCGGAAAGAAAAGCACACAACGTCTTTTACAAGTCATGAAAACGTCGAGGGTTGCAAACAAGACAGTCCAGTCCCTTAACAAAAGGTGCCTTTTAAACCTATTTCTTTGACCTTTGTTCAGATTATTGAAATACATAAATGTTATCTCACCTTCTCGGTCCGGTCCAGACTCCAGTCAGTGTCGCTCTCCCGGTGCCAGCCTGCTACACACCACACAACGACTCGAAAAAGAAAAGAAACTTTATTTGCCCTGAAATGGCGGGCAGCTGGGCAGATTGCAGCAGTCAACAGATGCAAACATTGTCTTGCTCCGAGTCTGCACGGCATCTACAAAGGCAGCCAATAGTCCCTCGGCACTGAGATGGGTCATGCCACTGCCACGGGATTGAATAAAGGGGAGGGGGCTTGTTAATTACCCCAATGTCTATCTGCCACCTGGGAGGCGACAACCCGACACATCACCAAGGTGCACCTTGAGATCCCAGGTGGACCTTGATGATGGGAAGGGCGCACAGAGCCCCTTGATGGCAGGAAGGGCGCTTGGCTTCCCCCCCAAAAAAAGTCACCAAACCCCCCCCCCCAAAAAAAACTTCCACACCCAGTACTCCATGAGACGGTGAGTAGGGTGCCGCTAAGGCCGGCCCTGCGTGTGCTTGTTGTGTTTTATGTACACCTGTTTGTGTGCTGTGTGTGTGCTGCACAGGGCCCTACTTTCTCTCAGAAGTACTGACATGCAAGTGTGTGTGTGTGTGCGTGCATGTTTGTGTGTGCTTGTTGTGTGTCATGGGCACAGTGCCGGCTCAAGATGCACTCAGAGGGTGCGGCCACACAAAGGCGCACCCCACGGCGCAGCAAATAGAGGGTGCATTGCCTCCAGCTCAGTGTCATTGTAGAGGAGGTCCCAAATATGGCCTGCACTCCAGCCACCCATGTCGAGATGCCAGAAGCATACTCACCAAGATATGTGACGTATAAGGAGCAAATGAAGAAACAGAGAGCCAAGGTGGGGCCCTGTCCAGTACCCATCAGAAGGACATGTATACCTATTGAAGTGCCAATAACCAGACAACCGTGGGCTGCAAGGTATCCACTGAGACAACCATACCAGCAGCTGACACAAAACGAAGATTACTTACAGACTGTCCCCGAAGAGACCCACAGAGCCTTAATGGAAGGCAATTGGTGACGACATAAGAGCCCAGACGTGACGTACAGATAACCATAAAAGGACGAGCAAAAGAAGGTACACAAGGACGAAATGTAAAGAATAATAATTTGACAGATGTATAAGATGATACCACGTTGCAACACAAAGAACGTATCCAGGATCGAATTGTGCAACTGACTGAATGCATGTAAATAGGCTCGGAATGCAAGAAGCTCAGTAAATGGTACTGCTTGCAATGCTTAGTAGAAGCTTAGAGTGGCATGCGCCAATTATATATCTACCTCAATGAAGCACGTTATACAAGTGCGACTCCATTTTGTGAAGCAGAACTAAGCCCAGGCTGCAAGGGGCATCAAGGCCGAGATTCATATTCCAGCTAAAGCCAGAAGGGAAGAGCGGAATCGAAACTCAGCAAGAAGTAGCTCATGCTTGGGAATTCAAGGTCAACTCCAGGAAGGGAGGAGAGCAGCAACTCTGAAGAAGCGAAACTTCCGAGTATGACTGCCAGCCAGTGAAGGTCGAGATAAGGAGGCCCCAGGCAGGTGGCTAGGCTGAACAAAGAATCAAATATACGAAAAGAAGGAAAATGAAGCAGATTCACGATGAACAGACACGTAACTAGCCAAGGGCAAAGAGGTACCAACGTCTGATGTTACCCAGAACCCAAGGATGCCATAACTTTTCCTGATAAGAAGCTACAGTTTCCAGGCCATCCTCAGCCAACTAATTGACACATAGCCCTAAAGTGCTGATTGACGAAAGGGAGGCAGGGTGAATCTTGGGGCAATCCGCATCTGGGTGTCAATTCTGCATGCTGCTAATTAAAGTGGAGATTTATACCTAGGGGTGTAACCCACCCAATCACAATGGACCAAATAATCTTGGATCCTATAGTTTGTAGAGCCAATCAGACGTCGTAGTCGTAGTGACGTCTATCACGAGTGATGTAGAGGGATGGGCGGAGACACCCACCCGGTAAGAGGTATCCAATCCGCACACACTGTTACCATATACAGATATAGCACCTATACTTAAATTACCTTTTCCAACCAATAGAATTGCATGTCAAACTTATGAGTTTTACATGTCAATGATGATGCGAATTTGCTATAAAAGTTACTGTCAGCATGAAGAAGTTGGGAGTTGAAGCGAGACAGGCGATTGCAACTCTGTTGATTACCATTTGTTTCCCCGTTTTTTGTACTTGTCATTAAACAAACTTCCCTTTGCCAAACAATTGAGTTGTCCTTATTGAATTGTGTTGGAGTAAGAGAATCCTGCACCCCTACATCCTCAAGGTGAAGCTATCTTGTCTTACAGGTACTAGAGGGTGAGCTCTGACCTATGGGCCCGTCAGAGGACGATCCGCCCTCCTGTACACTTGGTAGCGTGAGGATGGTTCGACCATCAACTATTGATTAATTAATACTAAGACACCCATAGACTGACGGCACGAAGTAACTCTAGGCCTTCGGCAATATCACGAGTCCTTCGCCATTTGGCTGAGTAGACTGAGAAGCTCCCCATGGACAACGATAGAGTAAGTCCATCAAATCTGCAGTAGGTCTGAAGGAACCTGCCTTTCCAAGCATAACCCTTCTCATTCCCACGGGCAGCGGATCGGACGAAAAGACTGCACGAGGCAGGAAAAAGAAGGGGCAGTGATCCAGATGTTCCAGAGAGGAAAAGATGCGAGCGGTGAGTGAAACAATAAACTCATTACTTTGGCAAATGTCTTGTAGGCATTAGAACAAGTAATGGAAAGGTAACGGAGGGTGGCGGAGAAAATAAAAATAGTCAGAAGTAGAGAAGACTGTATATATATATAAGGGGTTAATGACTCGAGTATAAGGGATAAAAAGTAAGGTTACCGGGAGGACACCCGAGAGGAAAAAGTAAGGTTACCGGGAGGACACCCGAGAGGAAAAAGTAAGATTACCGGGAGGGCACCTGAGAGTAAAAAAGTAAGGATTCACCTTGTTCCTGCGCTTTAATACAACGGTCAGAAGAAACGTGAACTCAGAGCCCACATAATGGGGGTTGATTAGACTACGGTGACGATTAAAGACGGCACTTAAGGGGTTCGTTTAAACCACATGTCGGGGTATTGATTAGAAGGCAGGTATACGTGAGTCCAGCTGGTATCCATCTAGTCTGTCAAATGTCTGTCATGCGTGTCCTGTTATATGTCAAATGTGAAGAACTGTATCATTGATTGTTTGAAATGAAGTTTGGGCTTTAAGCAATTCTGTATCTAAGAGGGAATCGCCAATGGATTGATGTTCTTGAGTAAATTGATGATATAGAATTTTGGCGAGAAAGAGTGGATTGGAGCTTGTGTATTTGGTGCTCGCTCATACTGTTGGACGTGTGAAAAGAGCATAAAATATTGTTGGTAACGAAAGTTGAGAATGGAGGAGGTTACCCCACTAACACGCACCCAAACTTAAGAAGTATAGTACGGAGTGGGTTAAGGGTACCGCCCACAAAATGTTTATGCCGTGGCCACAGAACGGGTCTGTATCTAAAGCCGTCTTACAGCATATGATGACTTATCTACATGCCACATAAACAGGCAAGAAACTAGAGAAACATCTTGCTGTTCTAGAACTGTGGAAAATGTTCGAACGACCAAAGGAGGAAGAACCTCCCGCAGACTGGATACTAAATGTATGCACAGAGGGGGGTGAGACGCCTACCGTGCCACCAGCCCCGCCTGAGCCAGAGATTGAGGGGAGTAAGTCAGAGGGACTCTACCCGTTAAGAGAGCTTAAGGCAGCTACGGGGTACAGCAACCCCGTGTATGCGAAATCAAGGAAAAGGAGCAGGAAATTAATCTTACCTCCACAGTCCCGAGGGACAAGGAGAGACGCGATGAGGAAAGGAAAGACGAGGCACAGATTAGTCCACCTCTCATTAAGGAGAGAGAGAGAAAGAAATGGAAAGGAAGCAAAGGAGGAACTGATGAGATAGCATTCGCAAAAGACGAATGGATGGGAGGACAGATATTGTTGAAAGTTGATGGTAAAGGAAGTGATGATATGAGACTGAGAGAGAAGTCTGATGAGGCACAGAGAAGGGAAAAGGAGAAGGAAAAGGAAATAAGGGACGAGAGAATAAAAAAGAAAGATAGGCTAAGGCGAGAACAGCTATATCGCGAAGAGCAAGGAAAACCGCCCAGTTGCAAATAATGCATAGCCTATGAGCAGTACAGACAGAACCTGCATAGGTTGGAAGAAGAGCAAAGAGTACATGAAAAGAGAATAAGGAGACGGGAAGATGAGGAAGCTAGAAGGGTAAATAAACGTAGAAATGAAAGAAGAAGATAAGACTAGAGAAGAAGCGAGGAAGCGCAAGGAAATAGAGGATGATATAGAACGCAAACGTAGACAGAGGCCACGGGATCTTGAATATTTGGAGCGGGAAGTAAAAAAAAAAATCATGTTTTAGAATGGGAAAACATCGAAGAATTCTTCCCTGAAAATGAGTCAGTATCAGGCACGAATGGGGCAAACTTTGAAGATGACTTTGACACCAGAAGCATCGGGGAAACGATTGACAAAATATACAATGAAATGGGGCTGGAACAAATTCCCCAAAGGAGAAGGCAGACGAGCGCTTGGAAAGCACTCAACTATATGACACCGAGGATGTCACTCGAAGTAGTGGGAGGAGGGGACGGTCCCTGGACAGGCTAGAAGTTAGTAAAAATGAAGAAGATGCAAGGAGTTGCACGAACTGGGAACAATCAGTGTCCGACTACGGTGTATGAGACACACGAAGAAGGGAGGTGGCACGAGAAGCGGCTCCCACGGGAGCAAGGGGTACGATGGTCAGATGCTAGCGAGTCCACACCTAGGGCATTGGAGTCCGACGCACAGCCTAGCCGACATGAGGGAATACCCTGCGGTCAGAGGGGGGTACTAGCACCTGCCTATGTAGACAGATTTAGGACATTGCCAGGTAGACAGCGATGCGGGAATGCTACCCAGCGATAGACAGGAGAGCTATGGGGAAAGAAAAGTAAGACTGCACATTTCAATTCCCGCTGCTAGAAAAGGGGTGCACAAGACCACAATATATTCCATGGCCACACATGGATCGAGAGAACCTGAAAAACAAGCTTCCAATGCTGACATCGGGAGCCAGGAAATGGATACACGAGTTAGAAAAAATGACAGGGGGTATCACGTTAGCTATAGCGAACATTAAGTGTCTCCTGATCGCCATACTGGGCGACAGAGCTGACGATGTGTGGAAGCGGGATGGGTACCCTGGGGTAACCATAATTAACACTACCCATGACGGAGCACCATTCAATAATTGTAGAGCAGCAGTGTGGAAAGCGCTACGAGTGCTGTACCAAGACACTTCCGATATGGGAGCTATAATGACCCGAAAAATGAAAGAGTCAGAATATCCGTTGATTTATATCCAGAATTTTCAAGACGCATGGGTGCTAGAATCGCATGAATCTTGGCCAAAATCTATCCCTGTATTCTACCATATATTGTGCCAAGGGTTGCCTGACCCAGTGCAGAAACAGCTCAGGAAATTAGTAGGAGTAGAAGCTAAACCATGGGCTGAAGTACAGTTGACAATTGCATACTACTGTAGATTGTTGCAAGAAAAGAATAGGAAAAAGGAGGCAACTCGTAAGGGTGAGGAAGCGAAGTTGGTGCAAAAGAAACTCTCAAAGTATGCTCTCGAAGGAGCCATGTTGACAAACCTGGCTGAACCGAGTGCACAACAAGCGACTAACCCATCGCAGAATAGCCAGGGTAACGCAGGATTTTACCCAAGGAGAAGGGGATTTAGAGGAAGAGGATGGCAGAATAATCAAGGGGGGTTTCAAAGTAATCTGGGAGGTTTCCAAAATAATCAAGGGGGTTCTCAAAACATGCAGGCGGGCAGTCCAGATATGCCAAATGCACAGATGGCCCGACCACCGCCAGTGTGTTGGCTGTGTGGAATAACAGGACATGTGGCACGCGCATGCAGAAGCCAAGGCGTGTGGGAAAATGGACAAGGAATGGGAACAGGCATGGTGAACCAGCCTGCCTTCCCACAACAGGGCGGTGCACAGGATCACACAGTGCAGCAGCAAGCACAGGGCGTGCAGCAAGGTGTGCAGCAAGGGGTTCAACCCTCGAACATGGGGAACTTGCCACAGGGGCAATCCCATCAGGCACTGCCGCAAATATCACAGGGAACAAACCCCGGAGTGGGAGTCAACCCTGGAGATGGAGGAAATCCACAAGTATACAGTGGACCAAATTTATACATGAACTAGGACAGCTCGCTGGGAACCCTGATGTGTTCTATCCTATCGGTGACACCAGACCCTAACAGGGAACCTAGGGTAAATATCGTCATTCGGGGGAAAGAATATTCCTTCTTAGTTGGCACGAGTGCAACATGCTCGTGTATACGAGAAAGCAAGTTTTCCTTGTCCGGCCAGGCCATAGATACTCAGAGTTTTACAGGAGCTCATAGTGGAGTTCCCTTTACGAACAATCTCCCAGTCTCTGTATGGGATTATGAGATGAATGTACCCTTATTCTATTCACACCAGACCCCAGTAAACATTTTGGGTCGAGATTTAATGACAGAGTTGAATATGACTATATCATTCACAGAGGAGGGCATAGTATGCTCCACTCCAGGAATGCATTATTCTAACATGTGCGAAATGATCAGAGCGTACTCCGGATGCATAGCCATGAGAGCTATACCATTAGAACCAGAAGTCTTCGCATATGGCGTGCGTGTGCTTATGGCGGGATTGCCAGGCCTCGCAGCTAAAACTATGAGAACCCCTGATGAGTTCCTGTTCAGGCCAAGAATACCTATGCATGAAGAAGAGGGACAAGTATTTCCCTTATCGATACATATTGCAGCAGTACGAGGAAAAGTAGTAATGGTCGAAGGGTTTGACGATGAAGGCAGACAATGGTGTGCAATTATCGCCATTGAAGAAGGGTACTGAGTGACTGACGTCATTGATGATGATCTGTTCGAAGAACACCCTGACTTAGAAGGGACCAGGGTAGAAGTAAGTCTCATATTCTGGGTCAAAATGATCAAACGAGAAGTGCCTCAGAAAATGATGCTGGCGCTGATCCGCCCCGCATACTTTGATGACGATATGGCCCAGCTGCCTGTCTCAGTATGGACTACAGGACCCTATGACATAGGCCACCTGAAAGGGGCAGGAGAAGTAAAAATTAAACTGAAACCAGGAGCAATTTTACTAAGAGCGCGACAATATCCCATGTCCAGAGAAGCGGATGAAGGGATCGCAAAGAAAATTTCCGCTATGATGGAGCAGGGCATCCTAGTGACATCAGAATCACCCTGTAATACAGTGATCTATCCCGTCAAGAAATCAAAGGGAGGGTCGTGGCATTTAATCCAAGATTTAAGAGCATTAAACGATATTGTTGAAGCCGAGTTCCCTATAGTCCCTAATCCATCTACGATCTTGTGTAACATACCAATCTAGGCGAAATACTTCACGGTGATTGATTTGAAAAATGCTTTTTTCTCAATCCTGCTAGACCGTGACTCTCAAGATCTGACGTCCTTCACGTTCAGACAAATGTGCCTAAAAAGTACGAGGTTGCCGCAGGGGTATTGTGAGTCCCTGTCCATTTTTAACAGTCTTGCAAATGGACCTAGGCAATATTGCAGTAGATAGTGTTGTTTTGCAGTATGAGGATGACATTCTGATCTGCAGCACCACTGAAGAGCAATGCAGGCACGATTCTATCCAGCTACTGACCATACTGGCTGAGAAAGGATATAAGGTTGACAAAGAAAAGTTACAATATTGTCAACAAGAGGTGCTGTACATAGGCCAGCTAATCTCACATGAGGGGAAAAGGGTCACCCAGAAAGGGCTGAAGCTATCATGAACACGTCTAAGCCGATCACGATAAAGCAAATGCAGAGCTTCCTAGGCCTGTGCAATTATGTTGGGAGCATGGGTCTTCGATTACAGCTCGTATACCAAGCCCTTGCTCCAAGCCCTGAAAAAGGCCCGAGCAACAAAAGAAAAAATTGAATGGACTGAAGCGATAGAAGAGGGGTTCACAGAACTCAAGAGAGCAATTTGCGCGGCCACAGTTCTTGTGATTCCTAATTATGCAGAGGAATTCTACCTGTTCTCGCACACAAATGGCAATGTTATGACGCAGTACTCGCTCAAAAAACCTTGTTGGGGTACAAGCCCCATGCGTATTACAGTGGGAATCTGGACCCAGTAATGAAAGGCCAGTTCCCATGCGAACAAAGCTTAGCTGTCGCAGCGTTTGCCATAGAGAAGGCAACAACCATTGTAATGGGATGCTCCATGATGTTATATTAGAGAAACCAAAAGGTACATTGACATCTCAGATGGCTTCTGCCTATGAAGTGATTATATCTAATCCCTCGATCAAAATAGTTCGATGTAAAACAGTGAACCCAGCCACGTTCATAGCTGAACCAGTCAATGAAGGCGAGCCTATACATGACTGTGCAAACTATGAAGAATTCTATGATGAAATCCCCAGGGTGAAAGAAAATGCCCTGGCGGGATGTGAGATCGTTTTCATTGACGGTTCTTCAAGAATCGACCAAGAAGACAGACAAAGATATACGATCATTGCCGTAATAAAACACATAGAAAACAGAGAATTTCAAGTACTCGTTAGTGCACGAATACCATCTCATTATTCAGCACAGGCTGCATAATTATTGGCATTGATACTAGCCATTGAGAATCATGCACACCAGGAAGTAACTGTGTACAGTGACTCCGCCTATGTGACGTCCACGGTACACGCAGGCTTAGTGCGCTGGAAAAGGAAGGGCTACCTCGGAGCGGACGGCACGCGAGTGCAGCACGCAGCCTTACTGGACAGGCTGATCAAGGCACTACGGCTCCCAGTGGGCATAGCGGTCGTGAAATGCACCACCCATACTCACGGGACAGATTTCGTGTCATGTGGAAATCACGCAGCAGACACGGAAGCCAAGCGTATGGCATCCAAAAATGATACAATCATACAAGTAGAAGTGGCATGCACCCATGAACGTATGCTGATAGCCCAGGCCACACCAAAGGCCTATAGTAATATGGGACAAACTCAAATGATGGAGCTTCAAGGGGAGGCACAACAGGACGAATAGAACCTGTGGAAGCGTCGAGGGTGTTTTTTTAAACCCCTCGGTCAGATTGTGGAGGCAAGCCAGCACTGCTAAATCAGTAATGCCTGTAGCCCTACAAAAGATAGCATTGGAGCAACTACATTATCCATTACACATGTCCAAAGAAAATCTTGCTGCAACGCTTGCAGAAGACTGGTTTATACCGAATTTAGCGGAGCATGTTGCATTCTGCATGGTGAATTGCATAGTCTGCCAGCAGTTCACCGCTGGGCACACATTAAAAGTAGTGAGAGGAGTCATCCCCCGGCCAAATGGGCCATTTCAGCACTTGCATGTCAATTATGTCGACATGATTCATGTATGTAACGGGTACAGGTACTTAATTGTAGTGGTGTGTCCATTCTCTAGATGGATAGAAGCAGGTCCCTGTACACACCCAGACTCAACCTGTGCTGCTAAGTTCCTGGTGAGGGAAGTGTTCCCTAGATGGGGGGTGTGCGAGGTAATGAGGTCAGATAACGGGGCTCACTTTGTTAATACAGTATTTGAACAGATCAGCTTGCTGCCTGGTAAAAAGCACAAGTTCTCGTCGGCGTATCATCCAGAGGGAAATGGCATATGTGAGGGTCTCAACGGCTTGTTAAAGGAAAGGATAGCCAAGTTGAAGCTTACTCTAAAGAAGGGATGGCTGCACTGTCTACCACTGGCATTGTATGCACTTCCGAACCAACCAGGCTCTGACCATCATCTTACGCCGCACAAAATAGTCACGGGAAGGAGAATGAGGACCCCCCTTACCCCTCGAGATAGAGCTAGATGAGATGCCCAGTCCACCCGAGAGGTCCTGGGAACCGAGTTGTCGGAATATCTGAACAGCATGACATCAAGCCTTGCTGTAATTTCAGACCAACTGCAGCGACGACGAAAAGGGTGCAGCATACACCAGACCCAGAGGGAGATGCTGAAACAGACTCAGCTCAAGTTCTATGTGCGCCAATCATCTTCCCTGGTGACACAGTACTGGTGAAAAATCACACAAAGAAAAGGTGGGACGAGCCAAGATTCAACTGCCTGTTCATCGTAGAGGACTGCACTTCCTCAGCCGTGAAACTGCAAGGCAGGAGAGCTTGGTTCTTCCTAAATGAAATTAAACCTTATATCAGTGAGATCCCTTTAGCTGCAGCCCACCTCGAAGAACCAACAGACAACGGGGAAGAACCGCAGCACGTGCAAACGAGAGCCATGATGAGGAAGAAGGACGCATGAGCAGGAAAACCAAGACAAAGAGCAAAAGTTAAGAGCATAAAACAGTCACCAGAAGCAACCAACACCAAGACTTTGTTTTGCAAACCTTATGACATCCCAGGAATATCACAAGAGATGTGCTGTCCTATTTTCAGTTAGTACTAGAGACATATCCATCGCTTGTACAGAGAGTTACCAGTTTCACTGACTTTGTCCAAGATCCTGCCAACAAGAAAGTAATCTGGCAACTACTGACTGTCATCGCGGAAGCCTTCATTGTACTGCCCGAGTACAGTGATAAGGACAGAGATGCTTCCACCACAAGTGATCATCGATGAACTCACATACACGTTTTCTTTCGTATCATCGTATCATAGAGGAATGCCCAGGACTCATAGGGAGAACTACGGATACACTCAACTACATTAGAGACCCAAGAAACACCGAACATTTGAACCAACTGTGGACCAGGCTCAATTACGTGGTCGAAATCCACGCAGCAGGAAAGTGCAAAGACTGTTCACATAAAAAGAAAGGCCTGTGATCTCGAAACCAACAAAGCAGAACAATGTCCCTGTCACCCGAGGACAGCAGGCTGGCACATAATGTCCTATTTTGTCGAGTCACTGATTATCCAGAAATGGTAGGAAGGCCTGCTAATGTTGACGTCATCACCTTCCTCAGAGATCCAGCTAACACTGAACACATGGGAACACTCCTCCATGGTATCATGCTCCAGGTGGAGCTGTCCAACGTTCAGCGAGAATATCTTCAGAGATTCCAGTGAATCTTTCCGCCGAGGGACAGATCCATGAGGCAAGGACACAGTTCTTCATCTTTCCACCGTGGGACAGATCGAGAAGAGCAGAGGTGAGAACTTCACCGTTTATTTTTGTTTTATTTTTCATTTTATGTTTAATTTTACTCTTATATTTTTATTTGATTTTTAATGGTAGCAGTTTTTCCATTGTTCTAGTTTTCAATTTTTTCCATCTTTTTGCATTTAAACAAGATTCCAGCATGTCTTCCGGACTAAAGCAAATTCTGGGGGTAGACTGGGAATTGACCTATTTTGAATATGCTGAATGAATGTGACTCACCAAAGGGGCTAGTCTAATCTTTTTCCATAGTCTAGCAAGGGAACTGCATCCCGTAACCAGAGACAATCGTCACTCTCGAGAGGGGGGACTCTTACGAAGCACAAGACACTTTATGTTCCAAACCTCCTGTAACGCTCACCTGACGCCCACGGAGGCGCTGGCCTGGTTCGCACTGCTGTGACCTCTTCTAAGGTGATGCGCAGGGTTCGGAAGGCGGACTGGACCGGGCCCCCAAATCTGGCTTGTCTGGCTCACAGAAGTATCCTTCTGTAGGCGAAAATAGGGGATTAACTGTCTGCGGGGTAATGCAATCGGCCTCCCACTTTCCCCTCTCACCCTCCTCGAAACCCTTCTGAGATTCCCTGTAGCGTCTCACCTTAGGGTCTGGAAGGACGAGCTCTACATCCTGCTTCTGATGCAGGGGCGCGTTGGTATCCAGTTACTTCACTGGATTTTCGGATTGGTGAGAACCAAACTTGCTTGGCTTCCAGGTAAGTTTTTTTGATAAGAGGTTCCCCTTGTGTCCATGCATTAATGTACTAATGCTAGTGTCTTTTTCCCCATAGGGGCCGGGGTACGGAATGCCGGGGAACAGGCACCGACCCGAGATGAGAGGTGAAATCCTTGTAGAAATCAGGTAAGTCTTTAATGAGCGTTTTTTGGTAATATCTTTTCATTCGCTCATTAACGCTGATGTCTCTTTTTCCCCTTAGGGGCCGGGGTCCGGAAATGCCTGGATGCGGCGCGGACCCGAAATGAAGATGGAATGAATCAACAGGTAAGTCTTAACATGGAGATTTAGCTTTCCTTATTCCCTTCTCTCTCTCACCTTTTGTTCTTGTCTTTTTCTCCCTAGGCGCTGGGGCGTGACTGCGAATCCGGATGATCGCTGCTGAACATGGAGGCGCCCTTTAAAGGTGAGTGGAATGCGGCGCTGCAGCGATCGACGCGATGAGCTTTTAAATAAAAGTCTTCCTTTTCAGGATTGTCGGCGAGATGTCTCCGGGATGCGGATTTAGCAGGTAAGAACTTTTCCTTCTTCTGTTCACTTCTTCTTTTCCTTTGCAGGTGATCCAGGATGCTGGCAGGCGTGGCAGAAGTCAGGATGCAGGAGCAGACATGGTGAGCGTCCAGCTGCTAGATGCAGAACAACGCGAAGCACGTGTGGCTGTTCGGGTGGGGTTTAAATAGCCTTGGAAGAAGTTCCAGGTATGTATCCTTCCTCCAATCAGGTATGTATCCTTCCCCGACCATGCCCGGATGGTAAAATAGTCCCACAGGTAAAGTAGTTCCTTTCAGGCCTCAAGGAGGCCGGGATCCTGCAGCATGGTCTGCATCAGGTAAGTGCACCCAAGCACTCCCATAATGAGCCTGGCGCCTATGGCGCCAGGACTGATGTCTTTTATGAGCCTGGCGCCATAGGCGCCAGGACACTGTCCAAAGGGCCCCTATATGGGGTTGCTGGGTCCTTCCTTGGGGACTGGATGTCCGCTTTCGGGGACGCACGGCTTGAACCGGCTCCCCGGGAGCGGGCATCATGACAGCACTCCCCCCCAAGGCCCCTCCCAAGGTTGTTCCCTCCGGGGGTTTTGGTTTGTCTGGGAAGAGTCGGTGGAATTTCCTGACTAATCGAGGTGCATGCACATGGTCGCTGGGTTCCCACGACCTCTCCTGAGGTCCGTACCCCTTCCAATCAATTAGGTAGAACAGTTTTGACCTAAACATTTTTGAGTCTAAAATGTTCTTCACTTCGAATTCGGGCTCCCCATCTATTAGAATAGGTTCTGGAGGTTTGAGTAGTCGGGTTCCAGGTACCACTGGTTTCAGAATTGTCACACGAAAAACAGGGTGAATTTGCATACTAGCTGGTAAATCAAGTTTAACAGCCACTGGGTTAATTATTGCCGTAATAGAATAAGGTCCCAGATATTTTGGGTTAAAAGTTCGAGGCCCTTTGAGTGGTAAATGTCTGGTAGCTAACCACACTTGATCCCCAATCTGATACGGAGGTGCTTCACTCCGATGTAGATCAGCATTCTCCTTGTATTTTCTCTTGGCTTGTTGTAAATGCGTAGTTGCCTCTTTGAAGGCTTGGGTAATTGTAGAATGCAAATGTTCTACTGCAGGCATTCCGAGGTTCTGCGGTGAGTCAAGGTTTGAGGTTCGTGGGTGATGCCCAAACAAAGTATAGAAAGGACTGTGGCCAGTTCCAGAGTGTACCGAATTATTATATGCGTATTCGGCTATCCAAAGAATGTCTTTCCAGTTGCTTTCAGATTGCTGTAACATACACCGTAAGTACTGCTCAAGGGTCTGATTTGTCCTCTCGGTCTGACCATCGGTCTGAGGATGGTGACTGGTCGATAATCTTACGTCGATCTGCGCCATTTGACAACATTTGCGCCAGAAGTGTAAAATGAATTGGCTTCCCCGGTCAGAGATTAGTATAGATGGGAATCCATGTAGCCGAACAATATTTTCGAGGAATTCTTTGGCTAGGACAGAAGCTGAAGGTAAACCTTTCAAAGGAATAAAGTGGGCCATTTTGGAAAACAAATACACAATTACCAGAATAGTATTGTACCCCGAACAAGGAGGCAGATCCGTAATAAAATCCATTGATAGGGTGTGCCAGGGTGCTGGCGGTATGTCTAGAGGTTGAAGGAGACCGGCTGGTCTTTTCTTTTGACTTTTATTTTGGGCGCAAACACCACAGGACATCACAAAAGATTTAACATCTTTTCGCCAAGAGGGCCACCAAAATTGTCGTTTCACCTTTTCCTCTGTCTTGGCAATACCGGGGTGTCCCTCTATAAATGTATCATGATAACCGGAAATAACTAGTTCGTGTAATTCCTTATGTGGCAGGAATAAGCGTCCTTGGAAATAAGGTAAACCATTATCTATGGTAAAGTCTGATCCCTTTTGTATCCAATCCTGTAAGGTTGTAGGGTCAAGGAGTTGTTTCACTCTGGCTTGAATGTCTTCAAGCGTCTGTAACGAAGTCATGCTTAGAATCCTCTGTTCGGGAATTATTGGTACTGGTTCTGAGTTCGTATCAGATTCTCCCATTCCAATTCGGGATAAGGCGTCTGCTTTGCCATTCTTGCAGCCAGGTCGATAGGTAATCACAAAATCAAATTCAGCAAAAAACAAAGCCCATCGGAGCTGCCGTGATGACTGAGCCTTGGCGGTTTTCAAATACTGTAAATTCCGGTGATCAGTGATCACTGTGATGGTATGTCGAACGCCAAGCAGCTAATGCCGCCAGGCTTTAAAAGCGGACTTAATGGCTAACAGTTCTTTGTCAGTGATTGCATAATTAACCTCGGGTGCCGAGAATTTTCTGGACCAAAATGCTACGGGATGCAGTTGGTTGGTTTCGGGATCTCTTTGGGACAGGACAGCTCCCATGGCTCGGCTGGATGCGTCAGTCTCTACGACATAAGGGAGATCTGGACGCAGGTGTTTCAATATAGGTGCGGAGGTAAACTTAGCCTTTAAATCCTGAAAGGCCTGCTCGGCTTCTTCAGACCATTCAAAACGTTTATTTTTCCTCAAGAGTGCAATAATGGGTTGTACCACGCGTGAAAATTCCGGGATAAACCTGCGATAGAAATTGGCAAAGCCAAGCATGCTTTGAACTCCTTTTACGGAGCTAGGTGATGGCCATTTGAGGATGGCATCCACTTTTCTTGAGTCCATTCGGACTCCTTTGGGTGTCAGGATGAAACCTAGAAACTCGACTTCTGTGGTATGGAAAGCACATTTCTCCAATTTAGCAAATAGTTTGTGTTGGCGCAGTTTTCCAAGTACTGCCCTGACGTGTTTTCTGTGATCAGATTCCGAAGAGGAGTACACCAGAATGTCATCGATATATACGACAACACAAACATCGATGAGTTCCCGAAGGACATCATTCATGAAGTATTGGAAGGCAGCCGGCGCATTACACAATCCGAAAGGCATCACCTGGTACTCGAATAATCCGTATTTAGTACGGAAGGCAGTTTTCCATTCGTCGCCTTCTTTAACTCGTACCAGATGATAAGCCCCCCGGAGATCTAACTTGGTGTATATGCAAGCGTCCTTCACCTGGTCAAGGAGTTCAGGGATCAGAGGCAGAGGATAACGGTTTTTAACCGTTATCTGGTTCAATGCGCGGTAATCGATACAAGTTCTAAGGTCGCCTTCTTTTTTGGGCACGAAGAACAAAGCCGAGGATGCCGGGGACTTTGACGGGCGAATAAAACCATTAGCTAGGTATTGATCCAAATATTGTCTCAAATGCAGGTTTTCAGGTTCGGTAAGGGTATAAATCCTGCTACAAGGGGGTTGTGCACCGGGCACCAGATCGATTTGGCAATCGTACGATCTGTGAGGAGGTAACGTGTTGGCCTGTTCCTTTTGGAAGACATCCTGAAAGTCTTGGTATTCCGGAGGTAGTTGCATGGAGGCAGAGGTTACAGATGCTAGATCAATCTTCAGGTTTTCTGGGTAGCAGGTTTGTGTACAATCCGGGAAGGTTATTCTCTTAGCTTGCCAATCAATTCGAGGATTATGTGTCTCTAACCAAGGGATTCCAAGATTAACCTGAAACTGTGGAGCCTTGATTACATCAAACACAACACCCTCCCGATGGCCGTCAGGACCAATAAGAGTCACCTCAGTAGTGGAATGTGTTACCGGTCCAGAGGCAATTTCAGTTCCATCGACTGTGGTGATGACATCTTTGCTGGTTTTAGGACGGAGAGGGAGGTTAATCCTAGAGACCAATTCACGATCCACATAGTTTCCAATAGCCCCACTATCGATGTATGCCTTTATTGCATGCAACCGCTTAGGCTGTTCTGGATCTACGAGAACCATTGGCACAATGAAATGCGAGGTCTGAGAGTTAGTTTTCAAGCTCGGCAAGCGGACCCCTATGCTTGTCGGGCGGAGTCGTATCCCGAACAGAGTCTTCATGTTTTTTATCAGCGGCTCCTACCGCCTTTCGGGGCGGTTTTGCCAGGCAATCTCATAGAAAGTGTCCAGAATTCCCACAATAAAGACATAATTTTAACTGCCGCCTCCTTTCACGTTCCTTTTGAGTTAAGGGTCCTTTAACCCCTCCAATTTGCATAGGTTCAGAGACATCAACTCCCTTGGGATTAGCATGGGTCTTGACCAACACCCGGGTCTCAAACCTGGACTGATCTGCTTTTCTGTTTTGAAGTCTATGATCCAATTGGACCACTAAGTCTATATACTCTGTGCATGCTTGGGGCGGATTTACAACTTGGGCCAAGACATCTTTAAGTTCTCCGCGTAGGCCTCGATAAAACAACGTGACTCTTTTATCCTCTGGCCATCCCGTTTCCACAATTAGTCTATTAAAGGTTGCAATATAGGATAGGAGGTCCTGATTGCCCTGTCGCAGGGATAGAAGTTCGTCATCCAGAGCCTGCCCCTGAGAGTGTCGAGCAAATAACCTTTCCATGCTTGCTTGAAACCCTTGAAAATCACGGAGAATCGGGTCATCTTGAGTAACCAGTGGAACTGACCAATCGGCAGCACAGCCGCTGAGATATGACAATACAAAGGCTACCTTGGTCTGATCATTAGGGAAGGCCCCAGGTCTGCATAGGAAGTGCAAACAACACTGATTAATGAATACGGCGAATCGTTTGGGGTCCCCAGCAAAGCGTTCGGGTGGGGCCAGTGGCATGTTTCCAGGTAGATTAATCTGCACAGCGTTACTGGAAACCACAGGAGCGGGGTTCCCTCCGGAACCGGGTAGAGGAGTTTGCCCAGCTTGGCCTTGCAAAAGCTGTCTGGCCAGGTGATCAGTTCTTTCCTTTGATATTATTAATTCCCTCCTGAGGGCATTAGTCTCTTGACGAGCGGCATGTACTTCGGCCCGTAATTCCCCCAGTAATTGGGCCAACTGATCAGTCTCAGAACTTTCCATAGCGCCTGGGTGGGAATTTGTAGGAAGGCTTCGCGTTCTGTAACGCTCACCTGACTCCCACGGAGGCGCTGGCCCGGTTCGCACTGCTGTGACCTCTTCTAAGGTGATGCGCAGGGTTCGGAAGGCGGACTGGACTGGGCCCCCAAATCTGGCTTGTCTGGCTCACAGAAGTATCCTTCTGTAGGCAAAAATAGGGGATTAACTGTCTGCGGGGTAATGCAATCGTCCTCCCACTTTCCCCTCTCACCCTCCTCGAAACCCTTCTGAGATTCCCTGTAGCGTCTCACCTTAGGGTCTGGAAGGACGAGCTCTCCATCCTGCTTCTGATGCAGGGGCGCGTTGGTATCCAGTTACTTCACTGGATTTTCGGATTGGTGAGAACCAAACTTGCTTGGCTTCCAGGTAAGTTTTTTTGATAAGAGGTTCCCCTTGTGTCCATGCATTAATGTACTAATGCTAGTGTCTTTTTCCCCATAGGGGCCGGGGTACGGAATGCTGGGGAACAGGCACCGACCCGAGATGAGAGGTGAAATCCTTGTAAAAATCAGGTAAGTCTTTAACGAGCGTTTTTTGGTAATGTCTTTTCATTCGCTCATTAACGCGGATGTCTCTTTTTCCCCTTAGGGGCCGGGGTCCGGAAATGCCTAGATGCGGCGCGGACCCGAAATGAAGAGGGAATGAATCAACAGGTAAGTCTTAACATGGAGATTTAGCTTTCCTTATTCCCTTCTCTCTCTCACCTTTTGTTCTTGTCTTTTTCTCCCTAGGCGCTGGGGCGTGACTGCGAATCCGGATGATCGCTGCTGCACATGGAGGCGCCCTGTAAAGGTGAGTGGAATGCGGCGCTGCAGCGATCGACGCGATGAGCTTTTAAATAAAAGTCTTCCTTTTCAGGATTGTCGGTGAGATGTCTCTGGGATGCGGTTTTAGCAGGTAAGGACTTTTCCTTCTTCTGTTCTCTTCTTCTCTTCCTTTGCAGGTGATCCAGGATGCTGGCAGGCGTGGCAGAAGTCAGGATGCAGGAGCAGACACGGTGAGCGTCCAGCTGCTAGATGCAGAACAACGCGAAGCACGTGTGGCTGTTCGGGTGGGGTTTAAATAGCCTTGGAAGAAGTTCCAGGTATGTATCCTTCCTCCAATCAGGTATGTATCCTTCCCCGACCACGCCCGGCTGGTAAAATAGTCCCACAGGTAAAGTAGTTCCTTTCAGGCCTCAAGGAGGCTGGGATCCTGCAGCATGGTCTGCATCAGGTAAGTGCACCCAAGCACTCCCATAATGAGCTTGGCGCCTATGGCGCCAGGACTGATGTCTTTTATGAGCCTGGCACCACAGGCGCCAGGACACTGTCCAAAGGGCCCCTATATGGGGTTGCTGGGTCCTTCCTTGGGGACTGGATGTCCGCTTTCGGGGACGCACGGCTTGAACCGGCTCCCCGGGAGCGGGCGTCATGACACCTCCTGAAAGACAATGATGGAGTAAATGAAAAAGAATAGAACGTTATGGAACTTTAACAATTGAAATGATTGAAATGGGGGCCCAAAATAGTAACATAGTCCTCCCACCGGCGGAGGGGCGCCCCCACTTCCCTGGAAGAAAATGCTGCAAATTGTCCTATCGAACGATAATGTGTTTAT
The DNA here is from genome assembly GCF_040938575.1 of Ambystoma mexicanum. Lineage (NCBI taxonomy): Eukaryota > Metazoa > Chordata > Amphibia > Caudata > Ambystomatidae > Ambystoma > Ambystoma mexicanum. Next base: position 155,101,164 of record NC_090930.1, on the reverse strand, counting down.
GTATAGTGATTATTATTGTTTTCCTGTCACTAACAATCAGAACTGCATTCCTCTTTGGTGCACGAAGCGTTCCAATTCTAATGCACCCAATGGATAATGTATGTACGAATCCCACGGAAGCACCCAGACCCTACATAGTCATTCTGGTTCCAAGACAATCTGGTGATAAAGTAAACAAACTAAAATTAAATGTAATTAGCAGTGATTCATACACACTTGAGGTAACGAATGAAGAGAAAAGCTGGAGACAGGGTCAGCGCAGAATGAATGAAAACATAGCACTGACCACTACACGCACACACACACGGAATGCACACGAACAAGGGCAAGTGTCAATGGCTGCAGAACCTCGAACAATGGCAACAGAAAGAAAGAGACTGCCTACCGAACAACCATTTCCAGAAAACAGTGGAAGCGACCAAGAGGATTCAAGCGAAAGGCCAACTACAGAAGATATAACCAAAGCACTCAAGAAGACAGAGACAGCTGCAAGCCAATTCACTGCAAAGACAAAAATGCTGCTAGACCAGTTGTTCCCGTTTATAGCTAGAGCAAAGAAACTGCATGAGGAACTGAAAAATAGAATCACTGTGACCATCGCAGCAAGCACATCAGTTCCTACCAGCACCAGGCCCACGATGAGGCCACACGTTGGACAGACAATACACATACGGTGGTTAAAGGAGCCCTACGGGAGAATGCAAGAGGAGTAGAAGAGGAACAGAAAACCTCCTCCTACCACAGCAATACAGGTAATGAAGCCTGCTCCTCCAACAAGCATGCCCGAGAATCCTCCAGTAAGAAAAGGTCACACAGACGCATTTATGGACGTAGTTATAGCAAATTACAGTAAGACATTAAGAATCAAAAGAAATCCACATGAAGAGAACAATGAACTGAATGACTACCTGGACAGCACAGCACATCTAGGAAATAACATTTGGTACCAACACATGAAAGAAGTTGGAAGATGTAAAAAAGCTAAGGGAGAATGCTACGTCTGTGCACTTCTACCATACAGCATGGGAAAATCCAAGATATTCGTGGCTGTAGAAATTGATGTCCCAACAGCACACTGTTTATCACACGTAGCAATGTGCAACACCAGAGGACAATTTATGGGAAAAGATGCCTCACTGATATGGGCAACAGAAACAGCATAACCTGATGAAGATGACTATATCCAAGACATCAAGACAAGAAACAGAGCTCACACCAGGAATCGTGTGATCAGGTATGCTAAGCCAGAAGCTCAAGGAGCAGGAACAAGATGGGAGATAAACCCAAAACTGAACGTCCAAGGAAAAACTCCAAAAGAAGCGAAAATTTGGAAAAATAGAGGCCAGATGCAGATTTGGGGAACAGTGCTTGCTCCAGACGGATGGGAAGCAGGAGTACTGATATGCCGAGCATGGATGGTCCATGCAGCCTGCAAGGAAGCAATAGAAAACTCACAAAAACTGTGCAAACCTCTATGGCCAAAGTTGGTGAAGTTACTAACATGGGTCAAAGACAGAGGAGGACCCCTGCAGATAGTGCCACTGGAAAGCCCGAAATTGTGCTTTAGGAACAATGGCATGAGGAAGATGGGAGAGAATCAGAACTGCAGACGGATCTTTGAAGCTTCAGGTATGACTCACGGAACCGCAGTAATTATGGATCATTACTGGGGGTGTGGATCCAAAGCATACATAAGGTTGCTGACAAACTGGGGAGGCATATGCCTACTAGACCAGGCACAAGTTGGTTTCGGACCCATGAGAGGAACAGAATCAGCTCTCCTCTCAATATGGGACGACCTAAAAACAAATGCAGGCTCGGACAACAGTACCGCCCTGATTCTCCTTGATCTGTCTGCAGCTTTCGACACTGTCAACCACACCATCCTTATAAAGAGATTAGAAGGACTAGGGATAACAACACTGCCCTACTATGCATCAAATCCTTCCTAACAAACAGAACAGAAACAGTATGGATGAAACCTTTTAAATCCAAACCAAGAGAATCCACGTGCGGAGTACCCCAAGGTTCATCCTTCTCCCTGCTGCTATTCAACATCTACATGTACCGACTAATCAAACTCATCAAAAAACACGGCCTCACATGCTACAACTAAGCCGATGATACTCAAATAATCTCCAACATACAAGATACCAGAGAAGAAAACACCACACTAGAGAACTGCCTTCGTGACATATTCAACTGGATGAACCTCAACCATCTCAAAATCAACCCAGGCAAAATAGAGATAATGATCATTTCAAAAAAGGGAGGAGACATAAACCGCATCCCCTGGCCAATAGAGCTCGGCACCACACCAGAACCATCATCAACTGTAAAAAACCTAGGGGTCCCGATGGATAACAATCTCACTCTAGAGCCACAAGTAAACTCGGCAATCAAGAAATGTTTCTTCCTCCTGCGAGCAGCAAAAAGGATCCTACCGTTCCTGTCGTTCGCCAAGAAAACACTTACCATCTTCGCTCTGATCAAGTCCAGAGTAGACAATGCCAACAGCCTATACCTGGGTATGCCCGAACGACTTCTAAAAAAACTGCAACGCCTACAAAATGCAGCAGCCAGACTCCTCCTCAAGCTACCCCGAAGAGAACACATCACACCCACACTAAAAATACTACACTGACTACAACTAAAACAACAAATAAAGTTAAAGTCCATGTGCATCACGCACAGAGCAATACACAAACAAGGCGCAGAATTCCTAAGCGACACACTATGCCTACATCAACCGACAAGAACACTAAGATCAAGCACCAACATACGCCTGGAACCAAAACCCTACAACAGAAAAAAACTCGGTGGATCCTCTTTCTCCCACCAGGCACCCAAAACCTGGAATGACCTACCTAAGAATATACGGAACACAACAAACCACCTAGCATTCAGGAAACTCCTCAAATCATGGCTCTTCACAGGGTAACCACAACGGAGATGCAGCAGAATGTGCAGACATTAAAACAACGATGGAAATAACTCCAATCCCGGCCACTCTCAAACTGGACAAACACTCAGACCAAAGAACTAAACACCCGACAGAGCATAATATATCATGGAAATAGCCACAAAGAAAGGCTCCAGAGACGGAACACATACTTAGACACAGGCGAAAGTCCTCAAGTGACTCGCCCACTCGCACGTACCGGACTCACCATATCCAGACCAGCAGACACATCTAGATAGAATTGAGAATATTAGCATGGACACACCTGGAAGGAGTTGTGGACATTGGCCTGCATCTCATCTAGAGGAAACTTTGAAGGCTAGCATGCCCGCCCTTAGATGGAGTGGTGAATATTAGCATGTCTACATTTGGACAGAATTGAGAATGTCAGCCTGCATCTCATCTAGATAGGACCATGAGCGTTGGCATTCCCGCACCTAGGTGAAAGCTGAAGACTAGCCCAGGCCACACCTGGAATTGTGGACATTAGCCTGCGTCGCATCTAGATGGGATCAATTGAAGGATAGCAAGCCGCGCCTGGATGAAACTTGAGTGTTGGCGTGTGCGAACACCAGCCAGTGCAGCATCCGGATGGGGTTGCGAATGATAGCATGCCCACACCTGGACAGATTTCAGGACGCTAGCTTGCGCTGCATCTGGACGGGACTGTGAATTGTTGGCTTGCCCACACCCAGATAGAATTCTGGACATTGGCCCGCGCCACATCCGGACAGAGTTGTGGGGACCAGCTGGTGCCACACTGGGACAGAACTGCAATGCTAGCATGCCAAAGGTCAGGTAACCCACTAACCAATATAAGCTCAAACTCTGCATACTTATCTCACTCAAACTCACACAACCATCTCTCGTACAACAAGCCGCACGCACTTCACAACACTGCAACAACACATAAACCGGACCAACAGCACACGCGGCCTATCACAGACCCGATACCAGCACCAAAGCTCAGCATCTGGTGTATACCGAGTTGAAGCGGCCAACAGAACACCACTCCTCTCACTATCCTACTCCCTCTTCACCTTATTAACCCACCCCACCCCACCTTATCGTTTACAGATCTGCTAGAGCGCCTGGGGACCAATTCCATTGGTGACGGTGCGCGGTACAAATACCTTTAACATTTAACATTTAACATATGCACGATAGTGAACGTCCACGTTCCAGCACTAGTGATCCCAAAAAGTGACTTGAGCATTGACAGCTTCCCAAAGGCAGATGCTCACTTGAGAAAGAGGAGGTCTGTGGAACTGGTATCGCGGATGAAGAGAGAGAATTACTTTTCTGCCAAATCAGAAGAAGCATTTCATGCAACACAGGCTGTTTAGCCTCACCTCATCAGTATTCACAACACTGCTCTTGCCACACATCCAAGTTGGAGTAAATACGAAATGGTTGCAGATAACCAGATGGGAGTTATTGCAGACCATCAACACCACCATAAAAGGATTCAACGCAATCAAAGAAGAATTAAGAGCAATCCGATTGATGACCCTCCAGAACAGATATGTACTCGACATGATCACAGCGATGGATGGAGGTGTTTGCACAAAAATCGAAGAATCATGTTGCACGTTTATACCTTCACATGATGAAGAAAATGGAACCTTAACAGAAGCCATAAGTATGCTGACAAACCTGCAGAATCAGATGATCAATGAAACTGACGAAGTTCATGATGACGGCTGGTTTGGAACACTGTTTCTATGGGTCCCACAATGGATGGCAGACATTTTCAAAATTCTGGGAGCCCTGCTAGTAGTGATACTACTAGGAATTTGTGTTATCAAGATAATTGTAACACAATGCCAGAAAACTGTGAAGAAAGCCATTGGGATGAAGATCATAGTCAATGTCGAACCAGGATGGAAGCCCTCAGACCTAACGGATGAAGAAATAAGAAACTTTGTGAAGGCCAGCAAATTTGCACCAAATGGAACAAAGTTTGCATACCCCAGAAGACGAAGAAGGTATGAAGGGAAATGGATCTACTGCAGCCCAAGTGGGCAATGCCAACTAATGACCTGTAACAAAGATGAACACGTAAAAACAACAGGAAGTTTGAAAGGAGTGATAAATATATGGACTCCAAAGATGCACACGTTCACACCATCATGTATAAACACAGAAGACGAAAAATTGGATATAGAAGAGCCAAGTTAGAATAATCTAAACGAAGAAGAAAAGGTGGTCGATAAACCGACCAGAGGGGGGTGTGTAGAGGAGGTCCCAAATATGGCATGCACTCCAGCCACCCATGTCGAGATGCCAGAAGCATACTCGCCAAGATATGTGATGTATAAGGAGCAGATGAACCAACAGAGAGCCACGGTGGGGCCCTGTACAGTACCCATCAGAAGGACATGTATACCTTTTGAAGCGCCAATAACCAGACAACCGTGGGCTGCAAGATATCCACTGAGACAACCATACCAGCAGCTGGCACGAAACAAAGATTACTTACAGACTGTCCGTGAATAGACCTACAGAGCCTTAATGGAAGGCAATTGGTGACGACATAAGAGCCCAGACGTGACGTACAGATAACCATAAAACGACGAGCAAAAGAAGGTACACAAGGACAAAATGTAAAGAACAATAATGTGACAGACATATAAGAAGATACCAAGTTGCAGCACAAAGAACGTATCCAGGATCGAATTGTGCAACTGACTGAATGCATGTAAATAGTCTCGGAACGCAAGAAACTCAGTAAACGGTACTGCTTGCAATGCTTAGTAGAAGCTTAGAGCTGCATGCGCCAATTATATATCTACCTCAATGAAGCATGCTATACAAGTGTGACTCCATTTTGTAAAGCAGAACTAAGCCCGGGCTGCAAGGGGCCATCAAGACCGAGATTCATATTCCAGCTAAAGCCAGAAGGGAAGAGCTGAATCGAAACTCAGCAAGAAGTAGCTCATGCTTGGGAATTCGAGGTCAACTCCAGGAAGGGAGGAGAGCAGCAACTCTGAAGAACCAAAACTTCAGAGTATGACTGCCAGCCTGTGAAGGTCAAGATAAGGAGGCCCCAGGCAGGTGGCTATGCTGAACAAAGAATCAAATATATGAAAAGAAGGAAAATAAAGCAGATTCATGGTGAACAGACACATGACTAGCCAAGGGCAAAGAGGTACCAATGTCTGATGTCACCCAGAACCCGAGGATGCCATATCTTTTCCTGATAAGAAGCTACAGTTTCGAGGCCATCCTCAGCTAACTAATTGACACATAGCCCTAAAGCGCTGGTTGATGAAAGGGAGGCAGGGTGAATCTTGGGGCTATCCACATCTGAGTGTCAATTCTGCATGCAGCTAATTAAAGTGGAGATTTATGCCTAGGGGTGTAACCCACCCAATCACAATGGACCAAATAATCTAGGATCCTATAGTTTGTAGAGCCAATCAGACGTCGTAGTCATAGTGACGTCTATCACGAGTGATGTAAAGGGATGGGCGTAGACGCCCACCCGATAAGAGTTATCCAATCCGCACACACTGTTATATATATATTATACTTATATGTTATATTATGTATTGTTATACGAATTTGCTATAAAAGTTACTGTCAGCATGAAGAAGTTGGGAGTTGAAGCGAGACAGGCGATCGTGACTCTGTTGATTACCATTTGTTTCCCTGTTTTTTGTACTTGTCATTAAATGGACTTCCCTTTCGAAACTATTGAGTTGTCCTTATTTAATTGTGTTGGAGTAAGAGAAACCTGCAGCCCTACCTCCTCAAGGTGCAGCTATCTTGTCTTACAGGTACTAGAGGGCTAACTCTGACCTATGGGCCCGTCAGAGGACGCTCCGCCCTCCTGTACATCATATAAACAGCACCTATTAAAGAATCACAGCGTGATTCTTGATTCCTTAATAGGCACTATTTACATGATACTGAGCTGGAGGGAAGGCATCCCTAAACACACTTTACTGTTCTAGTATCAGCCAAACAACAGAACTGAGCCCCCTGCTGTTTGGAATTTTTGGTGGGCGATGGGTTGGGCTGTGCAGAAATCTCGCACAGGCCTCTGGCAGACCTGTGGCTGGCACTGCATGTGCACACGTGTGTGTATGTGTGTGCGCGCGCGCACTGCACAGGGCCCTACTCTCTCTCAAAAGTACTGACATGCAAGTGTGTGTGTGTTTGTGTGTGCGTATGCATGTTTGTGTGTTCTTGTGTTTCATTTGTTCACGTGTGTGTGTGGGAGGAGTGTGTGCACGTGCATGTGGGTGTCTGTGTGTGGATGTCTGTATGTTTTTCTGTGTTTTTCAGTGCATGTGTGTTGCACAATGCTCGCTACTTTCGAATAAGTAGAGTTGAGTATATTGAAAAAGGTGAAAAGAGTTAAAAACAAGAAGCTTCACATGATTTGCATATTACAGTACAAATATAATAATTTTCAAATAACATGCAGCTTTGAATTGATTCATGCCAGAAGAACCGATATTCCTGGCGCCTTTTCAGAGCTACGTGTTACCTATTGTTTTCTCATCAGAAAGGTTGTCACAACATCACAGAAATACCCGCACGTCTCTGGGAAGAGCGAGCAGCTCACTAGCACTCCCCCAGCCCGGGCACCCTCTCCTTCCCACACACACGTCTCACAGTGGCAACCTTCTCGAGACTATCCTGCTAATATCCGTGCCAGCATTGTTATGCTAATGCTGTGTCTATCCCCCGAGATGAATGGTGAGGATTGCGATTCACACGGCATCATCCTTCCGTGCCCGTCGGTGCCTGGAGGGAAGCATCTGCAGGGCCGTAAAACAGACAGGCAAGGTGCGCAACACTTGGTAAATGGGTGAGGGGCGGCGTGACTCATGCCCGCAGCGATGAGGCATCCCAGCCGTGTGCTCGAGAAGCTGCCCTGGGCGCCGCAGAAATCCTGTCTGGGGAAAGCAAATCGCACAGCTGCTGCTGGGCTTCACCCTTAATGCAAGGCACGCTCCTGTCTGTCCATGTCATGTGTGTGTATGATCAGCACGACGGGTCCTTGCAAGCATACGAGTAATAGACACAAATCAACAATGTAAATATATATATATACACACATGTATACACAAGTGCCATATCACATGGCAGGAGGCACTATAAAAACATAAGCATATTGTACATTACTAGTTATTTTCTTTTCTTTTCTTATGTTTTGTTATTGTGATTTATGCTGCACACCGCTGCCATTTTTATGGTCAACAGGTGCTCTGGTAGATTTGAAAAGGAAGCAGGGCTTGGGAGGCGTTGTTATTGGGATGGAGAGGGAGAGTGCAAGAGAGCTTTGGTGTGTGGTCTGTAGCTTCAGTTGGGAAAAAGTGGTCACTGTGTGCTGGGTTCTGTTTCAGTTAAGAGTTTGGCAGTGTTTTGGTGCATGAGTGTGTATGGCGTGGTTTGCTGCGTGTCTGTGTTTTTTTTGTAGCGTGTTGGATTGAGTTGGGCGTAGCAGGGTGTTGCAGTTCGTGGTGGCCGCAAGTTTCTACTATGGTAGAGGTATGTGTGTGTGTTTTGTTTGGTGGTTGAGGGGAAGAATGTAGGATACGCTAATGTTTTTAGTAGGGTACGTGAAGAGATTGATCTGTACGCCTCTCTGCGAGGGTTATGTTTGTTTGGCTGGGTTTGTATCCTTGTATGTAATTGTAATTGGTTATTTATAACACGCTTAATACCCTGAGGGCCCAGCAATCAAACGTGTTTCTCTGCGTCGTCTTGCTTCCAAGGCAAGCGTATTGCCCCTGAGCTATTCTCCTAAGACATGGTGTTTTTACATTAAAATGCTTAATTTCATTGGGGTATCCAGGTTTTTGGTTCATCAGGTTTCGCTGTTTTCATTTTGGGTATTTCTCCTTGTCTTGTGATTGGCTGTTTCATTTAAATGGTGTTTCCTGTTTAGCTCGGCAAGTTAAAGAACTATATTAGTAATGTTCTGAACAGAATTATAGACGTTTTTCAATAGTTTGTATTTTCTTGGGGAGTGAGTTCCAAAGTTTTTCCGAGATACAGGAGAATTCTGATCCATTACATTTCAACTTTGAATATTGTTTTAGTTCTAGGCGAATGTCATTGCTGCACCTCAATGTTCGGTTTGGTCTTTAGATGAAGTTTTTTTCCGGTATTTATTCTGCTCCTTGGCCGTCGATCGCTCTATCGCTTTGAAGAAAATAATAATTTTGACTGGTAGCCAGTGTAAGAGTTCTCAGTACTGGGGTGATGTGTCCTTTCTTGGTGAGTCTGAAGAGTAGTCCTGCTGCTGTGTTCTGTACTCACTGTAGTTTTTTGATGAGGTAGTCTGACGTTTCTAGAAAAAATAGTCTACTCTTGACATGAGAAGGGAGATGACGGCGAATGTCCTGTGTGGGAAGGTTAGGAAATGTAGTATCTGCTTGATTGTGCGTAGGTGGAAGAAGCGCTTCTTTATGTCAGTGTTGACACCTTATCTACAGACCCCCTGGTCCACTAGGCACCTGTGAAGAAGACTTAACCACCCTATTAAACACTAATGCCAAACCAGGTACATAAATCAGCCTATTAGGCGATTTTAACTTAGGCTACAAGGACCTAAAAGACTCCAATGCCTCCACCATAGCTTACACTATTGGTGAAGCAGGCCTCACTATTCGGAATAACGGCCCTACGCACTCTAAAGGACGCACATTGGATTGTGTCGCAGATATCAATTGCGTTTCCCTCATAACAGCAATTGAACCTTGCATATGGGCAGATCACTATCTGATTTAATTGACCATTTCAGACCTTCCCCAACCTAAATCTACCAAACCTCATGCTCCACCTGCCCTCACCCGCTGCAAAAAAAATAACACTCGGAAATCTTCTCCCCCTGATCCAACCTATCACTAATCACTCTAGCCAGATCTCTAACCCTAACAATCTAGTCGACCTGTACAATAACACCATCAACTCGGCGATTGACGCCATTGCGCCGCTGAAACTCCCTAAATCTAAACCTATTGCCCATCTGAACACCTGGTTCACTCCCACGCTAAAAGCCCTACGCAAAGAGAAACGACATGCAGAAGCCTGTTGGAGAAAAAACCCTTCTCCCCACAACAAAAACCTTCTCACTGCCCTTACTAACAACTACAAAAAACAAATCATTCAGGCAAAAAAAGAGACCTTTGATGACAGAATCAATAAAGCAAACTCGAATCCCGGGGAAATCTTCTCCATTCTGAGAGAATTAGAATCCCCAATTGCACCCATAGACTCTTGTACCAAAGACAAAGCCTGGTGCACTAACATTCAAAAAGCCCTATGCAACAAAATCACAATGTTACAAGACAAAATATTAGCCAAATAATCCGCCCTCCACAACATTGCCCTATCTACGCAAGAAACCATCCTCCAGGAACTTGCCGCCAACCAAACTAAACCCCCTAACCAATTTAGCTTTAGAGCCATCTCTACTGCGGAAACTAAGAACATCATCTTGTCCTTGAAACCGTCCCGATGCCTTGGTGACACCTGTCCAGCCCCAATTATTAAAGAGGCTGCACAAGAACTAGCCCCCTTCGTCACATCATTTATTAACTCCTCATTTAAATCATGCTCTGTGCCAACTAACCTTAAAGATGCCTGGATATTACCCCTCCTAAAAAAAGTTAACCTGGACCCCAATGTCCCAACAAACTATAGGCCCATAACAACTGTCCCGTTCCTCCTTAAAATCTTAGATAAAGCTGCATATCTTCAGATCCAAGCTTATCTGGAGATCAACAATCTACTAGGGACAAGACAAAAAGGATTTAGGCCAAGACAGGGAACCGAAACGGCTCTCCTTGATCCTAAAAGCCAACTAGACGAGCGCAAAGACAGAATAGACATCTCTATTCTCCTACTCCTAGACCTATCAGCTGCCTTCGACCTGGTAGATCCCAAGGTACTTTGCAATCACCTCAAATCGGCAGCCAACTTCTCTACAAAAGCCACGGTATGGATAAATTAATTCCTGAACCAGAGAACCATAAGAGTCTTCTCACCTTCATCAGCAGCGGATCCAGTCCCCAACACCTGTGGAGTCCCTCAAGGGTCATGTTTTTCCCCCACGTTATACAATATTTTTACAAAGCCTCTCTTTGATATATTGGACAAACTAGGGATCTCATATACCAACTACGCCGATGATACCCAGATTCTTATCCCAATCCAGCGTGACTATGAAAAGGACACCAGACTCATAAATAAAATTGACCAAATCATCCAAACTTGGATGGCCACACATGGCCTAAGTCTTAACGACGACAAGACTGAGCTCTTAATCATCGGGTCTACCAACAAACTGAATACATTGCCCCATCATGATCGATGGCATCAAAATCAAGGTAGCCAAGGAAGTTAAAACCTTAGGATTCTACTTAGACTCAGCTCTCACCCTTGACAAGGAAGTAAATGCTACAGCCTCAGCAACTAGTTAAACCTGCAAACTTATCCACGCCTGCAAACCATACCTATCCACAAACAGCTGCACCACCATAGCGCAAGCCCTCATCCTCTCCAAATTAGACTACTGTAATGCACTGTACCTGGGCACCAGTAAACATAACATCAACAAACTCCAAACCCTGCACAACAATGCCCTTAGAACAGCCCTAGGAATTCCCAAAGGGCAACACATATCGGCCCATAGAAGAGCCGTCAACTGGCTGGCTATCAATGACCGTATCAAATTTAAAACTCTGAATATTACACACAATTGTCTGAACAACAAAGCTCCTGCATACCTCACAGAAAAATGCACAAAGCACACTTCTGAATGTCCCATCCGAAAGGCCCACTCAAACAGCATCAAAGTCCCCAACTTTAAACTGAAAAGAACTGGTGGGTCCAGCTTCCCGGTTCTAGCAGCGCAGCTCTGGAACACCATCCCAGATGCACTTAGAGCCACCCCCTCCTTCCATGTGTTCAAAGCCAACGCTAAACTCTGGCTTAACACCAACGACTGCTAAATTCCCCAACTGTACCAATTACTCTGTATATTTTTTGTAAACACTTGTAACTGTAACATATCTTTCATGTAAGTCATCCAACATTGTAACGTAAGAAATGTTTTGATATATGTAACATATCTCACATGTAAGTCTTCCGACATTGTAACATAAGAAACGCTTGATATATGATCCTGTAACATAAGAAATGTAACTTATTTATGTACCTACAACCCAAGATTTATTTTCTGTAAGCGCCCAGTTGCTTAACGGCCAGGTGCGCTCTATAAATAAATAAACAATACAATAAATAAACAATACAATATGACTGAAGAGTTAAGTTGTCCATTAATATTTCGACGTTTTTAACGATTTTGGAACGTTCCGGTCATTTTCCCATTTCAGAGGGCCATGGAATGTGGGTTGGTTCGACAGTGGGTGTTGTCATGAATTCTGTTTTGTCCTGCTTGAGGTTTAGGCGGTTAGTGCCCATCCATTTGTTTATTTCTGTGAGTCAGTTCATAAGGGCATCTGCAGTATTGTTGATTTCATAGATGATTTGTGTGACATCCATGTCGTTGGATGGGAATGAGGATTGGGGTCATGTAAATGTGAAAGCGTGGCGGCGAGAGTGATGAGTCTTGTGGCTCACCACAGGTTGTTTTGCGCGCTGCTGGGTTGAGGGGTTTACGCACAATGTTTGCGTTATTTTTGTCAGGAAGGATTTTATCCTTAGAACTGCATTGGGTATGTACTGTAGGCAAACCCTTTTTCAGAAAGCAACAAGGCAAAGTACATTGTTTGAGGTAACAGGCATACATTAGGTTATTATGCAGAGGAACCTTCACATACTATACGGGGAACTCGAAAAGGAGCCAGAGTATGTATTACCAGCATGACACATTTTGATGTACACAGGTCCCTTCCACCCAATTTTCAACATTTGCATGGTGGAGCGTAAACATAAAGTGCAAAAAGGTGGCGTGCATGCTTGTACACCACCCTTTTGCACTCCGTCGTTCAAAATAAGCAATCACTGCCTGCCATGCATGCAGGGCAGGCAGCATTTACAATGGATTCCTATGGAGTTCTCCTTTTTGCTGGTGTTCCGTGAAAAAGCATGCCACCCAGATAATGAAGCTTTCGCATTGCAGACAGGAAGGGTAAGGCAGAAACGTAATGCAGGATCCGCCCCCTCCTCTCTGCAATGCAAATTGTTGAGAATGAACAGCGGTGTAGATGAAGCGCCTGGACGCCTTTTGCAGGGCTTCTTAGGCATTGTATTTACATTGTTACATGTTAACAATTATTTGTCCAGCTCTTCATTTCTTCTGGTTCTATGTCCAGGAATCAGAATTCTCATGCAATATGGACTACTCTGGTTCTCTCTTTCAGTTGGCTATTTGGCCTTGTGATAAATCGCACTCATCTCTTGTGATGCCGCCGCTCAGCTCGTCTAGTATCCTCCCCCTCGCTTCCTAAGTCTAGTGTACCTAATCCTTCGGGCTGCTGTTCCTTATACTGAATTATCTTTCAATATGGACTCCCTTGCCACTTCCTCTTTGCTGCACAATATGGCCGGTGGCCATCCCAACTGTAGTCACCACCTGTGTCCCCCTTGCTGGCCTGCGCTCTGCCCCAGCTCCTGCTCCCTGCTTCCCTATTGCAATGCACTTCAGTCTGTTCCTATTGCTCAGGACTTCACTGATCCAAGTGTTTCCAAAGCCTTTGAAAGATCACATGTTTGTACCCTCTGCGGTGTGCTCTGGGGGCACTACAAAGTGAATGGGTGCACAGCTGCACCGCATTGGAGCACATTGATTAATGAAATAAAGGAGTCATATGTAGTTGTATTAATATTTGTATTAGGAATACAGAATACAGTAATTCAGTTTGCTGCATGTGTATTTCCATTAGAAAGTACCTATTATGGCGTTACCACATGAACGTCGGTAAAGTCCAGCTGAAAAAGCTGTATTTCTGAAACACACCATCAGGGTCGGACTGGGACAAGAAATAGGCCCGGACACCCAAAAAAAAGTGGCCCACCCCTCGCATCAGAAAAATGGCCCACCTCTCACCTCAAAAAGTGGCCCACCCCTCACCTCCAAAAAAGGGGCCCTCAAAACATCATCCGTGGTCCGCGTCTATTCACGACATAACAGAAAATGCTACTTATGGAGGGTTCATGTCTCTGTTGCATGTTGTTATGTTTTGTCTAAACGCTTGAGAAAGTGATAACATTCCTTTTTGTTCTGGGGATAGACGGCCAAAGGGTGGTGTTCAGCTCCCTACCAAATGAAAAACAAACATCGGCAATGCCAACAGTTTGACCTTTTGTTTATATATGGGAAAGGCATTTGCCAGGCGGTTTTAACTGTCCAGTGATGATAGCAGGTGTTAAATGGTGGGAGTACTCGGGCAACTAATAGCACTGCCAGGCAAATGCCTCATTTTTTCTAAACTGTTGGCTTTGCCAATGCTTGTGTTTAAGAAGACTTCAGTGAAGGACATGCATAGAGCTTATAATTTGAGTGGCTGAGGCAGACCTGGCTAAGAGATGTGTATTACACTAGTAGCACTTTACTGCTTCATTTAAGTCATTAACGCTCAGAAAACTGCTTTGCAAAAATACTGGCATGAACTTCGAGTGCAATGTTTGAAGGTAAGGCTTGATTAGCGAGCTGAAAGAGTTCCCATGAGGTGGGATTTTGGGCGTGGAGGGCCAGGAACTTGGTGGAATGGCCATAGGGATGAGCGTGGCCATGGGCACTCAATGGGTGGGCAAATAACTAAACCACACCTACAAGCTTTGTGTCCCTCCAGCCCTCATGCCATTTTTCCCTAGCTGTACTCTAATGCAATAGTTTCAGTTTATAGGTGGTGCAAGAGCCAAACTAACAAGAGGACTCTGGAGAAATATAAGACAATTACCAAGTGGCACTAAAAAGAGTAACAAAGCACTTTGACTTGAAAGGCGACATAGTCAAGCACCATCTGCTATCCCACAAGTGCCTGCAAAAACCAGGTCAGATTGTGGATGACTCTGTAAAGTGACATACTCAAGCACCATCTGCTATACCACAATTGCCTTAAAAAACCAGGTCAGACTGTGGATGACTTTGTGAATTGCTGTGGAAACCAGCAAGCACGGTAAGCGCCTGCCAGTTTGGAAGACAACAGGTAAAATGCGGAGAGGCCTTTCAGTTCTGTGGTACGGGAGAGGGAAAAATGGATACAGACAAAAAATAATCACACAGGCTGTGCAATGTGTAAGAAGCAACAGTGCACTGGGTAAAAACAATGTACAGATGACCTGCCGAAACAGAATGCACAAAATTCAATGTAGTGAGGAGCAAGAGAAAGTAAAAAGGGCGCAAATACTCGATGCACCAAAGACAGAAGGCACAAGAAAAGGCACTACTGCTGCGGGAGCGACCCACACATCACAGGCAGTAAAGAATGCCCTGCCAAAGGCAAGACTGGTGCCAACTGCCAGAAAGTAGGACATTTTACCAATGCTGGAAAAGCAAAACAGTGGAAGTAGAAAGCAATAGCAGCAGCTGCAAACAAGATGAAGACAGCAGCACACAACCCCACCATGTAGAGTACTAAGAATACAGGCTGCGAAAACCAAATGCAAGTTCACAACCGAGCCCATGTGTTACACAGTATTCAATAGCCAAGGGAAACATGATGGTTCACTCAGGTTCAGACCCCACCCCCTAGGTTCACCGTTCACCCGCATTGTATTTACCCATGATCCCTCACCCTTGACTATGCTGGCTAGGGTTGAGGGGACTGTAGTCCAAAACATCAGGGAAGGCTGGGAAGCTAATCGTTTCAGACGGTCACACCCCAATCTTGGGCTCCCAACATTTTCCAAAGGGGAGCAATAATATGGGCACCCCTTGTCACCCCCACCCACCCCTTGCTCACACCCAGCACCGTACGAAGTACTGCTGAGGTTTGTGCTTGGATGAAAGTTACACTGAACTCCAAAACCATCCTGGTCCTTTCTGTGACAATTCCATTGTGATGTATTAAGGTGGTGTAATGGCACGTTTACTATAGTGCCAGAACGGTCACTGCTGCGCTTCTTCTAAGCACTAGGGAAGCAGACGAGAGCCAATGAGATCAGATGGACAGGGACCCTTAGACATAATGTACGGCTTGATTACTCTATGCAGGGCCAGGGAGCTGGCAGAGTGGGTAATCTCACCTTAGTCACTGCAGTTCAAACTCTGATGCAGGGGGTGGGGGGGCTTGCTTATCGCTATCACGTACCCCAGCAGAGGAGAGGATGGAAGCAAAGACAGCTGTTATCCTATGCGCATTGGAGGGACTCTGAATGAACCTGCTACCGATACGTGCCAGCCAGGGTCAGGGGAGATGCACGAGTCAAGACAGTTTGGCGTGTTAATCAGGCGAGCGTTTTCACTTGTCTCATCCCTTTGTAGACCAGAGCACTTCTTAGGAATAGTGATTTCAATTGACACTCTGCACAGTGTTTCTGATTGATGTGATGAGGTCATATTCACGTTGAAACATATAAAAACAAAGCCAGGGTCAGGACATGGAGAAGGCAACACTAATAAGTGGGACAAATAGACTGGGGAAGCATGCAGTTTATATAGAAGTACAATGCATTATTCTGCACGTTATTTTATCCAAATCAGTGCCTAGGCCAGATTAATCCAACACAAGGCGCTACATGAAAAAAAACTATTTAAGTTAACAGCCAACGGGGAGACAATGTTAACGCACTAGTTTAACAGGTGGCCTGGGTGAATGAATTCACTCTACTGCTAATTGTACCACGACCGGTTTCACTGAGGTCCTTCTGCACACTCACACTGCACCCTACCATCACATGTGACACCCTGGACCATGCCTGGTCGGACACTGTTGTGTCTATTCAAAGGTGACCGTCTGGGCTTTCGCCACTGTGCCATGATCTGGTCGACCCAGAGCTGCACCCCCCCCAACTTACACACTCATTACGATAAGGATAGTCCCGTGCTTCCAAGAATCCTCACGTTTCTGGCTCTGCTTTAAACGCAACACACCAGCAGCGAGCGCCAGTTCCCTCTCTGTAAGCCGGCCCCGTGGATGGGCCTTGGACGGTGCACCCCTTCCATTTGGCGCTCTGTCCTAATACACAGGCTCAGAGTCCGCTGGTAATACTTTAATTGCATATCACCCCCGCCCCAGCCTCGCATTGCCTTAGCCCCCTTCAACTGCTGCCACTCCCCGCAGACTCCAGGGGTGCACTTTTTACAGCCCACAAGCGCCATCACCTCCAAACCAAAGGTCTACACCTGGGGTCTGCAAGCCTGATCATCATTAGAGTCATGCGAACCAGCATAATACATTAGAATAGAGTGAAAGAGTAGCCATTTACGTAGTTGGCGGCTAGTCTGAAATGGTGATGCTGTCGAGGACAGGAATTGGTGACTCCTGGTTCTATCTATACCCTTCCACTACCACCAAACCTTCTGAAACACAGCGGTGCAGCTTGAACCATGTAGGGGAACGCAGATATTGAGTCTCCCCACCCCTGCTCTGAGGTGCAATGGGACAAATTGGTTAGCTAACATTGTGGGACACCATTCTACCTACAATACATGAAGAATAACCTATATGACACAATAGAGGCCCACCATGTTCGAAAAGACCCCATTTCGGGATCATTTGGTTGGAGTCGATAAATACCATGGAAGCATTACCACACATGTAAGTACGCTCTCTGCGTGTGTTTGCGCATCTGGGTCATTTCAATGTGGATGCCATAGATGGGGCAGCCATGGAGCGGGCCATGGAGCAGCACGCAGGCCATCTGCACCATGCCTACCCCCACTCTGTAGGGGATGCACCATTGTCTACACCTGCACCCCATTTTCACCACCCACTCCCCCATAGATTCCACCATCCCTCGCCATCCTCCTTCATTCCTCCCTACATTGCACCATGTGTGATATTTTATTTATTGCATCAATTGTATAGAATCCCTTCCTGCCCTCCCCCCATATCCCCTGTGGTTACCGCCATGCATTACCTCAACAGGTTGCTGTTCAACTTATATGGCAACTTACAAAGTTCTAAGTCATCCAGCGCTGGACCGCCCTGTCCCCATATGTTCCATGCACAGAGTGTTTTGTCTAAGCTCTTCACAAATAAATAAATAAACATTAAAAATACACACAGATAATATGTAAAGGAAGGCACACATCCCTCTGGATTCTGCCTGCCCTTTTGCAAGGGCAGGCGGAGAAGTCCATAAGGATCCATGGCAGGGATGGTCGCCATGTTTTTTACATGGTGGCTGCCCTTTTTGACCACTGCTCTGCATGTGTGCGTGCATGTGCACCGCAAGTGATCCAGTGCATGTCCCGCCTGGAGCAGGCAAGGCAAGGCACACACATCGGGAACTGGCCGTGTTCCCCTGTCATTGCATGGCCCACGCAGACATGTGCAACATACGCCGGAGCAGACCCTGAAGGCACACAAGCATGAAGTCATGGCCTGCTCCAGCATAACTTTAGACCAGATCAAAATGTGCACGTGCTCAAACGCTGCGATGGGCATGCCAATAAATGCATTGCAGTTTTTGCCCGATGGCTGCGATAAAAAAACATGTGTGGAAATGGAAATTACACCCCATGCCTATCTGATGACTTTTAACTCACTCGTGCCTTAAATCCCAAAGCAGCTAAGCCTTCTCCAATCCCCCCCCCGAGCAGAGACCTCTCTTCAAGTTCATTGGAGAGAACTAGCACAGCACTTCTCAAGAACAACGTCCCCGAACCCAGCCACCCCAGTCCTGATGAGTCCGCTTACCATCAGTTGTGAGGCTGCCTGCTGCTGGGCTGGGGCCAGTGGGGGCCAGGCTCAAGGCAGCCTGTACTTGGCAGGCTGCTGGCTGTGGGGGCGCCGCGGCCCTCTGCTGCCTGCTGCTGGCTGTGATGAGTCGTCGTCTTGGGCAATGGCACTAGGCTGGCTCAGCTGGACTCTCTGTGGGCTGCCTGCCTCTTTGACTCGTGGCCACGGTCAGGAGGAGGCCCACTATATCAGAGAGAGTCACCCACATGCCCACACTCTCTCTGGCTCCACTGGCGGCACAGAGTCTGTCATCTCCGCCCCAGCAGCCTCCACCCACAGGCACAAGTTGCTTTCAACTTTGCAGGGCAACAACTTTGTTGTTGATACTTCCTGAAGGTTGAAAGCAACTTGTTGTGTGTGAACTCTTGGGCAGCCACACCCGCCCCCGGCAGCCAGGCCCAAGCCCTGAGGCAGAGGAGCTGGAGAGAGCAGCCCAGGCCCAGCCAACCTCCTGCTGTGTGCTGCAGTTTGCAGACAGCACACGCCAGTGTTTGTTGTGTATTTATATGGAATTATTCAACTTCTCGCGGTGGTCAGTCTGCTGCGCCTCCGCCGGCCGTCTCATATGCATGATGCATGCATCTGCATGCATCATGCATTGCAAATCATCTGAGCAAGGTAACGTGTTGTTGTTACCTTGCTTTGATGATTAATATACTCCAATGCTTGCTCCACCCTTCAGGTCAGGAGGAGGACCGGCGGCAGCTCCAGGCTGAGCCGCTGAGCCCTCCCCCCCAGAGAGTGAGTGAGAGCGTTCGTGAGGCTGACAGCATCAGTTTCCTGTAAAAGTTTGTTTGTTTCCTAAGTTTTCGGGCCCGGTGCCCGAGGCGAGCTGAGTCGGAGTCGACATTATGCACCGTGCACACAGCACTGCGCTGCCGTCAGGCCTCGGCGCCGGCCGCCCGATCCTGTAATAATAAACAAACTGTTAAACACAAAAAAAGGCCCACCTCAGGAAAAAACTGGCCCCAGGTGCCAAAGGTCATCGGCCAGTGGCCGATGGGCCGATGCCGCCAGTCCAACCCTGCACACCATGTCCATTTTCATGAAGAAATGAAAGATACTTTTCCATCCCTGATTGATGCATGTCGGATGCTACCAGCTCACACCAGGGCTGATCCATTACAGATGAAATGCAGAGGAGGGTCGATAATGACCCAGCTGCGGAATGTGCTTCTCCAACCAGAAAAGGGGTAAGAGTGCGGGTATCAGAGAAGCGGACATTCCCACCGTCATTGCGAATGCACTGTATTTTGTTTGTTGTCAAAAAAGTGAAGGCGATTTGCTAATGCATCGATTTTCTTATGATGCAAAAGGTTTTGTCACTCAGGGGGTATTAATCCTTTTTTCCCATCAGCTTTTGTTTGGGGTTGCAATTATCAGTGAACTCTGATTTGTAGAAGATCTATCAACACACAATCGCGAGGTATTTACTCCATAAATATATTGCCAAAATGTTGAACAAGGTTATTAACTTAATGTTCATAATAGATACGGTCAGATGTCAATTCAAATGCTGCCTGTTTTTCCAGTTGCCACAAAACTGATATAGAGCCCCAAAATGTGCAATTCTGTCCACAGAAATAAACTCCACAAAAGAGGTTTCTTCCTAATTTACAAGCAGTGCTTCTATTATAAGACTTTTTACATAAAATCGAGATACAAAGTCAGTGTCCCCACCATGAATAGCACTTCCTTGCATGGCTCATGGATCTCAACCAGCTCTTTTTCCAAGTAGACCTTTGTACTTGGAGGTCCTCTTAAAAGAAAACATTTGCAGGCTCATTTTAGAACGATTGTATGTTCCATTGAAAGGACCGGGTATGCTCAAATGTGCATGTCTGTCGTCGCTTCCATGGAATTAGGATTCTTTTGTGATAAGCGAAAGAGTATGGGAATCCGGGAAGTCCTAGGTCCCCCTGCCCTTTTTACTCACTTACCGCAAAAGAATCGGTAATGCTGTCTGTCATACAGGTGTATGAAGGCAGACATTAGAATTAATCTCTATGGATCCCGCCTGATTCTGCTGGTGTAAACTGTAAATACAATCCCTAGGGATTGCAGCCTCTCTGTCAGCATCATAATTGGATGCTTGCAGAGAGGCTGGTAGCAGAGGGCAGATTCTCTGCTCCAGTGGAGTGCTTGTCTAGCTTGCTTAACGCATTGTTCAAATTGAGTACGCTAGTCTTTCCTACCCACCAACATTAGCAGTCATTCAACTCCTGCTGTGCTTCAAGTGAGGACATTTCTGGGGGCGACCAAACAAACTTTTAGATGTAGCTCACTCAGCATGAATCTATGCTTAAGCAAGGTAAGTTCAGAGGATCTGTATAAAGCAAGGTTGTCCAACTCCGGGCCTCGAGGGCTGGAATCTTGATGAGTTTTCAGGATATCTCTAATTAATATTCATGAGGAAAAAGTGCATACAGTTACATTACAAAAGTGCCTATAGCCTGATAGGGCTACTCAGAAGCCCAGAAGATGCATACAGCCTGAGAGGGGTGCTAACAACTCTAAAAGATACCTTATTTACACCACCATATTTAGTTATGAAATTATTTTGATATATTCTTTTAATTAGTACTTCTCAAAGGGTGTAAATGGGGGTGTGTCCTACTGTTTGCTAGGGCAACTGGCTGCGCTACTAAGAAGTGACTGTTTCAGGGTTGTTCAACTCCAGGCCTCAAAGGCCGGGAATCCTGACAGGTTTTCAGGATATCCCGCGTTAATACTTATTAGGAAAAATGTGCATACACTTAGAATTATTGTTGATTTGGGCTCAAAGGATTTGGCTTTCCCAGGCCTGGAAATGTTGATCAGCCTGAAACACTTGGAAATGCTAGGGTAAAGACCCAGGATTACTGACAAAATTTCATAAACAAAATAGGTTCTCGATTTGGAAACCCAACTTGAAACCTCTGCGCCCTGATACCCTTGGGTCTGGCGCGCATTACAAATAAATAAAACAAACAAAAAAACAAATGATCATGAAATGATAAGTGTTCATTGACAATTTTTGCCAAGAAGCAATACCCGAGAGAGGGCGACTCGTCCTTTCAATACGTTCTGTATCACAAATGAGTTACAGTACTGACACAAATTACCACAGGGCTCAGAAGCTGGTGGAATCCGGAAATAACTGCTATATAAATCACCAAATTATAATTATGAAAGCAGGAGTTTTCTGGAAAAAAGTTCTTTTTGGATCTGCAAAGAAAGCTGAAGGGGCATGAATTTCAGAATTGTGACCTTAGCGAATTTCTGAGTGAACTGATCTGCAAGTATGAAAACAGAAACCATTTAACAGAGAACGAAGCCCTGCAAGTACTTTCCACTAAACATCACGACCAAGATCTTCCATTAAAACCTGATAGGCTAGAACAAGAATAAAAAGATTAACTCAAAAGAGTAGCTCTATATTACAACCAACTCACAGCTGAAAATAGAAAGCTACATGTCTTATTATTTTTTAAATTTATTTATTATGCATATACAAGAAGGAACAATGCTCTTTTGATCAAAATAAAAAGTACAATAGTTAAGAAATTAGATTTGACAGGAAGCAGTGAGCTTCTTACAATTGTCTGAGTTTGAGTGACATTCTGCCCAGGTTGTGGAGGGGAGGAAATGGAACAATCACTGTGGACAATACAAGGGTGGACATATATAGAGTAAGGAGAAACTACATTAGACTTTTTTTAGTGCAGGCAGGTGGTACGGCCACCTGTGTTAGTGATGTGACCACAATAGATGAAGTGGCTAGAGTGGAGGTAGAGAAAGTGAGGAACAGGGGCAGGTTGGAGGCGAGGGACAAATGTTACCTAGAAGGCAGATGTGCCAATTGCAGTGTATGCAAATGTACATCCCTAAAGAAGGCATTTAAAGCAAATGAGAAAACATGTAACTTACTGGCATATACTCCATGCAAACGTTGCAATGTGATATATATGATTCAATACCCATGCAACAAAATATATCTAGAGAAGACCACAAGACCACTGCAGGGACCGGAATATCTTCAATGGTGGGCAGTTGAAAAAGTCACAAGTCATGATAAGAACAACATGGAAGAAAAACTTGTTATAAAAGAACAATTTTGGCTATACCAAACTAAGAGTTTTGTCAACGGCCTCAATGATCAGGAGAAGTGACATCAGTTGGAATGTGTGTGACGGTAGATATGTAATGTTAAGACGGATTTCTGAACTCTGTCCTGGTGGCGCAGAAGTTCAGAAGGCCAACCTAATTACTTGGAACAGGGTAACCTCTGGACGAGCCAGACCAATCAAGGTAGCGATCGCGGCGGTCAAGACTAGGTCTCAAGAGGGGTGAGGGTGACTGAAAGCCCGCAATGAGCACACAAAGCAAGATCACTTACAAACTACTCCAAACAGTTGTTATATTAAAAATATATACACATTTATTTCAAGGCCTTTAAAACAATGACCGTAGCGAGAAAATCACAATATCACAATATTAAACCAACACATACCATATCAACACAATATATATACAAATACGACAGTCGCAAGCGTTATATGCACGAAATGGGTAGTCCGCCTAAAAGGGAAGGAAGACAGGCAGTGCAAAATAATGCTTAGACCCAGTTCGCCTTCAGAGGCACCTAACTGCCTGGACTGGAAGTCCGAGCCCTGCGAAGAGTGGAGCCTTGTGCTCAAAAGTACCTGCACGCGCTGGTGCCAACAGGCAAAAGGAGAAGCTCTTCGAGGGAAATCAGGCAGTTCAGTTTAGTGCACAAAAGAAGAAGAACAAGTTCCGCGACTCAAGCGCAGCCTCCACAGTGGGCAGAAGCAGAGCGCGAGTACGGAAAAGGTTGCTGTTTTACACAGCGGGGAAAAGCAATGGGCTCCTGCAGGAGGGCGACCAGATCCTAGCTATGCTACTCACTGGTCCCCGATGCAAGCAGACCCAGGCTTCTTCGTGTCAGTTTCAGCAGCTGGCAGGTTCAGAAGAGCAGGGAACGCCTCGTCGTCGTGTTGAGTAAAAAGATGTCCCAATCGAAGAAACCTGCACAGTTTGTTACCACAGCAGGGCAACGGAGCGGCCGTGTGTATCTGAGCCAAATGTACACTACTCACTTCAGACTTGGGAACGCCAAGTGTACGAAGCGTGTGAGAGTGACAAGGACTCGAAATACTACACAACCTGGTGGCGGTTACAGAGCAAGACTCCCGTGTAAGCTGGTCAGTCAACTGGATGGCCCAGAGACGCTTCCGAAGGCTTACTGGCAGGAGATGGTGAAGATGCCGAGAATAGCTGTTCCCGCTATTCCAAAGGGTCGAAGTACCAGTACAGGCCTTCTGGTTCGATCAAAGGTGAAAAGGGTTTCACAAGGCGACAGCAGTGCAGAGGAGAAGTCCTTCAGCGGGTCACCAGTGATTCCCCGGTCCAGCCTCTTGGTTGCAGGATACTTGGCTCCTGTATTCCTTCGTTCGTGAGAACTCAGGAGATCGACATGGTAGTGGTGTTTCCAGCCCCCTCTTATCCACGGTTCCCTTCGCGCCAAAACGGAGGGGACCCAATGGGAGATCCGCTCATCAACACTCACACCATTCATGGACCAATCACGGACCACGGTGGTCCCAGGCATTCACACCACCCTAGACTCTCTGGCACCCAGGATGTGTATTGGGACCCGACATCCCAGCCCACATCCTGGAGGCACACAAACGACATGTAGAAGCCCGCGAAAGCATCAGTGTTTCGCGGGAAAGTACATGCCCAAATAAGGAAGGCCCCGGGTCGGCTCGACCTGGGGAAGGTGAAGGGAGCAAGACGGTCAGCGGACAGGACAAAGGAGCCTCGTGGTCTGGCCATTTTGGGAGCCAGGCCACCATTTTGGGTTAAGCGCGAGAAACGCGCTTAGAACGCCAAAAGGAGCTCAAAACACAAGAAACGATCGCTGCCACCATTCCCGTCCCTGAATCACTTGCACCGATCAGATACAATCCTAAACGAGTATCTAGGGCCTGTAGAAGGCTAGAGACCCAAGAGAGCTGTAATTTAGCTTACAGTGCCCTCTTGTGTCATGTTGCACTAAAGCCGCAACATGATAAAAGAAACTACGGGAAACAGCGTTCCCCGGTACTGACTGTCTTAAGGGCATGTCAGTTTCCCCGTAAGAAAGGAGCGAAAGCCCAGAGGAGTGCGGCAGAAGGCTGCACTTCTCTGGCAAAGTCAAGAACAAGGTGAAAAACAACAGCAAAAAGTTTAGGGGTTGCCACATGGAAGGAAAATTACCTACAATTACGAAATCTTTCCTAACACTCGCCCCTCCCAGACTATGGACAGGGGGAACTAATCCACCCCTGGATGAGTCTCTTGTTCAGGTCGGTTAAACATTCTGGACAACCCATCAGCATTGCTATGTTGGACACCTGGCCTATGCTCAATAGTGAAGTCGAAGCCTTGTAGACTTATGGACCACCTAAGCAACTTTGGATTCTCCCCCTTCATGTTCATTAGCCACTTTAACGGCTTATGGTCAGTTTGCACAGTTAAGTGGGTCCCATAGAGGTAGGGCCTCAGCTTCCTTAGGGCCCACACAACAGAGAAACATTCTTTCTCTACCGTTGACCATCTGAGCTCTCTGTCCTTAAGCTGGCGGTTAATAAAACCAATAGGGTGTTCCTTACCCTTCTCATCTACTTGTGATAGTACAGCTCCTATCCCAGTGTCAGAGGCGTCCGTCTGCACGATAAAAGGTCTTTGATAATCAGGGGCCCTGAGGACAGGGGCCTGGCACAAGGAGTCTTTTAAGCCATTGAAGGCCTTCTCACACTCGTCGGTCCAAGTTACCTTCTTGGGTTTCTTCGGAGTTGTGAGGGCAGTCATAGGGGCAGCTATGGTGCCATAGTCTGCCACAAAATTGCGATAATACCCAGTGAGTCCTAAGAAGGCTCTCACTTGGGCTTGCGTAGTGGGGGTAGGCCAGTCTTGTACTGCTTGTACTTTACTGGGAAGAGGCTGTATCCTCCCTCCACCTACTTCATGTCCAAGGTAAACCACTGAGCCTTGTCCAATCTGGCATTTACTAGCCTTTATGGTCAGGTGTGCTTTCTGAAGAGCCTGGAGCACAATCCCGAGGTGTTTCACATGGTCTTCCCAGGTGGCACTGAAAACTGCTATATCGTCCAGATATGCAAGACAGAATTTGTCAAACCCTTCAACACATGATTCACAAGCCTCTGGAAAGTGGCAGGTGCATTCTTCAACCCGAACGGCATTACCCGGAATTGGTAAAGGCCGTCTGGAGTAGAAAATGCCGTCTTCTCCTTGGCATGTTCTGCTAAAGCTATTTGCCAATAGCCAGCAGTGAGGTCAAACGTGCTGAGGTACTTGGAGGCACCCAAAGTATCCACCAGCTCATCTGTTCGAGGCAAGGGGTGGGCATCTGTCTTGGTGACAGCATTCAGAGCCCTGTAATCCACACAGAACCGCAATTCAGAAGTGCCTGCCTTTGGAACCAAAACCACAGGGCTGGACCAAGGACTATTAGAGGGTTCAATCACCCCAAGGTCTAACATCTTGTTGACCTCGGTCTTAATATAAGACCGTACTATGTCTGACATCCTGTATCCCCTACTTTTGGTAGGTACACTGTCTCCTGTGTCAATGTTATGTTTGCACCAAGGTGTCAAACCAGGCGACTGTGAAAACAGGGGGGAAAACTGGCTAAGCAAACTTTTCACCTCAGCCTGCTGATCAGAAGTCAGGTGAGGGGCCACTCGGACACCCTCAAAGGAGCTATCTGAAGGACCGCTTTGGAACAGGTCGGGGAGAGGTTCAGACTCCTCTTCCTCAACATCTGAAGCCAGTAGCAGTGCTGCGATTTCGACTCTTGGGACGAAAGCCTTCAGCCTATTCACGTGAAACACTTTTGGAGCCTGTCCAGGCCTTCCAAGGTCCACTAAATAGTTAACCTCACCCAGGGGCTCCACCACTGTGTAAGGGCCTGACCATTTGTCCTGTAAAGCTCAAGGCCTTATGGGATTCATGATCAGGACTTGCTGACCAGGTGTAAAGTTGATGAGGGAAGCTTTCTGGTCGTACCAATGTTTCACCAGCGCTTGTCCTGCCTTCAATTTATCACTAGCCAAGCCCATCAAAAGTACCATCCGTTTTCTGAGTCCTAGCACATAATCAACTACGTTGGTAGTAACAGGGGGAGTGGGCATCTCCCATCCCTCTTTGACGATGGCTAAGGGTCCCCGTACGGGATGACCGAACAGAAGTTTGAAGGGGCTGAAGCCAACACCCTCCTGTGGTACCTCTCGGTAGGCAAACAGTAAGCATGGTAAAAGAAGATCCCATTTTCTTCTCTGAGGTTCCTCCAGAGCCCCAATCATGCTTTTTAACGTTCTGTTGAAACGTTCCACCAGACCATTGGTCTGGGGGTGGTATGCAGAAGAGAACTTGTAGGTGACCCCACATTCTTTCCACATAGCCTGCATATACTTCGACATAAAGTTGCTGCCACGATCCAACACAACTTCTTTAGGGAAGCCAACCCTAGTAAATATGCCAAGTAAAGCTTTTGCAACTGACTTGGCAGTTACAGTTTTCAATGGGATGGCCTCAGGATATCTGGTTGCATGGTCGACCAGCACCAGGATAAACCTATTGCCTGAGGATGTTTGCGGGTCAAGGGGACCAACGATGTCGATCCCTACCCTTTCAAATGGTACCCCCACAACTGGGAGCGGTACCAACGGAGCTTGGATTGTCGCGCCAACCTTACCAGACAACTGGCAGGAGGCACAACTCCTGCAGTGACTTTCTACTTGCACCCCCATCTTGGGCCAGTAGAAGTGCATGGATAACCTTTGCTTGGTCCTCTTCATACCAAGGTGACCAGCAAGGGGAACTTCATGCGCCAACTGCAGGAGGAAGGGCCTAACAGCAAGGGGAACCACCAACCTCCTATGGTCTCCTTCTGTAGACTCTGTGGGCTCACTATACAGGAGTCCACCTTCCCAATAAATCCTATGCGTCCCAGGAGGTTCACCCTCAAGCTGGGAGCAGGCCTGTCTCCTTAGGCCTTCCAGAGATGGGCACTCACGTTGGCCTTTACTGAATTCGTCCCTATCAGGACCTCCTTCAACTAACAAGTCTTTTAGTTCAGGATGATCGTTGGGGTCAAATACTTCAGGCATCGCCACCTCCTCGTCAGGCCCGGGCGATTGACCAACTTCCTCCACCGCAGTGGTAGGCGAGCTCGGGGGAATATTCTCTTTCCCTCGTCTTGACTTGTCGACCTCTTTCGCCCTGCGTTTCCCCTCCGGCTGGGGCGGCGTATTGGTCTTGGCCAATGCTGCCCGTGCTTGAGACCGTGTGTAGGGTCTTTCGGCAGTGTCTCCTACGAGCCCTAAAGCTCTGAGATCATTACCTAACAAGACCTTTCCCGGGACGTTTCTCTGAATGCTCACTGGAATCCTGACTGCTGTACCATTTAAAGTAAGATTTACAGGTATTACTGGGAACATACGGAGTGGGACGTCAGCCAACTTAGTGGGCATCAGAGTAGCTCTGGCAACTTCCTCTGAGTCTACCAAGGTAGAATCCACTACAGTGCGACTGCACCCACTATCCCTAAGAGCTGGAGTATCTACTCCATTGATCAGCACACTGTCTTTAAAGTAGTGCTTGGTATTATCCGGAATCCTAGCATAAGCCTCTGCGACTTTAGGCTCCCAGGAACCCAGGGAAACTAAAACTACCTCAGCCTCTATCCCGCTGGGAAATGAGTCTGAGGAAAAGGATGCTCCTGTAATCTCTTCTTCCTCGTAGGAGGAGAAGGCCAGATTAGCGGAGTGGACCCCCAAAGGTCTAACCTTACACCGGGGATCCCCCTTCACGTGGTCAGTTGCTCCACAAGCAAAACAAGATCCATTGGGTCTGTTTACATAGGGAGGCTTATTGTAACCAAAGTTCTGTTTCGGAGGCTGACCTCCACTACCCTGTGAGTTCTCTTGTGTCTTACCCTTATTTTTCTTTTTGTGGCCCTTATGAGAAGAAGATTTATCAGATTCTCCGCCCTCCTTATCTTTGGACTTTTTCCCTTCCTCCTGCTTACCAGGATGAGTTTTGTCCTTATGGGACACTCGATGTGACACCCATAAGTCTGCTGCAATGGCCAGCTTCTTAGGATCTATCTCCTTCGAATCGGCCAAATGCTGCTTAAGCTCCGGGGAAGAAGATGCAAAAATGTGTTCCAGCATGACAAGATTTATCATGCCTTCGAAGGTAGAAACCTTATAACCTTCGACCCAGCCAGTTAAGTTTTTCAAGGATTCAGTGACATAAGATACCCAAGTACCACCTTCCTTTTTCTTATACCCTCTGAAACGTTTCAAATATTGGGCCGGAGTCTTCCCAAATTTTAAAATGAGAGTTTGCTTTAACATTGCGAAATCAGCTCGCTCAGCCTTCGACATTTCCATAATGGCACTACAGCCAGAATGGGGCAGTCTGCTGAGTAACCAGGCAATCTTATCAGCATTGTCAACTTGTTGAACTTCGCATGCATACTCAAACGCATTCAGCCAGTCCATAATGTCATTCCTTTCTTCATACACACTGAGCAGATCTTTCGGAAACCATGGATGAGAGGAAGCCCCAGACCCATGTCCAGGACCCTTGGACCCATTTGCAAACTGAAGCTTGGCCAGTTCCAACTGGTGATCCCTGTCTTTTTGTTTTTCTGCCTGTTCGATTTTTAGTTTGGCTATGCTGAATTCAAGCTCCTGCTGCCTAAAGCGCAGCTCTTGCTTCTTGAATTCAAGCATAGCCTCCCCATCAGCACTGGCAGAGGAAACATTAGACATCTCGTCCTCCCTGTCCTCGTGGTCGCGATGGATAGTGCAGCGGCAGAACCGTCGGTTCTACCAGTGAGAGCAGCCCCACCACCTTCCGCACTGTCCTCAGAAGTTATAGCGTCAAGCTGTGCTTCTTGCCACGCCACGATTCTTTGGATCATTTCCAATTTCGTGCCTTGAGAGGAAACACCTCTCTCCGCACACATCTTTTTCAATGTTTCTGATTTGGAAGCATTTAAAGTTAACAAGGTATTTGTTTCCATACTGTTAGATAGGACTATGGCCTTTTTAAAGTTATACTACAACAATTCACTACGTGTCCTGGTTGGAATAACCTGAAATGCCTTTGTTCGTGCGCAACACTGGATACCTTCAGTCGTATCCCACCGCTGTACACCAATTTGTTAAGACGGATTTCTGAACTCTGTCCTGGTGGCGCAGAAGTTCAGAAGGCCAACCTAATTACTTGGAACAGGGTAACCTCTGGACGAGCCAGACCAATCAAGGTAGTGATCGCGGCGGTCAAGACTAGGGGCCTCATTACGACCCTGGCGGTAAGGGGTTTACGCCAGCGTTAGCTGCGCCGACCCCTTACCGCCAATTACGAGGTCCCCTAGCGCCATGGTGCTTTTAACACCTGCTTTTAGCAGGTGTTAAAATCCATGGCGCTAAGGGACAATGGAGTTAATTACGCCACCGTAATTTACGGTGGCGTAATTAACGCCTTCCCCACTCCCATTATGCCCTATGGGGCAAAAATGGGAATGGGGAAGGGTAAATGGGGATTGGGGACTTACCGCCCCGCCAAGGTCGGAATGGGGCGGTAAGTCCGCCAACCACCATGGCGTAAACGTAGTTTACGCCATGGTGGTAAAGTCACGGCCCAGGCGGTAACTTACCGCCTGGGTCGTAATGAGGCCCTAGGTCTCAAGAGGGGTGAGGGTGACTGAAAGCCCGCAATGAGCACACAAAGCAAGATCACTTACAAACTACTCCAAACAGTTGTTATATTAAAAATATATACACATTTATTTCAAGGCCTTTAAAACAATGACCGTAGCGAGAAAATCACAATATCACAATATTGAACCAACACATACCATATAAACACAATATATATACAAATACGACAGTCGCAAGCGTTATATGCACGAAATGGGTAGTCCGCCTAAAAGGGAAGGAAGACAGGCAGTGCGAAATAATGCTTAGACCCAGTTCGCCTTCAGAGGCACCTAACTAGATGGAAGTCCGAGCCCTGCGAAGAGTGGAGCCTTGTGCTCAAAAGTACCTGCACGCGCTGGTGCCAACGGGCAAAAGGAGAAGCTCTTCGAGGAAAATCAGGCAGTTCAGTTTAGTGCACAAAAGAAGAAGAACAAGTTCCGTGACTCAAGCGCAGCCTCCACAGTGGGCAGAAGCAGAGCGCGAGTACGGAAAAGGTTGCTGTTTTACACAGCGGGGAAAAGCAATGGGCTCCTGCAGGAGGGCGACCAGATCCTAGCTATGCTACTCACCGGTCCCCGATGCAAGCAGACCCAGGCTTCTCCGCGTCAGTTTCAGCAGCTGGCAGGTTCAGAAGAGCAGGGAACGCCTCGTCGTCGTGTTGAGTAAAAAGACGTCCCAATCGAAGAAACCTGCACAGTTTGTTACCACAGCAGGGCAACGGAGCGGCCGTGTGTATCTGAGCCAAATGTACGCTACTCACTTCAGACTTGGGAACGCCAAGTGTACGAAGCGTGTGAGAGTGACAAGGACTCGAAATACTACACAACCTGGCGGCGGTTACAGAGCAAGACTCCCGTGTAAGCTGGTCAGTCAACTGGATGGCCCAGAGACGCTTCCGAAGGCTTACTGGCAGGAGATGGTGAAGATGCCGAGAATAGCTGTTCCCGCTATTCCAAAGGGTCGAAGTACCAGTACAGGCCTTCTGGTTCGATCAAAGGTGAAAAGGGTTTCACAAGGCGACAGCAGTGCAGAGGAGAAGCCCTTCAGCGGGTCACCAGCGATTCCTCGGTCCAGCCTCTTGGTTGCAGGATACTTGGCTCCTGTATTCCTTCGTTCGTGAGAACTCAGGAGATCGACATGGTAGTGGTGTTTCCAGCCCCCTCTTATCCACGGTTCCCTTCGCGCCAAAACGGAGGGGACCCAATGGGAGATCCGCTCATCAACACTCACACCATTCGTGGACCAATCACGGACCACGGTGGTCCCAGGCATTCACACCCCCCTAGACTCTCTGGCACCCAGGATGTGTATTGGGACCAGACATCCCAGCCCACATCCTGGAGGCACACAAACGACATGTAGAAGCCCGCGAAAGCATCTGTGTTTCGCAGGAAAGTACATGCCCAAAAAAGGAAGGCCCCGGGTCGGCTCGACCTGGGGAAGGTGAAGGGAGCAAGACGGTGAGCGGACAGGACAAAGGAGCCTCGTGGTCTGGCCATTTTGGGAGCCAGGCCACCATTTTGGGATAAGCGCGAGAAACGCGCTTAGAACGCCAAAAGGAGCTCAAAACACAAGAAACGATCGCTGCCACCATTCCCGTCCCTGAATCACTTGCACCGATCAGATACAATCCTAAACGAGTATCTCGGGCCTGTAGAAGGCTATAGACCCAAGAGAGCTGTAACTTAGCTTACAGTACCCTCTTGTGTCATGTTGCACTAAAGCCGCAACATGATAAAAGAAACTACGGGAAACAGCGTTCCCCGGTACTGACTGTTTTAAGGGCATGTCAGTTTCCCCGTAAGAAAGGAGCGAAAGCCCAGAGGAGTGCGGCAGAAGGCTGCACTTCTCTGGCAAATTCAAGAACAAGGTGAAAAACAACAGCAAAAAGTTTAGGGGTTGCCACATGGAAGGAAAATTACCTACAATTACGAAATCTTTCCTAACATGTAACATGCATATTTATTTTTAATTCTGTTATCTGCACATGTTGTGTTTCATTGCATAGGTGATGTAATTGGATTAGTAGGATCACAGTATGTAATCGACATACCGAGGTACCATCTGAAAAAATATACACTGCAAGAGCAGAACCCAGAGTCTATTGAGGAATAGATAGTTCTGGCTTGCGCCTAAACTGGTTTATCACACCAGTCCTTTGAGTGCATGTTAGACTGGGATCATGTGATCCAAACCATGTATCATTTATAAAGATATACACCAGTGTTCCACTCACAGACCAGCAAAACTAAAATAGGATTGCATACAACGAGGTAATATATTAAAAAATAATTACTTTTGAACGTGTGCAAGCTAAAGTTCTAGTTGTTTCATGTGAATTTAAGGCTGTGATCATGTGATCCTACCTACGCAGTTGGTACAAAGACTAACGCCGGCGTTCCACTTGAACATCAGCGAGATCAGAGTAGAATTACATGCACAGTTTTAAGGTAATTTCCATCTTATGGACGGAATACCTTTTTAGAACTTAGGCCAGACTCCAGCAACACTTTGCTGCAGTTGCTTTTCCAAAACAGCTGAGCTCCATATTTCATTCCAGGGGATGGTGGCATGCAGGAAAGAGGACTTCTCATATTTTTCAAATATGGAAACTTTTTCAAAACGTTGGTGAGCTAAATAATAGGAACACAGCTCAAGCCTGTCCAAAGAAGGAAGTAATTATTAATAATCAATGTTAATTTCTGCCGTCTGGTTAGTGTACCGCGCAGGATAAGTGGAATTTAAACCATTTCTCTATTTTATCCACTTACAGGCAACTGCATGCAGTGAGACGATGCCACTCATATAACTTGAGGTAAAACTATTTATTTCATGAATTGTTTTTTCATTTACTTGCTACACAGTGGAAATAGCCCATTATGATGTTATGTTATTTGTGTTTTCATTTTGAGCATCTTTTGGTCCTGAAGGAGACATGACACATGAAATGGCTGTCGAAACTAGCATGATTAGAGTGTACTTTTTTACTTTTGACCACAGTTGATGACATTTATTTTAAAATAGTAGGACTTACTACTGAATCATCATTTGAGGATTTAATACTGAAACCTCTATTAGGTTCAGAATATTTTCTGAAATAAATATGTAAGATCTGCTTATGACATAATGCGGTCCTATATGGAAACAGCCATATCTTGACAGGGAGCTTTATTGGCTTTTTATAAATTGGTGTTTATAAATCAACGTCTCATAGCGTACACCAAGGGCCTCATTCTGAGTGTGGCAGTCTGGAAATAAGGGTGCTGGTAGCACCGGCGCGTTACCTCCGAACTTGTATTGAGGCCCATTTATCCATTTTTGTATAATAATGAAAGATTCATTGTTAATTTTCTATGTGCTGCCCCCATTAAGTGTTATTAATTATGTAGCAATTATTGCTTTTTTCTAAACATATTTTCACATTTGTATATGATTTATTCCGTATGACACCAGTATTGTTCTGTAATCATTTATTTCCCGGGTGTCTACAAGTTGAGGGGACTACCTGCATTTTTTCTTTTTGTAGGCATGGCAGAAAATGTCATGCCTCTGGGTTGTCAAGCTATAGCACTTGCAGACTGGGACAGAGTACCTGAAACTAAGAAATATAGCCTGACATTAGGGGCTCTTTTGTGATTTTAGACACATTTACGTACAACAGGTGCAATGATTCCTGGTACTGGGGCATGTATATTGTGATTCCTGGGTTGTGTACTGTATACTATATGCTAAATATGAAGTTGCACAGCATTTCTATACTGTCCATTAAAAAGGCCAAAGCAGCCTTCCTGTCTCTTGAGTTTCTAAAATACTGCATTCCCACTGTCCTGTGACAAACCCGCCTACGTGTAGGGACAATGAAAGACTTGAAAAGACAGTGGTGGTCTTTCCTCTCTTTACACCAAGTGCAGAATGTTAAAAACAAATTTTTCTAATTGGAAAGTGAGCTGATGTTCATGGGGCTGAACACCCCTGAATCATCACAGTTACAGGACCATACATGTTAGCATTATCTCAACGTGCATTCCTGGATTGTGCATGTGTCCTTCATTGGGCAGGAAAGCCTTGGTGCAATGCCTGCCGTTGCAACAGATAGCCACTGTCTGCACTTGCCCTTTCTGACTGAAACCCCACATGCCATCCGCTTTTATCAAGCAATAAGCAATCCATTCTCAGATTGGGACATTTCCGAATCCAGGGGCTTAAAATGAATGCACAGGCATTCCTCATTTCCGTACTACCCCCTGCAGACCCTATTTGCTTGCACCTGTGAGGTGCCAATAGATTTGCCCAGTGTTAGACGACAGCCTCAAGTACCCTTATGGTCTGTACCTGTACAGTGCTTAAAAAGCCTAGCCAATATTCCTTTGTACCATGGTTGCTGAGAAATGACTATTTCATGACTATGGATAAGGGAGTTTCTGCGAGTCAGCTGGGGAAAGCGACCCAGCCCCGAGCAACGACTCTTGACGAACTTAGTACCTACTGTGGTCTTGGTGGGGAGGAGAGGGAGGGAGGGGTGGGAGATAGTTGGGGATTTAATGGTTTTTTCTCTGATATGCTCAATCGTTTCCACTGATACCTGTTTAACTCTTTGTTATTGCTTGTAATGAAACTAATAAAATATATATTTTTTTAAAAAATGGATAAGGGAGTTTCTACAAGACTGGCACCCAACCACAGATAATCAGAACATGGAGGGCCACTACTGCTTCTGAAGTGGAAGCAGGGTGTAATGCAAAAGAGCTCAGAATAGAGGCCCCCAAATGCTTTAAAGGTGACACCGAAAAACAAGGTGCTCAGCATTGAACTTGGTAAGTATTTTACTGTGCAGACACTCACATCTCTTATGTTCTCCCTTCATTCACTGCATTGTATAGTTTTCTTCTTTACAACTTCTTTACACACCAGACTGTTGGATGTTCTCCAACTACAGAAGGAGGACCTGTATAATGTGTGTGATCTTGACATCATGCACTCACCATTGCACATAGCACATACATTACTGTCCAGTTGCTAACATCTCTCCCATCCGCCCATCATAATCTACCAACCATCCTTTCATCCGTTCAAATGTGCCACTATCACTAATTAATTCAGCTATTGCTCCCCCCGCTCCTCTCAAACACACCTGTGTTTCGCCACTTAGCCATGAATATTCAAATATTATCATTCCAGATAGCCGCAAAGTGCTTGTCCAAGAATTGCCCAATGAACTAGCAGTTCCAAGTTGTCCAAAACCTAGCACTTGCCAACCGCCGATACACAGCATTCAGTATGAGGATGGTCAACAAACCATCCAATCACATGATGCTTTTGTGGCACCTCCTCCACAGTGTACACAGACACTTTTAAAATGCAAGCAGAAAGTCATGGTGTGCCTACTCCCACCTTTTAACTTGAAGATAAAATTGCTGATGAGAAACAGAGGGTGACACTGAAGCAGGGCTCTGACTAGTAACATGCCTGAATCCATATGTGACAGCAGCCAGATGGATCCCTCCAACACAATGAGATCCTCCTCTGCACCTCCTCTTAAGTCTGAAGTCAGCTCTAACCCCTGCTTTGATTCTCCTCATCCATTCCTAACTAGTTCACCTCCACTTTCTAGTCACCCACCCACACCCAATTCACACTACCTCCATACCCCATCACCAGACCTTTGACCAGACAGCACAGCTCTCCCCATTGGCACAATGGACTTTTCCATTTGATGCCCGCGTGGCCATGCACCTACATGCCACAACCCCATGACTCCGTGGATGAACAGT
This sequence comes from Ambystoma mexicanum, assembly GCF_040938575.1. Taxonomy (NCBI): domain Eukaryota; kingdom Metazoa; phylum Chordata; class Amphibia; order Caudata; family Ambystomatidae; genus Ambystoma; species Ambystoma mexicanum. The sequence goes on along the minus strand of NC_090930.1, from coordinate 155,064,815 downwards.
CTAGGTACACCATTGCCTGATTAAGATCCGAAAAACATTTCATTGGGGAATTTAAAGTTATAATTACTATCTGCAAGCACTGCCCAGGTGATATGGTCCTCATACTGTTAAAGCATTTGGTCTCAATTAAGCAGCATTGGTGCAAGCAAGTGAACGTTGATGGAGAAGTCTTCCCTCCTCTTCTCCTCTTCTCTGAAAATCACCATCCTCACCTTTGTGCAAACAAGGTTTGAAGCTAGACCTTTTAAGACTAAAATAGTCAAATTCACGTGTGTGTAAAGATGGAACCCTTTGGTCTTTCAGAGGCGTTGCTAGGGAGGGGGGGTTAAAGGGGCTATAACCCCTGGTCTTTTGGTTGTAGCCCCGGATAGAATCTCAGGAGCTACAGTCAAAAGCCTAGCTAGCCCCCACTCCCGACAGACCCGCCATTAGTGTAGCCCCAGATCTTTTCCAGACCTAGCAACACCCCCCCCCCCCGCTTCTTGGTCCTTGAATCTAATGGATGGTGTAATGGCTGCCATAAACCTTCCCCAGCTGCAAATCTGCTCCCCCATGTTACCGGAGACTAGTGGCTGATCCACTGGCAGCCGTCAGCATAGGCCACTCTTGGCTCTTTTACTGGCAACACCATTTCACTGTGTACTGTATTCTGTACCCTGCAAAGGATATACTGTACCATCCTGTGCTGCAGCTGTGTTCCTGCTCCCGCAGTAAAACCTTTGCAAACAGGTTTTTGTTGTTGTACTTACTGTGTAAAAGAAAAATAACATATTGCTTTTAATTCTGTTTTAGTATGCAGTTCTTAATTGTATTAATTGGTAATAATGGTACAAGTAAAACATTCTCGCAACAGGAAGAATGGAGACAGAAAAATTAGGGGGGTTAGGCCCACTTGCTGCTGAGTGGGGATTGTGACTCAAAACCTTCAAGGTAAACCCCTGCCAGATCCATAGACAGAAATTACCCACTGAAAGGGTGCATATCCACATGTTCGCAAAACACAGACACAAAAGGCAGACTGATGAAGAGGGCTAACACGAGAGTCCCAACACTATCAGCCAGAAGCTCTAAGACTGTATTACGCAAAAAAAACACACAATACCATCACGCACTACATGTTGCCTTTAACAAAGATAAGAACTGTTAGTGGAGAGAGGTTAGACTGGCCCCTAGTTTTCAATTCAGTTAAATATACACAAACCAAAATTCTAACCAAGAAATGTCAGTAAAGTGACCATAGACAGCTGTTCAAACAAATGAAGCCTTGGCACACCAAGGTAATAAATCACATTGTAAGGTTGTAATGAACTAAGGAATGTATACAGAAAAACATTTTAAAAAGGTGGAAAACCTGTGGAGATATATTTGTGCAGCCGCCAGTTTAAATTAAGAGGAACACACAGCCGGACCACCCTGACCCCCAAAAGGACACCAAAACCACACAGAGACATAAAGGAAAACAGGTAAACGACCAAACCAGGAGGACTCATAGACATTGGTTCCACAATCACAACCTCATCAACTACATGTAACAATTAACAATGAATTAAACTACAAACAGTGAAGAACCAACCTCAGGGACCAGCAAGTAAAGCAATCCAAAGAGGACTCCTCCTCCGAGAAATTCAACACTCAAATAAAAAAGAACATGCCTCGCCCCAAGAAAGACAAAGAAGCTAGAAGGGGAAACAGAAATAAGAAGAAAACATTAGCCGCATAGCAAGGTGCCGATCAGCAAGATTTCACAACTCCGAAAAAAAAGGTGAAATTAAAATGCCAAATGGACTAAGGACACAGAAAAATAACTGAGCAAACACTACAACTCTCGCTACCTCTCCACATATGACTCCAACCCTGAAAACACCATGGACAACACACCAACAAGAATCAGGGACAAACTTGAATCTGTTACCTTCAACACACCTTACATCACCAAAATACTGGAGCAAAGGACGGGAACCAACTCAACCCATCAACCAGCACAAACCAAATTTAAACATCCCCGCCATCAATCTAATCACACTACTCGACGAAGAGATAGACCACCCAAGAACAACTCCTTCCAACAAGCAGAGAACTGCCAGCAACAGAACCCACACTGGCACCACACCATCCCTGACTGATAAAAGAACAAACAACAACCCACAAGAGAAATTACACAAACTACACTGCAGCCTGCTCAACGTTAGATCCATGACAAAACACTCAACCAGAATCCATGACCTCCTAAGCGAGGGAGGCACAGACGTGTTCTTTCTTACAGAAATGTGGTTATCCGACAACAACAAATCCACTGCGCACAAAGCCATACCGGACAACTTCAAATTAATACACGCCAACAGAGAAAGCCAAAGAGGAGGCAGAATTGCAACAATACACAAAGAGCACATTCCAGCCACACCACTCCCCTCAACTGACTCGAAGACTGTGAATCCCTCCTCATCAAAATCAAAATCAATGACCAAGCCAACATAGTGTTCATCCTGATCTACAGACCACTGTCCTACAACCCGAACTTCACAACAAACCTAGCAGACTCCACTGCCATTCTATCAACCTATCACAACAACCTAGTCATACTGGGAGGCTTCAACATCTGGTTCACAAAGGTAAATTAAGGTGTCCAGTCAACTCGTCGAAAAAAAACTGGTCGACTGCAATTTGGTCGACGCAATTTGGTCGAAAACCATTTCGTCGAAAACATTTTTTTATTTATATATTTATTTTTGGGTTTTCGTTTTGTTAAAAAAATGGGTTTTTAGAGAAAAAAAGGGGGTTGGGGGGGGACCCCCCCCAAAAAAAAAAAAAAAAAGGGTTAAAATAGAAAAAAAAAAAAATTCGACGAAATGGTTTTCGACCAATTTGATTCGACCATTTGTCTGGTCGACCAATTTTTTTCGACGAATTCACTGGCAACCGTAAATTAAGCCTCAGCGAACTCACTCTGCACGCTCCTGGAAACACTACACTTCAAACAAATAGTAAATGGATCCACCCACAATGCCGGACACACCTTGGACGCAACCTTCTGCAAAGAAGGACTATGTGTATCGACGTCACCTACGATGGTATGGAGAGACCACTACCTGATACCATTCTACATCAACATGCAAACCCGCTTAACGGCCAGGTAGGAAATAGTCCACACCACCAAGAAAAGAAACTGGAGGAGACTTGGAGTCCTTAACAAATCTGCTAGAATTCACCCTACCGAACACCACAGAACCAATCGAAACAACTCCAGACATAGCAGAAAACACTCTCAACACGTGGATTACTGAGGCCCTAGACCGGCAGGCACCAATTAAACCCTTCAAAGCACTAAAAAAAAAAGTGCCTGCAAAATGATTCACAGAAGAGCTAAAAGAACTTAAATAAACAACAGCAAAATTGAAAAAATATGGAGAAAACAGTACAACCGACAGGACAAAATAAAATAACAAAGAGAACTCAGACTATACAAATCAACAGCTCTCAAAGCAAATGCAAATGACTGCACTACAAGAATAGTATCGGCAACCAACCCACAGAAAGAACTCTTCAGAATCATCAAAGAGATGAAAAAACCTTCATCCTGCAAATAAATTGTTATCCCAACAAAAGCACTATGTGACAGCATCACCAACTACCTAAAATGAAAAATAGAAACTATCCAACAGACCATCATCACAGTCCGCATAAATACAACCATAACCATTGAACCACAGGCAACAGGCGAAACACCAACTACAGCAAGATTCACCCACCTGAAACCAATAACCAAAGAATTCTTCTCCACACTTATCAAGGACACCAACCTTGTAGGATCTCCAAGTTACCCATGGCCCCCAGACATCTTCAAAGAAATCCTAAACTACAAAACCCCAGTGACACACTTCTGGAACCTAATGAAGCTATCACTTAAAACAGGAATCGTACCAACCTCCTTCAAATCAGCATACATCAAACCACTGGTAAAAATGGAATCAGAAAGTGCAGAAGACCCAAGCGACTACAGACCGATATCCAACTTGCCCTACCCAACGAATTTCTTGGACAATCATGTATAGAAGATCCTACTTAAATACGTTGAAACAAACGGAATGCTCGACCACTTGTAAATTGGCTTGAGACTAAGTTGGCTTGAGACCAATGAGAGCAACAGAATGTGCACTCCTATCAATATGGGATGACCTGAAAGTAGATGCAGACAAAGTCACACAATCTGACCTCATACTATCGGACATATCTGTGGCATTTGACACAATTAGCCAAGCAACACTAAAAAAAGACTGTTGGAATGTGGCATACAGGAATACGCACTAAAGTGGCTTACCACCTTTCTCCTCAAACACCAAAAACTTCTCCTGCTGAGTTCCATGGGGATGCAGCCTTTCTCCCCTGCTTTTCAACATCTACATGTTCCCCCTGATGAAATTCATTCGAACCCATGGACCAACCGTCTACAGCTACGCAGGCGACACACAACTTATTGTGAAGATGATCACGACAGAGGAACCAAACAACAGCAACAACAACTGTCTCACAGACATCTACAACTGGATGACAACAAACAAACTCAAACTGAACTCGTCCAAAATGGAAATAATGATCTCACCCACAGAAAGCAACGCAACCAACCCACAACTCGACTGGCCAAATGACTTGAGAACACAACCAGAGACTTCCAATATGGTAAATAACCTAGGAATACTCATGGACAACACACTTTCCCTAGAAACGCAAGTCAACGCAATCATTAAAAAGTGCTTCAAGGAGGAGGCCACCAGGGGGCGCAGGCAACATGGCTGCCTGAGCTGAGAGCTCCGTACCCAGCCCCGGGTAATCGCTGATAACGCAGTGGAGTGGGGCCCCCACTCATCTCGAGACCCCCCCACGAGACCGTAGGAACCCTCGGCCCCCAGCTGGGTCCAACTCCGACCCTCGGCCGTGAAGGCTTCGCCGAGTTCGGCCATCCGAGGGAGCCGCTGGCCCCTCCCCCCACACCGCGGCGTGGGACTCGACTGCAGGCCGCGGCGGCCGCGCCGGATCGGGAGAAGGGGAGACGCAGAGAGCGTGAAAAGCCGAGACGGGGACTGGACGCGGGACCAGCGGCCGAGCGAGGAGATAATCCGAGGCCGGGACCCGTAGTGTGGCGCGTCGGCCCGGCGCGAAAGGTTAGAGCGCCCCCAGCATACCCAGGACATAGAGGGGCGACGCAGGAGCGACCCCCCCCCCTCTCGACCTCAATCCCCTCCAGGGACACGACGTGGGGCAACAACCCTTGACACCCCCATGAACTCCGGCCTTGGAACCCCACGACGGGGGGACAAACGGGACCCGCCACTACGCCAGTGAATTCCGGGAGGACCCCGGGTGGGGAGATCCACGGCAAAAGGTGGTGAGCACTCCACCAGAGCACGACGCCGCGCACATACCCTCCGGCGTCTCGACCGGGTCCCGCTCCGCACACAAAACCGGTGTCCCACCAGGAGCTCACCCGCCCCACCCACGGGGCTACGAACTACACATGGCGCCCTCCCACGAAACGGTGGAATAGACAGGCCGCATCACCCACCAGAGTGCTCTTCCCATGAGCTGGAGGGAGACCCTCGCCAAATACCAATTCGCGGCTCCTGAAGGCGAAATGGCGGCAGGGAGTGCCTCTACCCCCCCCCCCGACCTGGGGGCGATACAGAACAATATCCAGACAATCCTGGAGGAAATACGCGGGATGAGAACGGACATGGGGGCTAAATTGGCTGACCTTACCACCAAAGTCACCACCCTCGAGGACCGGATGGAAGGGGTCGAGAACAACCAGCTCTCCACGGCGCTTCTCGAGACCCAGATGGAGGTCAGATTTCAGGACATGCTACGGCGGGAGGAGGAACTTCGGTTCAAAGTGGACGATATGGAGAATAGAGAAAGGAGGAACAATTTGCGCATTTTTGGGCTGGTGGAATCCGAGGGTGAGACCACACAAGGTCTGGAGGGCAAAGTACTGGACATCATAAGAATTGTCTTGGGTGATAATGCTGGAGACGAGATCAAATTTGACAGGGTCCACCGGGCGGGCGGAGGAGGCAGAGGCCCGCGTTCGGTGTTGGCTCGGTTGCATCACTACAAAGATAAAGCCAGGATCCTCGAGAAGGCAAAGAACCTAAGCAATATCCAATACGGAGATTCCAGGGTGTCAATCTTCCAGGACCTCTCAGCCCTCACCCTACTAATGAGGAAGAAATGCGGTGCCCTCACAAAATGGCTACAGGGGAAGGGGGTCAGATACCGCTGGGGCCACCCCTTCTCCCTATCGTTCGAATGGCAGGGAGAGAAATATCACTTGGCCTCGGGGGAGGACATCCAGAGGGCCACGGACGACCTGCTTGGTGACCTGCCCGCTCCCTCGGGCGGCGGGGAGGGTGGCGCCCAAGACCCCTCCAGAGGCCCGGTTGGTCCGGGTAAGCTCAGCGGCAAGTCAAAGGTCAAAGGCACTCGTAAATTTCAGAAAACGAGACATCCACCAACGGCTTCTGAGGACCGCCCGAATCCATGACTATACCACTCTCCGGGGGGTTGAGGAACCCTACCGATGCTCCTGTGCTCTGAGCCTTGGCGGAGCTGGAAATGAAGGCCGGGCTGCAGGGGGCCGAGGCCGGGCGCCGCGTTGGCGCGAGGTTTAAACCGCCGGATTGAGGGGCGGGAAACAGTTGAAGGCAATGTTAATGTTTTGGTTGTGTTTTCCCCGATGAGGGGCTAAGTTTGAACCTTGGGGTGGGCGGGGGGGCGGGGGAGTTCGTTGGTTCCCGTCCCGACCGCCCACATCGAGGCAATGGTTGGGGTCGACACAAATTGGGGAAAAACAAGAGATGGGGATCCCTAACAAAAGAAATACCCGGGGCTGGGGTAAGAGTCCTTGGTGGTTCGTTGACCAACCCCGACACCTGTTGGGGGGCGTGGACGGACGCCTTACAATGAAAGGGAGTAGGGAAGGGGGGGAGGGAGGGGGGAGGACAGGGAGGGGGAAGTTGGGTGCGGGACACAGGGGATGGGAGGGGGGAATAGCCGAGTCAAACTAGGGTTCACAACACAGAAACAGACCACAGGGCAACACTGCGACACAGGACAAATAGAAGGGGTTTCCCCACACGACAATGGTTGAGGGCAAGATAGGCACACTCAATGTCAAGGGTCTCAACTCACAGAACAAGAGATCACTGACGAGTAACATGTTTCGCAAACAACAACTAATGGTACTCTTCCTCCAAGAAACTCACTATAGACAGGGCAAGGAATCACCCATAAAGGGAAGGGACATCGGATCCAACTACTGGGCCTCCCACAGAAGCTCAAAGAAGGAGGGGGTAGGGATCCTCTTGAACAAAGCGTTCCACCTCTCCAATATTGAAACCAAGAGGGGCTATGGGGGGCGGTTCCTGGCAATTAAGGGCACCCACGAGGGCGAACGCATCACCCTGGCCACTCTTTATGCACCCAACTCCGGCCAGATTGGATTCCTCACCCAAATCATGGGGACGATCAATGAATGGGCAGAAGGGGCCATGATCCTTGGGGGTGATTTTAATCTTGTAATGGACCCCAAACTGGACTGGTGGACGGCCCGAAGGGTTGAACCCAAGGCGACATCTAGGGATAACATCTCGCTCCGGACTCTCCTGAGGGAACACTATTGGGAGGACGTCTGGCGGACAGCCCACCCAGAACCGGGGGGCTACACATTTTTCTCCCACCCACACTTTACATACACCAGAATTGACCTGCTCCTGATCTCCAGAGAGGGCGGCGGAGTAGCCACAGACCCACGAGTTGAGGCAATAACCTGGTCTGACCACGAGCTTCTGGTGGCACGCTGGTCTCTCCCCGTCTCCCCCCGGTCATCACACTGGAGGTGCAATGATTTGCTTCTCAGAGACCCAGTCTTTAGGGACTTCCTGAAAGGCGAAATGGCGGAATACTTTGAAACTAACGACAATGGGGAAACAGACATGTCGACGGTGTGGGAGGCGGCAAAGGCCACCTTTCGCGGCCTCCTCATAGCAGAGGGAGCCAGACGCAAACGGGAAAGAGGGCTCATCGAAGCCAGGATACGGGCAGACCTTGGAACCCTGCGGAGTAGGCTCAATCGGGAGGGGACAGACAGGGAATCCATCTTAACGGAAATGAGGGAGAAGAGACAGGCCCTACACACGGTTCTCATAGGAGAGGTGGTTAAGAAGCTGAGATATACACGACAGAGGTACTACGAGAGGGGAGACAGGGTGGGAACGCTGCTGGCTCGCAGAGCCAGGGGATGCCGACTGGAGAGGAGGGTTGGTCCCATTCGAGGCCAGGAGGGTTCCATGCTTAACAATAAGGCGGAGGTCGTGGGCTCCTTCGCAGATTATTATAAGGAACTGTACACAAAACAGGAGGGAACATCACCAGAGGAGATGAGGGCATATTTGGAGGAATACCCCCCGCCCCACCTATCCGAGGCGGAATTACAGGAACTAGAATCTGACATAACTGTCGACGAGGTCGAGGCAGCCATCAAAAGGCTGAGGGTGGGCAAGGCCCCGGGGGGAGATGGCTACACAGCCGACTTTTATAAACAGTTCGCACCCTCGCTGGTGGAGCCCCTGGCCAAGCTCTTTAACCAAATTCGCAATGAGGGGACGCTCCCGCCCTCCTTCCTCCAGGCCCTAATCACGGTTATTCCGAAGCCAGGGAAGGACCTGAGGGAATGTGGCTCCTATAGGCCCATCTCCCTCCTAAATCTTGATGCCAAGATATTCACTAGGATTCTGGCCTCCCGCCTAGAGAGGTGCCTTCCTCGACTAGTCCACTCCGACCAGGCGGGTTTTATACTCAATAGACAAGCCTCGGACAGCATGCGTAAGACTCTCCATGTGCTGTACTCGAGGGAGATCCGGAGCGAAGGAGCCCTGCTCCTATCCTTAGACGCAGAGAAGGCCTTCGACAGGGTGAGCTGGGAGTTCATGGGGGAGGTCCTCTCGGCGGTGGGGATGGGCCGGAGGTGGATGGGCTGGCTGGCGGCACTGTACTCCTCCCCAACAGCCAGGGTAGTAGCCAACGGGACGAAATCGGAATCTTTCCCCCTGGGGCGGGGTACAAGACAGGGATGCCCACTGTCCCCCCTGATATACGCCCTAGTCATGGAACCCTGGGCAATCTCAGTACGCAAGAACGAAACTATCACAGGGGTCCAACTGGGCGACTCCCACTGTAAGATTAGTTTGTTCGCAGATGACGTCCTCCTGTATATCACTAAGCCATCACGGACGATCCCTCATGTACTTCAGGCCCTGACGCGCTATGGCAACCTCTCTGGGTATAAGGTCAACCTAAACAAGTCGGTGGCCTTCGTGGGGGGCCAGTTGCCGGAACCTGAGGTACAATATGTACAAAGTCTCCCCTTCCAAATGCAGAGAGAGGGGTTCCGATACTTGGGGATCCAAATTCCATCTACCCCGGGCGACCTCTTTGAGCGTAACTTTACCCCACTATGGACAGCGGTGAAGAGAGATATAGAGAGGTGGGCGGCGGCGGGGTTCTCATGGATGGCTCGGCTCAACCTGATTAAGATGGTAATACTCCCTAAATTTCTATTCCTTTTCCAAATGCTCCCCACCCAGGTGCCGAGGCCCTTTCTTAACTCAATGAAGCGAGTACTGCTTAGATTCCTCTGGGCGGGCAAGAAACATAGAATCTCTTACGATGTCTTGACAAGACCGAAGGAGGATGGAGGAGTGGGGTTCCCCGATTTCGATGCATACTACAGGGCATCTCAGCTAAGGATCTTGGTTGACCATTTTAACCCAGGGACGGAGAAACAGTGGGTGGCCCTGGACAATAGACTTCTCGCCCCAGTCACGATTGATGAGCAGTTATGGGTCCCAAGAACACGCATTCCGAAGAGGGTACACGAACACCCAGTACTGGGGGTCCTCTGGTCGATCTGGAAGGAGGGGAGTTATTTCAGGTGGCTCACGACTTGGCCCTCACCGCTGAGTTGCATCTGGGCACCTCCATTCCTGGCCAAAATAGCAGAACCAGCGGCATACCAGAGTTGGTACGAGGCGGGCCTGGTTAAGGCCTGCCATCTATGGGTGGGGGGATCCTTCATGCCCCTTCCAGACCTCGAGGAGGCGCTAGGTCTGGGTAAACTGTCCCCATTCCGCTACCTTCAGCTTAAGGGAGTTCTTTCAGAACCTTCATGGGGGGACACTCTTAGGAGAGACCTCACGGACTTTGAGAAAACAATCATCTCCACCCGGGGCTCCAGGGGGGTGATAGCCCGGTTGTACAGACTCCTCCTGTTTTCAATTCCAAGGGACCCCCCCCCGGCACGAACGCAATGGGAAAGAGACCTGGGAAATGCAATAGATGATAGGAGATGGTCCAAGATGTGTATCCGAGCTCATCACTCAACCACATCCCTCCAATATAGACACCAGGCATTAAAGGTTCTACACAGGTGGCACTATCCCCCCCAGAGATTATCTAGAATGCTCCCGGGCTATGACCCACACTGCTGGAAATGTCGCAACACCACTGGAGATTACATACACATGTGGTGGTCGTGCCCCAGGGTACAGATGTATTGGGGAGAGGTCCTATCCTGGATCAAGGGAGTGGATGGGATAGACAGACCCCTCTGTCCCTGGCTGCTCCTCTTTGGGATCGAGGTCGGGGACGACCAGGAGGACACCCAGGGCCACATGCTCCAGGTCATGCTTGTGGCGGCCAGGAGTTGCCTGGCCCAAAAATGGAAAAACCCAAACATGCCACAGGAAAAGGAATGGGTAGCCAAGGTCCGAGCGATCTATGATATGGAGTTCCTCACGCATGTCCTTGATGAATCCAGAACTAACATCGGAGAACTTTGGCTTCCGTTCTTTGAGAGATACGAGAGCAATGCGTGAGGGGTCCAGCCCTCAGGACGGGCCCGGCTCCACCCCTTGGACAGGGCGATAATGTTCAGGTGGGGACCCCATAGACACCCACTGATTGGGACATGTTCTCTTCCCCCCCACAAGGGGGCCTTGAAGGGTTGAGCCCAAGGACAAATGTGCAAGATGTGCTTAACGCCTGTGCTCTGTGAATGTGTATTGGACTCCGCAGTGTTGAATTCAGACTCTACTTTGACCATACGGCTAGGGGGTGGGGGGGTGGGGGGTAAAAAGGGCTATTGGTAGGAATGTTCCTTTTTCTTTTTAAAATGTAATGTTTGTTTCTCTGATGCAACGTTTGTAGTAATAACCCACAAAATGTCAATAAAAACATATTTTCAAAAAAAAAAAGTGCTTCAATCTCCTAAGACTGCTCAGAGGGCTGCTGTCATACCTTTCCTTTCCACATAGAACCCTCACAATCATACCCCTGATACTAACAAGAATTGACTACGCAAACAGCCTATACCTAGGAATGCTGGAGCGTCTCACCAAGATACTCCAATGGGTCCAAAACAATGCAGCAAGGATTCTCCTAAGACTAAACAGAAAAGACCACATCACTACAGCTTTGAGAAGCCTCCATTGGCTACCAGTAAAAAAAGACATCAAATTCAAAGCCCTCTGCATTGCCCATAAATCCATATACAGACAAGGAGCCAAATTCCTCCAGGCCAAGATCTGCCGCTACGAGCCAAAAAGGGACCTAAAATGAAGTGATGACCTACAAATAGAGACAAAACAATACGAAAAAAAGAGGATATTCAGAGGATTAGCATTCTCACTCCTCATTGCTAACCTATGAAACACAATGACCAAAGATATCAGAACCACAGAAGACCACATTACTTTAAGGCAACAACTAAAAACCTGGTTATTCGGCAGACAATGACAAGCGCTAAAGGGCAACGTGGACCAAAAGAAACAGATTTCAGTGATGAAACCAAGGAGAACCAGAATAGCTTACCGCCCACCTTTCCTGCCCCAGTCATCCACCACAAGTAGAGAGAGCTGCAGAGAGTTGCATGACCAATCAACAGAAAGACCCAGGGAAAGACACCCCACACATAATTGCTCACCACATAACTAGGGTCGCGGTAGATCAAAACTTCCTCAAATCTATTATAATACCAGTTGTGCACCGATTTAGCAGACAACCACACATCAGGCCAAAGCCCGACTCCCCTTGTCTAATCTCTGCTGAGGAACTAGGAACACACCAGGTAAAATCAACCACTGCCCTCAAACCCTTAGGGAAAATCAGACTCCATGCCTGGAGAGGAGGCGGGGCAGGTGGACAGACCACAACCAACGTGGGAAGGTACCATAGAGCAGCAACCAAAGACGCACTTCAGAGGCACTGACAAACTAACCAATTTACAAACCAATTCCCATTTCCTGCTCCTCCAACATTACCAAGGCCACTATACATGACTAGGAGCTAGCCACACTACATATAGATGCACTGAGAACTAATCTAATCCTCACACTCAACAAACTCCCCATAGACTCTGGAAGTAAACTTAAAGGAACACACCTTTGCACAATGTCCATAAATCCACCGACACTGCACATAGGAACACCAACACAATACAATAAAACACCTCTAACAGTCATCTGTGACTCTAGACCCCCATATGGATACAACTAGTCAGTGTGCATGACTACAACCGTACTCCAACCTCACATGACCCACACCCAACACAAACACCAGCACACATCCGAGGCACTGAGTCCTACCCATATGGTTACAACAGGCAGGGCCTCTTGCATCGAACCAACTCCCACATGTAACACAGTGCACACAGATGCCAGTTCCTCCTGGTTCTGAACCTCTCCTATCATCCTATCAATGTAAGCGCCTGGAGACTGCCCATAAAATAACATAACTTATTATAAGCATATTTTATTAGTGTATATTAGTATTTTTCAAAAATAAAAAATACGCCATTTGATGTCAAGGAGGCCAGTGCCCAATTTAATCCCTTGAGTGATATCCCGGAAAGGACTACCTGCAAAACCCAAGTCAGCGACAGAAACCCTAAGGCAAACCAAGTCTAAGGTTAATTGCCAATCCAACTGCCCTGCAACTACATACCATATAGTTGTTTCTTACTATTTGTGGACACGAAAAGAAAAGCAACAAAATCTTCAAAAAAAGAGAGTGGAGATTCCAAGGTCTGACTGTTTGTATGAGGGACTAACGCAAGGGCAACTGAAAAAAGGCCATTGGAGGAGGTTGAATTTCAACCCAACCTTCACGAATGAGTGCCTCCCTGAAACTTGAGGAAAACCATCTCCGGTTCCGGAAGCACCTCAAAACCTTCCTCTTTGCTTCTGCTTTCTCTCTCCCTCTCCCCTGATAAATTCTTCACTGAAACTGCACTGAATCTGCAACTGGGCCACTCTCACCGACCTTGGTCCTGGGCCCAGCCACTCTCCACTTGCACTGCCTCCCTGGCAACCCCTGCACTGCGGGACTGTCTCTGTATCCCTACAGCCCCCCCCTTCCCAGCACTTGTCTGCACTTACCTTGCACTTGCCACCAGCTGGCCCTATTTATTTATTTTTATTCTACTTTCTTTGTACTGCACTTCCCCCCTCCCCTTCCCCTTGCACTTTTTCCCTTCCCCCTACCCCTGCACTTGCGCGGTCTGAATGACACCTGGCCTACTAGGATCGTTGTCTGTCCTCCCCTTGTTCCCCCCTGCCTGCCTCGTCGCTCCATGAAACACTTGTGTATAGGCGCGTTACAAATGCCATATCATATCATATCTTCTCACTCGGAGGCCTATGTTCTAACAACTTTACAACCAACACCTTAAGCATTACTGCAGCAGAAGTGTAGATGAGTTAGTACGTTCTTGGCAACTTTGCAGGAGGTTAACATCTCCATACTGTATCTATGGGACGTTCTCACAGCTGTTCAAAATGAAAATTCAAAGGAAAGAAATAAAGGTGGCCCAAAGCATAGAGCATATTTCAGTTAAGAGACCCCAGTAGAATATGCATAATTGTGATGTGGTGAGGGGGGCTGCCATGACCAAAAATATTCGTGTATTGTCAAAATCAAAAATCAAAAACATTGAGGAGGGCAACACTTTTTTCGAATTCTGTAGTTGTGTAATTAAAAGGTGTCACTGTTTAATGGGTTTTGAACTGGCAATGCTCAGGAACCTGTGTACCACTAGCTCAGCAAGAAATGTGAACAAACACTAATACTTATGCAAACACTAATGCTTACGAATTGTACCTCACATATCTGCATTTCTATAGACAGCGCCACAGTGCTGCGGGACTGGGTATTTTCGGTCTGGTCCTGGCCTGCGCATGAGCAGAGTTACCAGCGATCAAGTCCAGCACAACTCTGGGGGTCGATTGGGCTCACACACGGCAGTATGATTTTGGTCTAGTGCCACACTGTGGCGAAAGTGCTGATATACAGTGGCTTTAGGTTTATTGATGAGATGAAAATGAAGAGGTGCAGGTGGGAGGTGGCTCCCAGAGAAGAGTACTATTGTATGGCGCATCAATGGCAGATCAGCGACAGAATGGTACTGCGCTGGTCAATAGGCTGGCTCTTGTCGGCTCCGAGATCCGGCATCAGATGTCTCCCTGGATGACAAGCGTTTACCGAGCCCCCAGCATCGCCAAGGGAAACTGGGGGCTTAGTGATCTAATCTGCTCTGTGCTCCTTTCCCAGCATAATTTGCGCGTTTGTAGGCAGTATTTGCCACGCCTGTTCTGGCCTGAAAATGGACACCACAAGAATCAATGGGCCATGTCTATCACTAGGGTGGGGCTATAACTGTTAAAAGTAGGCTTCCTACATGCTGGGCACACTATTGTTTTCCAAATCTGCATTTTACACTTTCAAAGAAAAAAAAGTAATTTTCAAACTCAAAAATGCTGCTTAAACTTGCTTCCACTAGTTTTCTTTGAAATGTGTTTCTTTTTTTGTCGGACCACCACAGAAATACCCTGAATTTTGGGTGCCCCTTCCTTAGTGTTTTATCACAGGTTATATTTATAAAGATGTTATGTGCTTGTCAAACTGCTTAATCACACAAAATTCTTCTGTTGTGCTGACAGCAGTTGTTAGGAAATTAAACTGTGGGTTCATAGGTGCAGCCCCACCCATGGCCTGTCCACCACATTTTATGGCACTCGTTTTTTATAAGGAATTGCTAAAAGTCATACAATTAACACCCAGTTTTTACCCTGGTAGTCTTCTACTGTAGAGCGTTTCTATGGATCTCTTAATGTACTAAAACTCACTACATTGCCAACAGTAATTTGAGTGCAGCACTGCCGTGTAAGTGATTTAAAGTATAATTGATGTACATTGTGGAGTTTGGAAAGAAGCAGCACTATAGAAATCGCTCAATTTCTTTACTATTATTTTGCACATTTCCTTTGAGCAGCTTTCAACTGCCAGGTCTGCCCCCTCGAAACTCCGGCCCCTGTGGGACCCCCTTTAAATTATTTCTGTTTCCCCCACTGGAAGAGGGTTGATGTGCTTCTGACAGGTACTTTATCACTAACATTTTATTGAACATAAAGGTTTTGAAACCTTTAAGAAATTGTAGTCGTAGTGAAACAATCTCAGACTTTCTGCAAGTTCGCTTCAGATCCTGGCTACCCAAACAAAAAATACTCTCCACCTGAACGTTTCTGAACAAATCGGTGGCCATGCCAGAAGGCTGACATTGACCCATTTAGTGTAATGTCCACGCGTTGTATAGTAAGAAAGTTACACGCACAGGTGTGCAGGACCCATTCATTGGCGCAATGCACAAGGGTTGTAAAACTAATTATTGAGACTAAAGGTACATTTTTCTTACAAAGTTAGCTGTAAACAGTAGTGCGATGAAGAACCATTAATTAGGTCACCAGACTCGACTGAGCACAGCACATGGGCAATGCTATGTCCATCTTGGGAAAATAGCACATTTTGAGGGACAGGGCTGGAATCTGTCCTGCGTCCATTGGAATTACCATTATTCTGGGATGGGAGAATTTGGGAAGGGTGCAGCACATGAAGCATATGCAGAAAGAGGAAGGAAAATGGGTAAATCTATCATCTGCTAAACGCATGCCCTCCTCCCATATCCCAATCCCACTGTTGCTGAAACTTTGAGTCAACGTTGAATGCAGTGAGAAATTGCCATGTTATTTATGATCTGTTGACTATGACATTGGAGTTGTGTGTGTAACTGACACATGGCTATCTAGTCCCAAATGACTATAAGATCTATGGATGGACTGTGTAGGTTTTGCGGTTGCTATTATTGAAAACAATTGAAACATTATGAAGCTCCCCCACTTCCAAGTTCAGTCTCTTTGGTATTAGAGATGACTGTGTCATACAACGTAAGGATAGATGTTCTAATTACCTATCATCCATTCCCCCTAAACCAGAATATTGGGATAGGGTGATGCTATTTCTGAAGCCGCATCTGTGTTTAAGCCCGGAGTAGCCATCCCCCACACCAGTTTCAAAGACCAAGAACTGCTCACATCTCCCTTCCTGTACCAGACATTTGGTCAACTATTTGAAGCTGAAACTTGAGCCTTGGAAGAGGTTGTCTTGGGGTGAATAACAACACTGAATAAACAAAGATGCTGCTAGTGGATGGTGAACTCTAAAAAAGATAGTGAAAATGAAATTCTATTTTGTGGTGAAGTCCTGAGTTGATGACAATTGACATGTTCCAGGGGAATTCCACATGAGCCGGGGGGCAGAGCTATCCCCTCTGCTCATGGAAGATTAGAACACAAATGGGCATCAACCCTGGGTCTACATACAGGTCATGGGAAGAGAAATGTGCTGTTTGATTGAACTAATAATATGTATGTAATTAACATGATGCCACAGGTTTATATAGATAATATTTTGTCCATTTACTGGAGAACTGTGACACTTACAAAAATAGTTCAAATATTCCCAGTTTATGAAAAGACCAATCTGATAATATAACTCCCCTAAAAATGTGACATTGGGAACCAGAGTTATAACCTAAAATGTGATTGATCTGTAATTTATTCCGGGGAGCTGCAAAGAGCCAGGTACCTTGTAGCTAATGGAACCAGGTGATTGTCTGTAAAATCTGATAGTTCACATTTTTATCCCTTTTGTGGAAATCTCATAAATCTGCCATTCACACTGCGTGCTGACACAGTGCATTGTGACTGGCATGATCAGACCAATTCAGAAATGTATAGTTGTGATTCATATTTGTAAATTGAAGAAAATTGTCATGTTGAAGATTTTATGTTCGTATTTGAGGTGTTCAGAAATGCCATTCCAAATGGGTGAAGCCATAACTTCCTGAAATGGAGCCTAGCAATGAAAAGGGGCCAATCAGAGAAAAGGGGCTAGGCCTTGTTGAAGGGGGGGGAGGACAATAGATGCCCACTTTGATTAATGAGCAAATAAGCTGGCACCTCATAATTTTGAAATTTTGGGGTGTAATTAGGGGTTTTAAAAGTAGACGCACAATGGGAAAAGTGGATCTGTGAGGATTGTCTGTCTAGAATGATGAACTGACTGCAAAGAGGAGAGCTGACTGAAATGATCTGAGCTGTCTAAGCTGACTGGGGCTCTATAAAGTTATTGAAAGGGAGACGGAGGTGGAGGAGACCAAGATAAAGACTAAAATCTGGAGGGAACCAGGACAGAGGGATTGATGCTGGAGGCTATCCATAACTGAGTCTGGAGGGGCAGTCTTACAAGATCCATATGCTTCCCAGTTGATGACCCTGGAGGCTTGATGACTTTTCCTGAGCACAAAATCCAGAATGATTTAAAGTAACAGCCCCATAGTCAGAGTTGTCACGAAGCACCGGCATCGTTAGCTACGGTGCCTGTAATTCTGTGTCTCCATTCCCATGGAGTCCTATCTGACTCCATGGTAATGGGGACTTTCACATTCCACCGCTTGATATCCCGGGCAGCCAGGACTTGTAATGTCCTGGTGGCACCAGGATCTCAGGCGGCGGAAACGGTGTTACTGGTTCAGCGACAACCCACCCGTAATGAGGCCCATTGCAATGAAAACTTCATGCATTACTATTGTGTACTTAGCTCAAACCCAGAATTGTGTACTGATTTCAACTGGAAAATAAGGCACTCTTTGCCCCCTCTAGTACAACAGCCTGCCTCTGCCACTGTCTGTCTGGGTGCCCATAAAATGCTAGGTGAGTTGGATATGTGGGTTTTGTGCTGACACATGGGCCCCAGGTGGGATGCCCTATTGTGTGTTAAAGGGTTTAGATAGGTGTGCAAGTACAATGTAGTTGGATGTGAGAACAGATAACAGTAGTTTGTATTCTGGGGGAACTTTTTGAGATGCCAAGCTAATGCTGGGTGTGTCTCAATTGGTTGTTGTGTTGAGTATACGGTGGAAATGGGTGCATATTGGTGACAAAGGCTGACAGGGTTAGTGGTAGAGGAGGATTGGTTATTTAAGTGCATTTTATGGCATCTACGTATTGATAAATGATCTATGGGTGGTCGAATTAAACTGTTCAAATCATGCTTTTACTGCAAAATGTGAGGGGAGACCCCTGGCACTTCCTTCTCCTACCTTCTCACTCTTTATTTCTATGTACCTAACCCCAGCACACCAGCACATTTTTTGTAGTCAAAAGCATTAAAAGAAATGCAGCAACATTTGATTTGATCAGTTTTATAGTCGCAGAAAGTGGAGAATGCTGTTTTTCATACTTATGTATCATGTTTCTGAGTTTCATGTCAGGCTAAAGGGGTTCATGTGCAAGGTGAGGGTTGCTATGTGTGGGGGTGTATCTTGACCATACGCAGTGACAAACGACATTCATACTTATGTGTTGGTATCTGCGCTTATTCTCAGTTGGAAGTGGATGGGATATTTGTTACCTGAAATAGGTTATGTGTCTGGGCTCCCGTTACTTCATCCAGAAATGTGACTGTTAGCATGTGCCACACTCGTATGGAATTCTGAACTTTAGCTTGCGTCGCATGTAGTTAGAAATATGACTGTTAGCATGTGCCACACTCAGGAGTCTTAACTTTAGCTTGCACCGTATGTTATGTTATGTGCGTGCTTATTACGCGCTGGTAGCCCGCAGGCATCAGGGCGCGGGAAACCAAGAAAATCAGAAACACGAAACACCTCATTAAGACAGGTAGAAAACCTAAGGAAACGAAGCTCTAATGCTCATTGAAACAGTGAGGTTTTTAGCGATTTCCTAAAACTCTGGTAATTAGCTTCAAGCCGTAATGCCATCGGCAACTTGTTCCAGAGGTCTACTGCTTTCGCCGGGAAAGATTTGCCTTGCCAAAATGCGGACTTAGCCCCAGGTCTAGATGGAAATGTGACTGTTAGCATGTGCCACACTCACATGAAATTCTGAACATTAGCTTGCATTGCATCTAGATAGAAATGTTATTCTTAACATGCACCACACTTAGAATTCTGAACCCTAGCTTGCGTCGCATCCAGATGGAAGTGTGACTGTTAGCATGTGCCACACTTGTATGGAATTCTGAACATTAGCTTGCGCCGCACCTAGATAGAAATGTTATTCTTAACATGCACCACACTTAGAATTTTAAACTTTAGCTCGCATTGCATTTGGATAGAAATGTAAATGTCAGCATGTACTGCACCTAGATGGAATCCCACAATTGCAAGGACAGCAATGCCAACTAACCAACAACTAACAATTCCATCCCTCTGCATACACCTCTCAAACTCTAATCAAACACAACCACAAGCCTAAAACGCAGCAATCCGCACAAACAATGCAACAACAAAACAAACCACACATAGACTTGCACAACAGCACACGACGACTACGGACCGTAAAACACCCCAAGCCCAGCCAATGGACCCACCGGGCTGAGGCTGCCAACAGCACATCACTGCTCTCTTGCACTTTTCCAGCTTATTCCCACTAACCCACCCCCTCTACTCCCCTTTTTCAGAGCCGCCAGAGCGCCAGGGGACCACTTCAGTGGTGATAGTGCGTGGTACAAATGTCCTTCAACATTAACATTAACATCCAGAGAACCTGCTAATAATGTTTGATGTCACTGCACGTGTAAAAGCGAGGCGGATCTATCCATGGGTTCTGCCATTTCTGCTTCATGTGAGGTGGATCTCATGGTACTCGAGGAGAACCAATGGGCGATGAGTTCCACCAGATTGAATTGTGGAATGTTGTGGGAGTCTATGCGGGGAGGAATAGCGATGGTGGAGGGGTTTTCTGATAGTAGGTCCATTAATCTAATTATTTTTGGTCAAACTATTTTCGTTTGAATTTTTCTGGCAGATTTTTGGGCGAGTAATGTAGATGGATAATTGGGGTTAGGCAATATTGGTGGGGGGCTGTGAGGAGTGGATAGGGGTAGTGGGTGGTGCGTGGGGGCTACCCAGATTTCTATAAAAAAAGGTTCGGCAAACAAATACGAACTAAAATAGTTCAACCAAAAAATCAATCATTAGACATACAACTGTAAGAGACACGGAAGCACTTAGTGCTCATTTGTCCATATTTTGAGCCTATGCGTGCCTTGATTTTCAAAGATAGGTTTGATAAAGACTCAGAGCTGTCAGTGAACCTTTTTTGGTGGGGTTCAACATTTCCCTACGAACTGGAAAAAATGAACTCGGTTATTTAAGGCTATTAATGGATGTTGGAGCTTCACTTTTAATGAATTTGGTTAGCGTGATTCAAGATTTGCTCATTGTTTTTTATATTCTGTGATGAATTTAATGTGACAGGCTAATGTTGATCTATTATGCATCTTTAGGGTTATGTTTTTTATATGATGCTTTTTATAGTTCTATATGTTGTGTAAGGTTTTTTGTAAGCTAAACATGCAACAATAAAAAAAAAACTATTTTTCTTTGGTCTTGGGATAGGAACGATTAAATCAGTGTACCAACATTTCAGTTGTGAATTTCTTATGAAAAAGTAAGTTAAGGGGTGCTACTTCTGTCTGGTTATGAAAAAGCTAGCTTTGGGCAAGAAGGAATCATTATCTGATTGGGCGAGGATGGCAGCACCACTCTGCGAGTGAGCGAAGCCATATTGCATATAATTGACTTGTAAATAAATGGAAGGGTGCTCAGCGGGTGGGACTTTAGGGAATGGGAATAGGTTAAGATAGTCAATGTATTAGCATGCTGATAGAGACAACCATTGTTGAGGCATTCATTCAATATATGATTTGTTTTAATCAGGACTTGTCACATTAAATCAACCTTTTGATGTAAAAGAATGCGTTGGTTGTGTCTGTGCTGGTTTGCCCATGATATAATTGGTTATTTATAACACGCTTAAAACCCTGGGGTTTCTAAGCCGGGACCCGAACCTGTGTTGCTCTGTGTTGTCTTGCTTCCAAGGCGAGCACGTTGCCCCTGAGCTATCCTCCCGAGACTTATGAGAGTCCGTGAGTGGGAGGTGGCCAAGCCGTCCTCTGCAGTATTTGGCCAAACAGCACAGCCCAGAGTTGTGTTGGTAGAGGCGGGTGAGAGAATGGTTAAGTGTGAAACATTTTGGACTCCGTCAGCGATCTGTTGTGAGGCTCCTACGGGTAAAACCTTTTAGGGTAGAATGAGTGAATGGGGCATGAGTTAGATATGTATTAAGAATGAAGGGATAGAAGTAAATGAAAGGACCTGGTTAAGTGGTATAATTATCATTTCTGACTTGGTCGGCTTTGGGTGTCATGGGGGTACAAGTTGTTATAAATGTATTTGTCACTGCTGTGTTGGATCAGTTTGCAGAATGGAGTTAGGATGGTATGTTAGGAGTGGTTGGTGTACCAGTGTTAATAGTGCAGTGTTGAACTGCTTTGCCAACATTAAGCAAGCTGTGCATGTTCTTGATAGGTACCTCTGGCAAAGAACAATTGGTGTTGGAGAGGTAGACATAGGATGAGGAAAGGGCAGCAGGACCTTCAGGTCTCTGAAAGGGGAAGCAAGGTATTTTGGCAAATTCATATCATTGAATTACAAAAAGGGCAGGGTTGTCAGGGGAGAGAGTGCTATTTTGTTTGTTTCAGGTGCTGGGAGAAATAAAGGAAGAGGCCAAATGATAACCACACAGGACATAGTTAGATAAACAAAGGTCCCTCCAAAAGTTCTTCAGCGAATTCGTGGCGAAATGCAACCATTGTGAAAAAAGCATGAAAGCCTATCATAAAAACGCAGGAAGAGCGAATACCAGCACAGTATGAGAAACAGGCGCGCTGTACATGCATCCTGCTGCTTTAAACATAGGGCCAAGCCGAGCAAGGGGATGGACCCTTAGAGGAAATATTCCCATGTTCAGATAGAGACAGGAGCGATAAGGGAAGAGGGAAGAGCATCCAGCAAGTAGCACACAGTGACTGCAGGCACTGAAGGGCGGGCAATGCCCAAGCTGGGCATGCCAGAGTGGGTAAGCACTGTGCAATCATGAGGGAGCATGGGCCAGAGAAAGAGGGTCACCACAGAGTAATTGGGGAACAGAAGGAGTATGGGAAAAACTGGTGTACAGAGGTAAATAAGAATAGTGTGGGCTGCATTGTAGAATGGGTGTTCTGGGGGGGTCACCCCGCAGAAAACAGAGGGTCATCACAGAGTAATTGGGGAACAGAAGGAGTATGGGAAAAACTGGTGTACAGAGGTAAAAAAGAATAGTGTGGGCTGCATTGTAGAATGGGTGTTCTGGGGGGGTCACCCCGCAGAAAACAGAGGGTCATCACAGAGTAATTGGGGAACAGAAGGAGTATGGGAAAAACTGGTGTACAGAGGTAAAAAAGAATAGTGTGGGCTGCATTGTAGAATGGGTGTTCTGGGGGGGTCACCCCGCAGAAAACAGAGGGTCATCACAGAGTAATTGGGGAACAGAAGGAGTATGGGAAAAACTGATGTACAGAGGTAAAAAAGAATAGTGTGGGCTGCATTGTAGAATGGGTGTTCTGGGGGGGTCACCCCGCAGAAAACAGCGTACCGCACAGGAAAAGCGGCCTTACATGGCGTCCAGGGGGTTCAAGTCCTTGAAAAACAGCATACCATACAATTCAAAAACAAATGACTTGAAATGTGTGTCACCAGAACAAACCAATAAACCGATTTTCGAAAGGCATACGGAGGGCAGGTTTTGAAAATAAACTCCACTTGCAAAGAACATTTCACAATAGAACAATGAAATGCACAGTAGGACCAAAGAAAGAAAGTATTCCACAAAATAACCATGGTGTGAATGGGAAGAACCGACAGCCCATCAAATTATAATTTAACCCAAAAAACAAAGTAGAACTCACACACTGTCCAAGGATCGGTCTAAACCAGGTGCAGGCACACGAAGCAGTGAAAAAACATCCGCGGTCATCACCCCGGAGCATCATTCCTGCCAGCAGAGCTATATACTAGCTGGTTCTGCACCTCAGTCCCGTGCATGCAAAGACCCATCATAGCAGCGTCCAAAGCCACAAGGAGTTACTGAGATGGAACATGATGACGAATGATCTCAAGCGAGTTCTGGCTGCAAACAACAACCATCCATCAAACAAAGGCTGCAAACAATAACCAGCCATTATAAAAAAGCTGCAAACAGCAACAATCCATTAACCAAAGGCTGTAAACAACAACTATCCATTAACTAAAGGCTGCAAACAACAACCATCCATTAACCAAAGGCTGCAAACAATAGCCAGTCATTGGCCAAAGGCTTCAAACAACAACCATCCATCAACCAAAGGCTGCAAACAACAACCTTCCTAAAAGACAACCTTGCATCAATCAAAGGCTTCAAACACTAACCATCCATCAACAATAGGCTGTAAACAACAACCATCCACCAACCAAAGGCAGCAAACAACAGCCAGTCATTAGCCAAAGGCTTCAAACAACAACCATCCATCAACCAAAGGCTGCAAACAACAACCTTCCTAAAAGACAACGTTGCATCAATCAAAGGCTTCAAACACTAACCATCCATCAACCAAAGGCTGCAAACAATAGCCAGCATTATTAAAAGGCTGCAAACAGCACCAATCCATTAACAAAAGGCTGTAAACAACAACCAGCCATCAGCCCGAGGACCCAGGACAGCACAGATGTGGCCTGCAGCTAGAACTAGCTAGTTGAAAGAGAGGGGAGATAACCACTGCACCAGTGTGGCTGCCAAATGGGGACCCAAATGCCTTGAGCATCACATTTTTGGGTAGGAAAAACAAAATACCCACATTCTCCACCAAATCTATTCACCGTCCTGCATGCCAATGAAAGGACCTTTGTTCGTGCGTACCAGACTGTCTACAGTCAACTGATTGCCAGCTCCCAGCACATCTGATCCATGTCACAGCTGACCACACTCTCCCTCTTGTGTGTCATTACCGGTTACAGACTGTCAACAGCCAACTGATTGCCAGCCCCAAGAACATCTGTAGAGCCCCCAATCCAAGCTGATCCATGTCACAGCCGACCTCACTCCCCCTCTTGTGTTGCATCACCATTCCGGCTCCTGCTGGGCTTCCATCACATGCTTCCCCTTCTGCCTCCTCCAGGAAACAAGATGACATGGGATGAGCAATGTACTAGTTACACAATGTCCCACACCTCTCAACACACACGCTTTTGTGGGTGTCACCCGCAGCATAATCTCCTGTCATGCCCCGTGTCCGTTACATTGGCTGGCGATTGATGTGGGCAACTTGCAAAGTGCTTTTTATGTTGCCTATGAATCGCTTTACAATGACGTAGGCCTGTAGCCATAGGGGCATGATTCTGTGATATTTGAAACCCACGTATTTGCCAAAGTTTTCCAAGTCTTGGCCGGTGAACGGCAGCACATTGTCTGATTTGAGAATTTTGTGAACTACATAGGCTGTCAGTATTCGGTCAAGCGCTGGGGTGACACTTGTGGCTGCTGTCAAAATAATTATATGTGCTTATGAATAAGATGAGTCTCATCTATTGCTGTCAGGACGTATGAGCCATCTCTGGTGGGTCCGAAGAAATCAACTTCTATTTCTTCCCACACCCCTCCCTGTAGCGGTGACATTTGCAATGGACTGGGGAGCACAGGGGGTGCCACTATGCAGCAGGTGGCACATGTCCGTATCATGGCCTCAACTCTGGCATCCATCTTGGAAAAACAGATCTTTTGCTCCAGCAGCCTTTTTGGACACTATCCCTTGATGACCTTTGTGGGCCAGCTCCACCACTTGCTGTCGCAGGGTCCGCTGTCATATCAATCTTGCACGCTTTTAGGATGATGTGATCATCTGTCACTGAGAGTTCTTCCTGTACCATTAGGAGGTGGTGTACTTCTTCCTGGCTGTCGTGGTCCATCTCTTTTTCCATGCCCTTGGCATGTTTCATCTTTCCATCTCTGATACATCGTGCAATGATGGACAGGGCTCGATCTTGTTGGGTCTCTTTCTGGAGTGTCACCTAATTAATAGGGAATGGTGTCAATGGGTGTATAACATAGTGTATGTATGCATCCGCAATCAAGGGAGTCTGGCCCTTCGTCTCGTTTGGATGTCGAAATAGAAAGGCTTCTAGGTTTTCACACTTCCCCGGTGTATGTCAGATTGTAAATTTGTAATCTTGTAGTCTCAAGCCCCACCTGGCAATTCTGGGAGGCATGCAGGCCCTGGGGTGCCTCACATGGAGAGTAGAGCCTGGTGGTCACTTGCTATTGTGAAGGCTTTGCCAAATAGGAAGAGGTAAAAATGCTTGCATACCCGCACCACTGCAGGATTTTCTTTTTCGGCTTGAGAGTACACCTGTTCAGTTTGTGACAGGCTGCATCTGGCGCATGCAACAACAATGCAGAGGTGTGGCATTTTGGGGTTGTGTTGTGTTAGAATGGAACCTAATCTGACTATGCTAGCATCCACGGTGACTTCAGTATCTTTTTCTGCATTAAAGTATGCTAGATCTTCAGCTATGGATATACTTTGGTGAATCCGTTCAAATGCAGTTTAACATGCCGGTGTCCAGTTAAAGTCCTGTTTTCCATGAGCCAGTTCCATCAGGGGCACTCTGACTGTATAACATATTCAGGGAAATACCTAGGGCAATAGCACACCAGATCCAGGCAGAAAAGACCTCACATCGGATACGTTTGCTGCCCGTGGAGCTGCATTGAGTACGACAACCTTGTCCGGGTCTGGGCCATGCTTTACTCTGAGAAAATGTTTCCAGAGAATTTGAGTTTTTTTTCCAGAATTCGCACTTGGCTTTGTTTAGGGTGAGGCGTACTTCTTCAAGGGCCATACAAACACTGCATAGTGTGGCTTTGTGTTCCTCCACTGTGTTCCTCCACTGTGTTCCCACAGACCAAAATATTATCACAGTAGTTCAAAATATTAGGTACGTGTTCTATCACCTTATCTACTTGAAGAGACCCATGTGTGTCATGAAGGTAGTGATATATTGTGAGTCAGGGCTGAGCTCCAGCCAGTGGTATCCCTTGCTCAAGTCCCATTTGGAGAATACTGTGGCGCTGTGTAAGAGTTATATCATATCGGATATTCTGGGTGCTTGGTGCCTCTCCCTTTACATGGCAATGTTGGCCCTACTCATGTCGACACATAGTCGTATCACTCTGTCTTTTGTCTTCTTTGGGACGGGCTCTCTTGGGGATACCCACGGGGTGTGCCCTGTCCCTGGCATAATGATGCTTTGATCTATAAT
Source organism: Ambystoma mexicanum (assembly GCF_040938575.1). Taxonomy (NCBI): domain Eukaryota; kingdom Metazoa; phylum Chordata; class Amphibia; order Caudata; family Ambystomatidae; genus Ambystoma; species Ambystoma mexicanum. The sequence goes on along the minus strand of NC_090930.1, from coordinate 155,038,177 downwards.
TTTTCCGATCTCTATCTCCACTTGTCTTTGAACGTGAACGTTGAATGGTATGCCCTTGCAATGTTGGCCAACCGGCTTAACAGATGGATCTTTATGCAATTTGAACTTGCACCCTCGCAGTTTGCCTACTGCTTTAAGCAGTTTCAGAAACGCTGTGTCAATGGAAGTGTATGCTGCCATATATTTGTGTGCCATGGTTTGATACAGTATATGAACTAGCCCCATGTCCATTGCAGTGCGGAAACCAAGAATGCACCGACTATTTGTTTCAGTCCTCAGAACGTGCAGCTGAATGCGGGTGGAATGCGATTTGTACGAACACACTGCTTTGATGACTCCTCTACATGGTAGTTGGGTGGTAGATCCATACAGGTATATGCTGACCTTGGATACGTTTCGCTTTGGTGGATGTGGCATCTTGTTGTAGTCGTCCCCACTCATTTACTGTATATGTATTGGAGCCCGGAGAGATTGAAGATGAGAGGTATGTTGGATTCGGATGACTGCTGGAGCTGTGGAAATGGAGTGGGAAGCTTAGAACACATGATATGGGACTGTATACGTGTCCGTGGATTGTGGCAAGATGTGTGTAACATATGCTTATGGTTTTTACATCAGGATATTGCTCTAGATTTCAAAACGATGGTCTTGGGTTCTGACGATCTACTTGAAGATCTTTCAGTCTCCCAGAGAAAACTTCTCTTCAGGGGGGTTGATGTGTGCAAGAAGATGATACTGAGGAGTTGGAAGTCTCGAACAGCACCAACGGTTGTGGAGTGGATTGAGGAGATGAATTGTCTTGCCAGTATGGAAAGGTTAATCTACAGGAAACAAAAGAAGCTTGGCTTGTCTGCTAAAATGGGGATGAGTTTCTAAACATGTACTAGTTAATTGATTGTAAATATGTGCTCTATTATATGCGTGCCTTTATATTGTTTTAATTCCATTGCTTGCTCTTTGCTGTTTTGTCTAAACTACAAATAAATGATTTAAAAAAAGAGAAATTCCTCTGGTGTTCCATTTACTTGCCTTAATAGTATGGGGCTTTATTTTTTCGCAGCCTAATTCCCTAGGGCCCACATAAACCCTTTATTTCTGCTATCGTCCTTCGATGAGGCAGATTCACTGCTGGAGTGCAATTGCACCTCGATGTAACTCACATGTCTTTTGGGGAGGCAGAATTCAAGTCTTTCTGGTGACCATCATGATTTCCTGCCTTGTTGCCTGCTTCCTTTTCCACCTGATTGTTGATGGTTTCCCTGGTCACTTTTTGATTTGCACCCACTGCTCCTGTTTGTCATGTATTTCCGTCCTACCTTGGGTGAAGCATAGCCTGGCCTTCCTGGTGGCACATTTTGCACAAAGTTCGAAAATGTCCTTCACCTCCTCAGGCAGTAGATTTCTGTCCAATGGCAGGGCTGGAGCCTTCATGAGGGTATCTGTACCCACAGCTGAAACACAGCTGCACTGTTCTCCTTGCTACGTAACTGGAGGGACTGCTCAAAGAAAGTGGTAGGACTTTAGAGCTGTAAAGTTTTGAAACAAAGAGGTGGCGTCCTGCCACATATATTTATATCAATTGCTCATTACATTTTTATTTGCTGCAAAGATTATAACATTTCGCATGCTAAGTATCAAAGGAGTTGTATACTCATGGTTAGTAGGTGTAAGAATACAAAAAGGAATATCACAGGTGACTATTAGCTTATTTATTCATCTGATGTCACAAAGGATATGGGTTTAGTTTCCCATAGTGTTTAATAGTTTTTTTGAACAACACTTGCCTAAAAGTTGGCAGACATATTGAAAAGAGAACAAATAGAAAGCAAACTGAAGCCACAATTCAAATTCTCAAAACATGGTCATGAATTTGCTAAAATATGTACATAGAAGCAGAGTAATTTTGCAGCAATTATGTACAAAGAAACACATATAACGTGAAACTGTAATTAGTGAACCAGAGTTTAGTCTTCACAAAAACATCCTGATAGTTGTTTCCAATGTTGTACTGGATATTTCGGGGAGATAACCAAGTCTTTGTTCTCCTTGCACTGGCATTGGGCACGGGAGTGAGTTTGTGGACCGTCTCCACGTCTTTCTGTGGCACTTGTAGATGAGTTTTATTCATCGTCTCCATTTGCTGGTTGATCACCAGCTCTGCCTGTGCCAATGCTAGCATGTCCTCCAGGAACCCCATGATGATCTGTGATCAGAGCGCTTCTACGTTGGAGTAGTTGTAGGAACTTAAAATGTTTCCGGCATATGCGAAGACGCATCATGAAATTATCCATGGATTCACCTTTCTCTTGTCTAGTGGTGTGAAATAGGACTCCTTCATAGTGTACGTTAGTGTGCGGGGAAAAATAGGTAAGAGAGCGCCTCCTGCATTTGTTCAAATGACGGTGTTTCATTGTCCAGGAGTTCTTCCAGAATGTCTCTTACGGCAGGGTCTACGGCCAGGAATATGATATGATATAATGTGGCATTTCTAACACGCCTGTACACAAGTGTTTCTAGGCGCGACAAGACAAGGAGGGGGAAACAAAAGGAGGACAAAATAACGATCTTACTAGGTCTTGTGTCATTCAGATCCCACAGGTGTGGCGAAGAGGGAAGGGGAGAAGTGCCAGGGGGGAGGAAAAGGAGGGGTGAAGTTAACTCACAAGTGCAGCCAGCAGGTGGCTCATAAGTGCAGAGAGAAAGGACTGTAGGGTTTCAGATGCAGACCCTTAAGTGCTGGGGAACCTGGAGGCAGTGCAAGGGCAACTGGACATGCAGGAGCCTGTGCCTAAGTTCAGAGTGTGACTAGGTGACCAGTGTGCGTAGCAGTCACGTATATCCGCAGGGGAGAGGAAGAGGGAAAATGGAAGTGAAAAGGAAGGTCATGAGGCAGGGAGGTTGTTCCAGAGGGAGGGCCCAGCCAAAGAGATAGATCTGCCCCCAACTCTCTGCTTGGAAAAGCGCCTGACCCTCAGAGAGTTGGAGGTGGATGACTTGTTCTTTTTCCTTTCATTGTCCACCAGACCCGTGGTGTTATATCCAGGTTCCGCTGATATTCTTTTGTGCACCGTTGGAGGCAGAATTATGCATTTGTTTCAAGTCCTTCCAACATGGCGTCCGATGGTCCATGTAACGGTCTAGTCCTGGCAAGAGAGAAGCATCACGTGATGGCGGCAGCTGCAACATCAGACTCAAGGAAACACAGTGTTTATAAGCTGGAGAGACTGGGGAGACTGCGCATTGCTACTGTACTTTCATAGCTCGGAAATTTTGTAAACTCTTACTGTCCCTCTGCTCGACTTAATCCCTATGCCTTCTGACCCTCTTTTGTTCTGCTATCTTTTCATCCTGAATACAGAATTCCTTCGCCTTCACTCGCATGCAGAACATCCTCTCCTCGGTCCTTGAGTCCTTGCCTTCCAGCATACAGGCAGCCTATTCTCTGACTTGAATGGGCTCTATCCAGCTCATATACTTTGGAGCCTTACCACTCTCTCTCTCTCTACAGCTGCCACCGGATAACGACCTTGCATCCTGATGGTACTGCTGCTTTCCCGAGAACCCATCATCGCAGAATGAAACATCAGTGTTTCCTCCCCCTAGAGGGTTTCCCTGAGGTTTCTGTTCTTTCTCTCCTTGACTAAGAGATTAACAGAGACTACTGAGAGATTCTTATTAACAACAGTGAATTGCTAATTCCAATACAGTTAGTCCATTGTGCATGTTCTCATTGTCTATCATTAATACATTGGCTGCGTGTACCTTACAATCTCTGAGCCATTTTATCCATCACGAGCCTAAGCTACTCCGAAGGCAGGGGGCAGTTGCGCCGTGTGACCTGGGGCTGGAAGCTCATGGGTGCTCTTACCGGCACCGTGGCGGGAATGTCCTCTTCCGACATCTTAGCAGGTTTTGGTTGAGCACTGCGTACTTCACTGTTAGTGTAGCTTCCTGTGCCGGGTCCCCTGACATGTGGCTACAACGTCAGGAGATGTAGTTACCGCTCTCCTGGTCCTGCTGCCCTCCCTGACTCTCAACGGGATGGCCTTGCTGTGCCATCTTTTCATGAGCCTCGCCACACCCAACTCTGTCGGGCAGGTGCTTCTTCACACGGGGTCGATGGCCACAATCGTTGTCAGTGTTGTGTTTCACGGTGGCCACCAAGGCGGCGGACTGGGCCACGCTCTATAACAAACAGGAGCCGGCACGTTAGAATATGCCAAACTTTATTCTCAAACTGAACAATCCTCTTGCCTCATGGTGTCAAATCCAATTCCTGTCCCTTCCCCTATGGTCCCACCCCTTAACAACTAGGTCAGGCAGGACATTACACGCTCCACCATACACTTCAATTGGCTCTCTTTTGCACTGTGGACGTAGATGGTTGAAATCTATGAATGTCAGTAGTTTATTTACGCAGCAGGTCACTCACATTAAACATTTGACTGGATCAGCATATGCACATGCAGGTGTTGTCCAGGGTGTCACATGTCATATGAGGCCACTTAGCAGCTGGTAAGATCTACTTTTGGAATGTTACAGCTTTCAATCGACAATGCACATGATTTAAATTTTAAGCGTACACCGAAATGGCAACAATCACCATAATCTCACTTTACCCTGAAAATATGGCTTATTTTTATGCAAAGACGTCGTTTGAGGACCAGCTGTTGAGTATAAAAAAGTCTGTGTGAGGGTCAAATTGCCGAAGCACGTTTTCTCGTTAAGGATCTAGTGCAGGGGCGTCGCGCAAAGAGAGTGCTCCCGTGATATTTAAACTGCCTTGTCATCTGCCCACCAGCCCTCTGTCAAACAAAATGGAAAATCCCCCTCATAACATGACAGGGGGTTTAGATTCTATTAAAGACAGGAGGTGAGTATTATGCATTACAATCTTTACTTCTGAAACCACAGCAGCAAAGAAAAACTTTTACAAACAAAAAAGTTTCAATAACAGAACTAAAAGAGTTCAATGTCAATGTAATGGGAGACTACCAATCCATCATGGAGGACAGGTAAAGCCCTGCAGGAGGCCAAGGAGCAGGGACCCTAGTCAATATATGTCCTTTACTCTAAATCCAACTCCTCTTTCTGCAGCTGTCTTGCACCAGACGCCCACCCTAACGATCCAACTACGTAGCGCGGAGAAAAGGATCAAGCGAAACTGGAGGAATCTCGACCTCTCCGCAACCTGAAGTTATGATGAAGCTCCTCTGGATAGGACCTCTCACCTGAAAGCTGAAGCAATATGAAACAAAACAGGGTGGGTGGGCTTAATAAGAAACAGAAAAAAGGGTGGGTGGGTGGGATAATACTCGCCTCCGGTCTTTAATAGAACCTACACCCCCTGTCACGCTAGTGAGGCAGATTTTCCATTCTATGGCATGACAGGAGGCTTCATATTATGCAAGTTTAAAGCCCTTGCATCACAATAACCCCAACATGAACTGAATACCTGAGATATAATAAAATGCTTTTAATGATTATTTCTTTGACCAATCAGCTGCTTTGATGATTTTTTCCCCAGGCCACCCCCAGGAGAATGACCTAAACACCATAGTACCTTAACTGAAGAACCAAAGGAGTAACTAACTCCCTCTTTCCGCATAACTTGCTTAACCTATTTGGTCCAATAGTGTTCCCACAGGAATAGCAGCTGAGAGGTATTAGGAGGCGAAGAGCCTCTGTGTTCCAACTTAAGAATTTTAAAACACTTAATAACTCCTACATTAAAATGTCCCGGAAAAAACCTGATAATAAATGGAGGAAACCATACGCTAACCATCTGGCAACAAAGAAAGTAACCCCTCCACCCCGGGAGAAAACATTAAACTGTCCATATCTAATGGTCTAATACTGGAAGCACACCTTAAAAGGAAAGAAAAAACCCACATGGACAACTTGGAAAAACAGTTCTAGCACAGACAATCCTTCATGGAAAGACAGAAATGCACTAATCCAATGCGATGTAACGTCCCCTATAAGAAAACCCCTAACTCAGGTGGAAACCCAATGCCAAAGGATTTGAAGGTCCTGCGCAGCAAGCACTGCCTATCCACTGTTTTCACCTTTAATGACCCCATGTCTTGTTGTGATAGCAGCAGTTAAATGTAATCATTCACATCTAATGTTACTCTTTGAAAACAAACTCCATCAGAAACGACCTATCTTTACTATTAGGGAGAAATGGAAGTGTAAAATTGAGCCACACACCTACTAACCCAGCCGTTGCAAGCTGAAAGGAACCTAACTTATTAACATAACTTTCTGGAAGACCTTGATGACACAGATAGATTCTTGCCAAAAACCTTGGATGCCCCAGGAAGAGATGAAAAGAGAGAGGAAACCTTATAAGACCTGTATATAAGAGAAAAACCCTCAGTCGGGGCAGAGATAGGCCACGGGTGGAGAGGGACCATACTAGAAATATCCACCGTAAAATCCTATAGAGCTGGGAACTACCCCTGAGAAGGCCAGCACTAGCTTTGTCATCTGCTCGCGCAGCTGAACCCAAATTCCTTGCTATCATGGCAAAGGAAGAAAAGAAAACACACCAAAAGGGACAAAGCAATCCCAGAGGGAAGAGTCTGAAGGCAGCACACTGGGATCCACATTCTCACAAGGGAAAAAGAGAGACCACTAAATCAGAACTCCCAAAGTACAAAATCTTGTCAAAGAGAGAGTCCTGTCAAACATTAAGTTGCTCCTGTCTTGGAGATATCTGGCATTGATCCTAGAGAAAGGCTCTTGACTGCAAGGAGTTTGCCAACAACTCCAAAAGGTTGACCCGCAGTTTCTTCACTAAAGCGGACCACCTCTGCCAGTGAAACTTCCTATCTTAGCACTGTCAGCTCAAAACTGCTGGTATCTGACCCCTGAAAGATATCCAGAGAGGGAACGGAAAAAGAGCCATGCAATTCCCGGTACTCATGAGGCTGAGTCACTGAAGGAGCTCCCGTGTGACCTCGGGGAACAGAAATCGAACTGCGAGAAAGACAAAATCTCACAAAGATGCTTGGAACCATGACACAGATGGAACTGACCATCTGCCCATCCCGGTTAGCCAACTGAAGGAAAAACCTCCCTTTCAAGGGGAGAACACGGATTACTTCCTTACTAAGGAGAGTCTGTCATTCCGAAGGATAAAGATGCAGAGCTTTAATCTCTTGTACTTATAACAAAAAACAACACCATGATTGTAGAAGGGGCATTTCTAACTACATCAAAGAAAAATATTATTCAAAACCCCTTGGAACTGAGGTGAGTTATCACCCGCTCCATTAACTTGGTAAAGCACCAGCGGGGTGATGGGAAAGAACTGAAGAGGAAACTTCTGATAAGGAGGAAATCAGGAAGTACCCTACACTCATCCCTGAGGTCTAACATGATCATACCATCTGCCGGGAGAAAGGAGCCAGTACGCATAATAAACCCTTCCATTTTATAAATGCCACAAATAAATGTTAGAACTTGCAAGTTAATTATCGGGCAAACCCTTTACCCAAACCCCCAGTTAGTGAGAACATAGTTATCTTTGTTCACAATTGCGAAAACCGTGAGAGACGCTGGAACCACCGCCCCTTCCAAAAAAATGAGATCACTGACCCCCACATTAACAAATTCTGCTTGTCTTAGCGAACACTGGGAAGGAGGCAGGGAAAACTGACTGAGGAAGTACTCAAATTAGATCCACGTTAGCCTACAGCAACCCCTGGGGGTTTGAGGTGAACACCCTCCAAGAAAAAATTCTGGTCAACACCTAAGGCATTACAGGAGATAGATACCTTAGGTCTAGCAGGACCCCTGTCAGTACGCTCTCTCCAAAGGAGCCAAAAACTGTGCTCAAGCCCCTCGAGCAGAAGAGCAACTGTGCGCACCTCTTGATGCGTCTTTTCCAGGATGGGTAGAGGCCTTTTTTGAAAAACAGCCAAAATAGCGGCCTCTATTCTCCTGAAGGGCAAAGATCTTAATGAAAGCCACTTTTCCAATAACATATTGGCATGAAGTCATGTGGGAAAAGACTCACGTCATCCTGTAGACATGAAGGCATTTAGCGATGCCGAGCAGGCCAATCGATCTTATAGCCCAGCCCCTCAGGATCTGCACCTCAACAGACAAAGTCCGTACGAAAGCCTGAGTAACATGACCCAACACATTCTATAACTTGCCTTGACAACCCCTCCAGGTTTTACCCACCCCCGTTTTTTGTGGGGCCTGTCCCCTTTAGTTGAGACCAAAAGGATGCCATGGAGAGGCCGATTCCTGGAAGAGGGCCACCTTTATAAAGAAAAATATGATGAAGAATGTTACCCCCCTTGTTTGTGAAGGAAATGTGAGATCTAAGTTCATCTTGGTCCTCTCCGGAGGCAAAACCCATACCACTGGGCTATCAATAGAAGAAATAGGAACCGCGGGAAACAGCTACCAGGTCGAAGATGGGACAAACCAGGACTGTTGGTATTACTTCCACTCGCTTCTCAGATCCCTTACCATGGGCAGTGGAGGGGATGTGGGGGTGTGGGGGTGGGGGGGGAAGAGAGGGACAGACTGAGTTGTCCTGTAACCTAATTGGATATACTAATGTACCTTAAAGGGAGAGATCTGGAAAGAAGGAAAAAACCTAAATGGAAGGTCTCTCTTATAGGCCTCTAACGCTGAGACTAGTGACGAAATAAGGGTGAACCAAACAGTGTCCAATAAAGACCGATTGCGGTACCAATGGCTGTATCCTAACTCACTTTTATTAGAAGGGACATTTTTTATTATTTGCACTTCACATAACCACAAACCGAGCAGGTAACGGTTAATGTTCCTCAAACTCAGCCCATGTTCTCGCCGTAGCAGAAAAACATAGGAAAAACCATAATGACCAATCACACATTCAAGCTGCTCACCCTAGCAGGGTGTGGCACTCAGCAGCACACGAGGGAACCTTGCAAAAGCTTCTTTCAGACCTGCGCATGTGGACCTGAAGAGACACCTGCGCTGTTTGAGCACCAGAGACCCACGCGCGTCGGGCCTGAAGCAAAAGCTTCTGACAGGCCCGTGCACATTGGGTAAACACAACAAAATAAAAAGACTCTGCTACAATAAAGCGGCGGTAGGTAACATACAACTTAATTTTGAAAGTGAAAAAACAGTAGGTTTATACTGTATAACCACCACACTACACAATATAAAATATTATATTAATATAATATGCAATTTGACACTAGCTGACTAGCATGCAAAGCACAACTAGAAGGAGTGACCTAGCTGTGGTGTCAGCAGCAAAGAAAGAGGAGTTGGATTTAGAGTAAAGGACATATATAGAGGAAGGTCCCTGCTCATTGGTCTCCTGCAGGGCATGACCTGTCCTCCATGATGGATTGGGAGTTTCTCATTACATTGACATTGAACTCTTTTAGTTCTGTTATTGAAACTTTTTTGTTTGTAAAAGTTTTTCTTTGCTGCTGTGGTTTCAGAAGTAAAGATTGTAATGCATAATATGAAGCCTCCTCTCATGCCATAGAATTATCGCAGATCAATGGATGTCAGCGCTTTAATGAAGGCGTGCACTCGTGCTCTGGCTGCTGCTCGGCAGGAACTTGCAGCCGTGCTATCACTTTACCTCAAGTACATAAAGCAATCCACCGCAGGTGCTATTACTGTAATCTCTCCAGTGTGCACTCAGGTAATCAGGCTCCCGACAGGTAGCATTGCTGTAGGAAAACGGATTACCAGTTGGCCAGTCTGCATATAATAGCCAAAGTTAATGCTGCAGGAAGCCCATTGTTTAGTCTCAGAAAGGTGGCAATGTCATAGTTAGCAAATGGACCCATTCCATGTGAGGCCTTTAGCCAATTTTGCGAATTGTACTTTTGTTTCCCTACTGTAAGTGGCCCCATAGCACCCCACAAGCAAAGAATGCCAAATAACCTGTTCTTTTGGATGGTGCCCACTCAGGAGGGTCTACATTAATGTTTTTGCTCACTGTTTCCCTTCCACTTTTGGCTAAAATGCTAGAAATCGGAGTGTATCTTATAAGACTAGCTGGGGAATGGATACAAATTCCTCCCTCTACCAACAATACTGCACTACTGTATAAAATGCCCAACCAGATGCTCCCTCCCCCAGCCCCTGTAAAACGATCTGCTTCTATCAAGCCAGGCTCCACATTTAAGTAATAAAACAACGTTTTAAAAACTAGACTACAGTGTACCCCATAACATGGAGTAACTTTGATACTATAGAATAGGCCCGTTTTCAGCAAGGTGGTTGGTTGAGCAACAGGTAATAGCAAGCACATCAATATCCTCTTTTATGTGTAGAATGTTTCATAAAGCCTTTTAATCAACAGTCGGCAATGCACAACTAGAAGGAGTGACCTAGCTGTGGTGTCAGCAGCAAAGAAAGAGGAGTTGGATTTAGAGTAAAGGACATATATAGAGGAAGGACCCTGCTCATTGGTCTCCTGCAGGGCATGACCTGTCCTCCATGATGGATTGGGAGTTTCTCATTACATTGACATTGAACTCTTTTAGTTCTGTTATTGAAACTTTTTTGTTTGTAAAAGTTTTTCTTTGCTGCTGTGGTTTCAGAAGTAAAGATTGTAATGCATAATATGAAGCCTCCTCTCATGCCATAGAATTATCGCAGATCAGTGGATGTCAGCGCTTTAATGAAGGCGTGCACTCGTGCTCTGGCTGCTGCTCGGCAGGAACTTGCAGCCGTGCTATCACTTTACCTCAAGTACATAAAGCAATCCACCGCAGGTGCTATTACTGTAATCTCTCCAGTGTGCACTCAGGTAATCAGGCTCCCGACAGGTAGCATTGCTGTAGGAAAACGGATTACCAGTTGGCCAGTCTGCATATAATAGCCAAAGTTAATGCTGCAGGAAGCCCATTGTTTAGTCTCAGAAAGGTCTGTTAATCAACAGTCGGCAATGAACTGCATTTGTGTATTGTGTCTGCATGGTTTCTCAGTTTAAGCCGCACCCCTGGAGTGCAAATACATCATGTCTAATATTTTCTATGGCAAAGCCACGTGGAGTGGTATATACTCTCATCAACCTCCTGGGAGCCTATAGAAGAGGGTGAGCTCTACCCATTGTACTGTATGTCTAGGGCGTGTGCATGAATTACACCCCAAATGCTGTATGTCAGCCCCTCTACAGGTCAAAACGACAATAGTCAAAGCTGCGCTGTAGAATAATTAAGACATTTGTTAATAGTGCCTCTAAGCAGTCCTTGGGGGTCATTACGGGTTTGGAAGCAGCCATGGTGCTATTAGCGCCATGGCTGCCTCCAAACCTGGGTCCGGGTCCGGTCTCACTGAATTGGGACTTACCGGGTCATTCCGACCTTGGAGGACCCGGTAAATCCCCATTCAGTAAACCATTCCCCATTCCCATTTAAGCCCCCTAGGGCTAAATGGGAATGGGGAAGGCGCTAATAACGGGCCTGCAAATTGCAGCCCGTTATTAGCTCCAAGGTCCCTTAACGGGTCCCGTAAAGAACGGCTGGTCAGACCAGCCGTTCCTGCTGGGACCCGCTAAGGGACCTCGGAATAGGGCGGTAAGGGTTTACCGGCACCGGCATCCTTTCTGATGCCCGTAAACCCTTACCGCCCAACTCGGAATGACCCCCCTTGTCTGTAACAGGCACTTTACACAATAAGCAGAAAATATGAATACAATGCTCATGGAAACTACTCACAGTGACAATCTTTTTAGTGTCAGTCAATTATTTTATTGGATTGCAATTTTCCATTAGATGTCCGAGGACCAAAGTGAATTAAAAAATGAAGGCACAGTTCTATGGTTGGCGGTGCATTCACTCCAATGTTTTCCAAAGACATTTCCCCATCCTCCGAGGACATATTCCATCTTGTCTCTCCAGCTGAGGACTTTGTAATCTTCTTCTGTCCCTTCTTTTTAGGACAGATTCCCCTTCCCAATGGCCTCCTACAGACCCATCAGTCAGACTTCCTAAGCAAAGGAGGCACGGACAGACACCATTCAGGTAGTAGTGAATGTACTCCACAACCCTAACAATGGAGGTCCCTTTCTCTTGGCACTCCACAATCTCTCAACAGCCTAAACCAAAATCGCCTTTTATCATAGGCCAGCTTCCTGCTGTGCCTTCCGAAAACACCTACAAACTTTTCTCTTCTCGCAGAAACTACTAAATAAGCCATGATCAGTAATCAGATAATCAAGATTCATGTAAATATATGTCATTGTCTATGTATATACGTAACCATGAAACAATGTAACACATAACCATTGTGTTTTTGACTAAGAAGGGTATCCACAACTAGGATCAATGCAACTTAAGACAACATTACAACCAATCATTTTGTAACATATGTCATTAGCTTTGTATATACGCAACTATGTAACCACTGTGCGTTTTACAAAGAACAGCGCCGAGATGCCAACAGGTTGGGTGCGCTACACAAATTGCAAAATAAATAAATAAATAAATAAATAAATGAATCAACGTAGTGCACAACCGCATGGACACCAGAGAGAACATCCTCTGCTGGTTGACCTACCTACAATACTGCCCTGTATAGTTGGACAGTGAGGAATAGAACGTGAAGTGGGAACGCGGGGTTGGCTGAATTAGGGTGTCAGGGGATTGGTTTTGAATTTGTATTTAGTAAAGGTGGGAGTCAGAGTGGAGTGAAGAAGGGAGAGGTCAGAGGGAGAAGGATCAATGTTGAAGGCTGAGAAGTGGAGATTGCAAGAGACAAGGAGGAGGTCAGGTACGCTCCCGTTGCTATGAGTCGGTTGATCTAGGAGGGAAAGTAGGGAATGGTTAGATTAGAGTCTAACGGAAGTTGTAAAGTCAGAGGAGGAAAGAGTGGCAGATGGGGTGGCTTTGTTGATCAAGAAATCAAGCCTTCTGCTTTTTTGAGATGGTTGGGGGAGTATGTGAAAGTGGCAGGTTTTGTATGTATGTTTTATTTTTAAAAAAATGGCCATCAAAAATGTATACATATAAATAACACCAAAGTACAACAACACTAAGGAAAGACAAAATCATCAATAAAAAACATTTAAAACACATTGGGGACAAAAATGCTGTCAGAACACACAAATATTAAAGAGATAATATCCAATCGTGCCAAAAAATTCATCAAGTCTTTCCTTAATTAGAAAGCCTGTCGCAAATAGGTAAGTGATATCTAGAGATTCAGTGGTGAACCGGCCATCGCTAGACAAAATAAGCTGGTCAACATTGACTTAAATCCATTTGTCGAATTGATGGTTTAATTGTTCTCTTCCGAATAGAAGTGTAAATAGGACATCAGAACAAAAAGTGAATAATGTTTACAAGTGGGCTATTACAAATAGGGCCATTTTCCTCAATCGCATTACCATATTATGTGTAGTCCATCTACTTGTAGCGGCTCTTGATGGCAGAACATTAAGTCTGGCTCTAGTTAGCATGACCTGTTCAAATCTATGTCTAGTCCAGGGCAATTAATTAGCGATGATTCCGGTTGTTAAAATGAAATGTGTTCGGTAAAAGGTTTACACAATTCAATCTGTTTGCGATTCATCATGAGCCTGGACTTAATATTCGCTATGAGATTCAATTGGTTTAAAGCAGAATTAGCAGAATAATTTATAAAATAATCACGGTAGTTCACCAAGCGTAAAGTTTTTTGGATTAACAGCAGCTATGGAATAGACAGCAAATTTGCCTCTCATCGTCAAATATGTTTAAAAATTAAGAGCGTTAAAATTGATTTTTCATTAGATCAAATACCAAATTCTCAGCCACAGCCTTCGGGTTCTGGTGCTAATTCATCTTCGAGGTATCTTAAACCTATCTCAGCATGAACTGAAATGTTGAGTTAGGTAGGTCAAATATACTTTTCGAAAAGCCATAATCTACTGTTTGTAAGCTCAGCACCCCAGAATAAGCCCACAATCCAGCCCCATATTTTGCCAGTTATATTACTTCAGGCTTGTATACTCTGATCATGATCTCTAATGGCGGACATCCAAAAGAATATGGGTTTGGGTCATTTTCTTTTTCTGGTTGTGGATACGAGTAGCTACGTTCATTATGGGCATAAAGGTATTTACCAGACAGAGATGCCACCAAGGGGTGGCCAAGGCGGGACAGGGCGGCCCTTATAAAAACACTGCCCCCCCCACAATGGCCTGAAATTCAGTTATGTGTTTGTTTTGTTGTGCCACCCCAGTGACCTCATCAGGCCATCCCTGATAGTCTCCGCTGGAAATGGGCTTGATAGGGTTTACTCCGAACTCTGAAAACCGGTAACTTGAGCCACCTATTGCCAGCCCGACAGGTCATCATTCCTGACTTAAAAACATTGATGCACAAGCCTCAGCCTTACATAAAGTAGACCTCTGCATCGACTAGATGCTGTAAAGAATGCATAGTATGTGCCACAAGTACTGTGTCGTCTGCGTACGTTAGGACCGATGATGGCACGCCTCCTATTTGTGGACAGCTGGCCTTGCATCCTACTAGGTGGTCATGAAGATCATTGACAAAGATAAAATAGCAGCAATGCAAGAAGGTACCCCTGCCAAATGCCTGTGCGTAATGGGAATATCGAGGTACAATAGCCATTCGGCAAGAACACACACAGTTTTTGTTATTAAGGTGTAATGAGAACTATGTGCTAACTAAGTCTGCTAGGCACCCCACATTGCTTAGTATGGACCAGAGCTTAGATCAATTATCTTTGCCCAATACAGAACGCATGTCCATGAAAGCCACATATATAGGTTCCCTCTTAAGGTAGATACTATTGGTGATGTTCAGAAACAAGTTTAATGCTTGTTCTGAGGTTCCAAGACTATCAACAGAAGCTGGTGGAGTTGGGAATCAAAGTGGTCAGAGATGACAAAGTCCTATTTGCAGAGAGATTGGGCCTTCCATTGTCCTATGGTGAGTTCAGTAGGGGAGTGGGAAAAAAAAGGAGGGGGTGGGAAGAGGTATTGGTGCAATGGAGAGTCAAGAGAGACAGATGAGGTTGGAGTGGGTTATCTAGAGGAAGGTGGCAAGAATTGGAATCGGGTGGGAGAAGTGAATAGCAAAAGCAATGGTAGAACTATATAATGGGGATGCTCAAGATCCCATGCAAAGGGCAGGGAGTAGGTGCTCAAGTTGAGGATGAGAATAAGGGTGTGTAAGAATTTAGTGAGGTGTTGCTCCAAGCAGGTTGAAAGCAGTGGCTGATATCCTGTGACACTGATATCTGTCAATAAGGTGAAGACTGAGAGTCTAAGGGAAGCTCTGTCCTGTAAACATCCCCAGGGACCAGTTGTGGTGTACTGCTGTTGGGAAAAGACAAGCCTCTCTGCCAGCTACATTGGTACCACGGACCTCACCATGTTGTAGGATCCCTGCTATTAGGTGCCAGCTTTTGGGAGCCCGAGAACAAGGACCATTCTTGCCCTGTATCCCTGAATTGTGATTCACACCATCCTGAGGGCCAAGACAGACAGTACCCCTGTTTTCACTGCATTGAACTGGTGAAACTGCTCTCGAAGCGGGGTTTGGCACATTTATGAACAACGGGTCTGCCTTTGGCACTCAACCGAACTCTTTAAACCAGCGTGCTTTATTCTTGGATCAGCTCGATGCAGCATCATGCTCGTGCAGATCGTTACTTGCTCACCTCAAATCAACAACTTATTGCAAGGCCTGAACTCGAACCACTGGAGTGTCACTCATAGGCTCAAAGCAGCTGTTACACTGGCTGCTTGCCGAGGCTCTACCACAAACTGCTGCTTCGTTGACCTGCACACCGGAGCATCACGATCACTGCTCAGAACCATTTCCGACCCTCTGATTTGAACCACGGGAGCATCACTCGCTCACCCACCCCAGAGATTACAACCCCAACTCAAACCAGCATTACCCCGAACAGATCCTTATGAGTGGTCCAACCTACAACACTCGAACTTCACTTTTGAAATGCTCTGAGCACTGTATTTTCCAAATTCATACACAAATCGCTGCCTCCGTATTTTGTTTGAACCGCTCGCACAACTGCTCAAAGCCTAGTTCGATACTGTTGAACTGTAAAGAACTGCAAAAAGGTATTATTGGCTGCTGACTGGCCCATTGATCCATTTTCGGCCCCAGAGACTGGTTAGGCCACTTTTATCCCTTCTGCACCCAGGCACATATCCTTTAAAGAACATAGTGGCTTTTACTTGCCTCTAACCTTTGATGAATTACCCAGAGTGCTGGATCATTCTATCATTGCTGGTTTGTGTGCTTTGCTCAGAGATGTGTTTGGTGTACTGTTTTCGCTTTAGTTATTATTGCATATAGTGTCTTTGATTAATTTAAGTATACACATTTTTATAGAAACTTCATTGAACACTCCTTTATTTTGGACTGTTCTACTTCGCTGTTTGGGTTACTACTGAATCGCATTCACACCCCTTTTCAGAATATAACCTTCCCTCAGCCCAAGTTACCACAAAAGGTGAAGGAGATATAGCTCCTAACTGTGCCTGTTTTACCCTTTTGAATGTGGTGGCTCTTGGTTTGTGAGGGTTGAGTAGGTGCTTTGGCATCTGCTCATCCTTGTAATCCTGGAAGGAAGAAGCCAATTCGTCACAACAACACTGTGATTGAATAGGCCAATAACTGCCAAAGAAATGACACCAAAAATGTAATACAGCTGTAATACAGCATTAGTGAGCAGACATTAAATAATAGGTCTATAGTGATCAACAATATAATATGGCATGTTGAGAGTGACTAGCAATTTAGTTGGTAGGTCAGTGCTATACAAAAGCTTGTAGTCTGAATGCAAGGGGATGGTGGACAGGGATAAAAGTATTGGGAGATCCCTGCACATGCATTTTTGTGGTGGACACCTTATGGAAGGAGCAAGGGGGTCAAAGGTGGTGAACGGGCAAACAGAAGACACCTTTTGCCTGATGGCTAGATGCTCTTAAGGTGGACAGTTGTAGGAAGCACCCATGTCAGTGGTAAGTCTAGTACTGAATCAGGCACACAAAGCTCCACCCCCAGAAGCTTCGGTTCCATGTCATTTCATTGTGGGATATTTTTCACAGGGTTTTTTACTGCTAATTTTTGTATGAAAACCCATCGATTTTTTATTTTTTTATTTTGGGGTTTTTTTTAATTATTTTTTGTGGGGCTCCCCTCTCCTAAACCCCCATTCCATTACATTGTTTATATATTCCCAAACACCGACACCCCATATATATAATTTTCTAACCCCCCCTAAAAAATTCGATGTTTTTTTTTGTTAAAAAATGTGCGGTAAAAAACCCTGTGAGAAAACATCCCACGATGAAAGGACGTTGTACTGTCGCTTCTGCTGTATCCTGTGTACGGAACCGTGGTGAGCCAGAAGAAGGAGATCAAGTTCTTATTGTGTTACAGTACCCTCTGGTAAGCCTTTTGGGTCCTGGTTAGCCGGTGAGGTAGGGAACCAATAAGACTCCCAAAGCACTGTCTCAGAAGGCTCTGTGCTGAAGTTTTCTTGGATGATCCATATGGGCTGCTCCAACAATGTCACAGTCATTCAGCGCAGCTGGCAGCAGACGGGTTGAAGAAAGAGAGCAAGCATTCCATATGCTAAGTTTTCTTTGACAAGCCTTCTGAGTCCCAGTCAGGCTTTCAAGCCACTGCCCATTGGCTTCTGGGCACATGATGTAGCTGGAAACAGGCGGGTGGAAGAATTGATCTACCTTTGCCAGATCTTGTCCTCTTCATCCTCTCTCTGCTTTAAAATGTTATCAACCCCAAATTTACTAAGTGTGCCAACCATGAGCTGCCTGTTGGAGGCAGTCTCAAGGCATGCAGGGATCAATGGATGGAGTTGATTCCAGTGCTCCATGAGCGTACCATGATCCTTCCAGATCATCGTCCCGGGGGTATTCCTTTAATTCTCCTCCACACCTCCAGATTTAAAGGGCTTAGGAACTCAAAACCACAGAAACCCCAGTGCAGAAAAGCAGTCTCAAAAGACACCAGAGATCTACTCAAGAAAATAGCTATCATATGGGGCGAATTAATCACAGCCAAAGCAAGGAGGGAAAAACAGTGGGGCAAAATGGAAAAGGACCTGGAGGGACAATTGAGGGTGACCATGGAAGCCTTGACTGAGAAACCGCTGCTGAAGACGCTTGGGCATATCCAAGGACAATTAGATCTGATCTGCACACGGAACAAAAATATTATATGTGCACAAATAAAGCAGATCAACTTTTAGCAAAGGCAGCTGAGAGAATAAACCGTTGCCCAAAGAATACTTAAATTAATAATGGTGTCTGGGCTATGGTCACGGACACTGAGGCTATTGTGAATACTTTTCCAGAATATTATGATGCCCTTTTTAATTCAGAGATAGAATACCTCAATAGCTCACCCATGCCGCAGCTAACGTTTGCGGAGCGTGAGAAATTAGAAGCTGAAATTTCAGAGGAGGAAACAGCGAGAGCAATAGATGCCCTTCCGCTTCATAAAGCACCGGGCCCTGATGGTTATCCAGCTTTGATTTATAAAAATATAAAACCAGATTAACCCCTTGCTTGACAAAATTATTTCATTCGTTTAAGGCAGAGGGATGAATTACTCCTTCATTGGAGTAGGCAAAAGTGGTTATCTTTCCGTAACCCTGGAAGGATTTGACAAGCTCTGGGTCTTATATACCGATCGCCTTAATAAATACTGATGCCAAGTTGTGCGCAAAAATACAAGCAATGCGCCTAACCCCACTTCTCTCTATGCTGATTGCACTGGATCAGTCTGGGTTTATCCCAGACCAGCAAATGTTTGACAACATACGGCGAGTGGGTCATCTTATAGAAAAAACATTGATTGCAAAGACTTCAGACATTTTGTTATCTTTAGACGCTGGAAAAGCGTTTGACCGGGTCGAGTGGTCCTTCCTCTTTCGCACACTTGAACATATGGGATTTGGTACTCAGTTTCTTAGTATTTTGTGGGTGAACTGTAGGTCTTCTTCCATTAGATTATCAATTAACGGGCAGCTGTCTAGGCGAATACTTCTCACGCATGAAACAAAACAGGGATGTGCGCTAACATTTTTGCTTCATACTTTAAACCTCTGGTAGCTAACTCATGGGCCCTCATTACGACCCTGGCGGTAAGTGAAAAACAATGCCGGTTAAGGATTACCAGCATCGCTTACCGCTTCGGCCGATTATGACCTGATAAACCGCTATTAGCGGCACCGTAATTAACGGTGCCGCTAAAAGCGCCAAGGGCGCTGGCACGCAACCACCCATTCCGCAAATACCGGCATGGCGCAAAGTGCGGAACATTACGAGTCGCGCGGACATGCAATTAACGCCCTAGTGAAGGCCGTAAAGTACCTTACCGCCATGGTGCAAACACCGCCATCGCGGACCACCCGTAAACGGCCATGTGCAGTGTTCCCAACTTCCACAGGTGCACACAATCAGCACAGGTGGAGGCAATACAGACTGGGCAAGCACAAAAGGAGCACACCCCACCCCTTCCCACACCCAGTAACACTCCACAGTGATTCCAATACTACCAGCAATGCTGGGGCTGGAGGACCTGATTGCAGTGGAAGTGCTACTACAACAACAACAACAACAACAACAACAACAACAACAACAGGCAGCACAGAGGAGACGCAGGAGGAGAAGGAGGGCAAGGCAGGGCCAGCATGCCCCACCAGCACAGCCAGTGGCACCACGCAGGCAGCCCCCAATCCCACGCATCAGAGCCAGTCCATTCAACCTAACCGCTGAGCAGATCCACACCCTGTACTGTCTGGACCGGGACACCATCACCACCATTGTGGACATGATACATGACAACATTGTCAGCCTGATTGAAACAAGCACCACCATCCCACCCCTACTGAAGGTAGTGTCTGTGCTCCACTTCCTAGCCACAGGCACCTACCAGCACACAGTGGGGCACTTGCATGGCATTTCACAACCATTATTCTCATGGACGCTGAACCAAGTGCTTGATGCCCTCCTCAAGCACACATACGACCACATTTCCTTACCACGGTCTGCCCAGGAGATCTCAAACACCAAAGTAGGTTTCCATTCACTGGCCGGCATACCTGGTTGCATTGGTCGCCATCAACTGGAATTGGTGGTCCCACATGCCATGGAGGTAGCGTACCGCAACCGTAAACTATACCACTCAATCAACGTGCAAATGGTATGTGACTCGAACAGGATCATCACCCATTGTTGTGCCCGATTCCCTGGATCAACCCATGATTCAATGGTCCTGCGGAACTCCACGATACCACGCTACATGGAGTGACATGCAGGGCAGAGATCCTGGCTTCTCAGTGAGTCGCATGTTATGCCCATGGAAATGTGATGTGGGTAGGTGATTGTGGTATAGATGTATACTTCATCTGGCTGAGATGGGGGGGGGAGATGCATACTTCACCTGGCTGAGATGGGGGGGAGATGCATACTTCACCTAGCTGAGATGGGGGCAGTGGGAGATGCATACTTCACCTGGCTGAGATGGGGGTAGGGAGAGATGCATAATTCACCTGGCTGCGAGTGCCAGAGGGAATGGAGCATGCTCATACCCCAAAGCAGCCCAGACTGGAGCTGACACCTGACCACATAATGCAAGATGTAAACAGCCCTACCATGTAAATGAAGCAGTGTCACAACCATTCCAGAGCCATCTGCATGTGCACTGTACCAAATCAGACCGCATCCCCCTCAACAAAATGCAGCTACAAGCTATACACTATATGACTATAGCCAATACACAGCACCAAACACCATCAACTGAAAGGACAGTCCCCCATTACTGCGTACAAAGGAGTCACATGAGTGTCAAATACATCAATACACCACTACAATGACACAGCGCCCCAACTGAATTGCATGGCACCATTGGTTGTGCGTAGTGAGATCATCATGAAGCTGACATCAACGGTGTCAGGATGAAAGCATACACATTACTGGACATCTGCCAGATCACATAAACAACCACCGTGGACAAACACAGTGCATGAGCACTCACAAGGAACAGGACCCCCCTGCGCCCACTAGTTGATGGCATGCAAACCAGTCCATAAGAGGAATACACACATAGCAGTCACATCGTGTGTCTCCATTCATGCATGGAAATGGGGTTGAATTTAAGAAATAAATGCATGCCATGGTGTCACTTAATGAGGTCAAATATGATGTGATAACTTACACATACATTGTTTCCCACAAGCAGGTGATGCAGGCCATCCCTTGAAGAGGTGGCTCCTTACCCCAGTCCGGAACCCACAGAACAGGCACGAGGAGGACTATAATCGTGCCCGTACACGAACCCGTGTGGTGATTGAGCAGACATTTGGCCTCTTGAAGGCACGGTTTCACTGCCTCAGCAGGTCTGGTGGGGCACTCCTGTACCGACATGAGAAGGTGGCAAAGATCGTCATGGCATGTGTCATGCTACACAATATGTGCATCAGACGGAATGTGCCCCTGCCCCCTGACGCTGAACTACAACCACCTGACGAAGAGGATGAGGATTGTGGGGATGGGGCAGCACCTCAGGGAGGCAGCGATGCACAGGAGGGACGTGCCATGCGTCAGACTCTGATCAACCAATGTTTCTAGCACACATGGACGGGGGGTGTTACATGGAGATGGCACTCGGGGCACTGGGTGTGTCTGGGACATGGACACTGTAGACTGTTGACCAATAAAGCACACATATGCAATAAGCAATGTCCACACATGTTAATTATGAGTAACCAAAATGTGCATTGAAGAAGCATAACTAAGTGCCCTCCACCCCACACACCCACTCCCCCTCAACTCCCCAACACACCCTCTCCCCCTCCCCCCTCAACTCCCCCACACACCCACTCCCCCCTCCTCACTCAACTCCCCCACACATTCACTTCCCCTCCCCCTCCCCCTCAACTCCCCAACACATGGTGTGCAGTACTGTCCACCAGTGGACCACATGGCACCAATATGCAAGGCTGTGCCTACTGGCATCCCCCTCTTCCAGCACAAGGTAGCCCCCTGTCTGATCGGCACAGGATCCTGCCAGACCTGTGCACGGGGCTGATCCTGGTGGAACTAGCAGCTGAAGAGGTACTTGGTTGCTCGGATGACTGTGGTGGACGCATTTCCCGCATTGCTGCCAGCATCTCAGACAGTACGTGCGGCCAGTTCTGCACATATGTCCTTTGAGGATGACTCTGTTGCTGACTTCAGGGAAGCAGCACATTCACAGATGTCGTCCCTTACACTTCCACATTCAGTAATGTGCTGTGTCAAGAGGCCAGTGAGCTGCTGCTGGCGCCTTACAATGTCCTGGATGTTTGGGGCTGGGTGGATGTTTGAGGAATTCCCGAAATACTGTGTTCCTCGGGCACAGTTGGGGTGGGGCTGGGAGTTTCTGGCCATGAGTTAGCTGTTTCGCCAACTGTGCTGCTTGCAGCCGATGCAGTCCCTTCTGCCGCCGACACTTGGGTGATGGTAGCTGTTGTGGGCACCATAGTGAGGGACATAGAGCACATTGGTGCTGTGGCCTGTGGAGTGGTCTTGGCCTTCTGATGTCATGCCAGTTGGCCTATGCCCCTTGAAGTGGAGGGGCGGTGTTGTCCCTCCTCGGCCCTGGCCTTGTTCCGTTGTGTGGCACCGGTGTCCTCATCAGCGCTGTCAGATTGTGTGCCTGTGGGGGACCAAAGGAGGGAGAGGGTTAGTGATAGGTCTACGGGCATTGAGCATGCATTTGGGTGGCTGCATTGATATGGATTGGTAGATGAGTCACATTGGGGGGAGTGACATACAGGTTGCCTCACTCTTGGGTGGGTGATGCATGGAGGCATTTGGGTTGGAAAACAAATGGGGTGCATCATGCATGTGGACAAGGTGATGCTCTGCACTGCCTGTAGCTTGTGCTTTTGTGTCTGGTGGACCCTGATATACATCATTGCACTGTCTGTTCATGCGGACATCATCGTGGTGGTATTGGCATTGGTTGATTAGAGACACCTACCTGCATCGGCTGATGACGGGGCTCCTCTCTCCATGTCCCCGACTCCATCTATTGACTCGGTGCCTATAGTGGAGGCACATATATCCTCCCATGGTTGGAGTTGTATGGGCGACTCTGCACCTCCACCTGTCGCCATCCCAAGGTTTCGGTTGGCCGACAGTATGCTTCTCACACGTAGACGTAGGTCGTCCCATCGCTTGCAGCATTGTTTTGGTGTGCGGGGTGTGGTGGCGACAGCACTGACCCTCTGGCAGACCAATGCCAAAACCTGCTTTTTACGCAGCGGCGCTGGTCGGGACATGTCAGTTGCAAACATCACGTCTGCATGCTCCTGAAGTGACTCAGCCAACATGGTGAGCTCCTCTCTGGAGAAGCGCTCCAGGCGCAGCCGATCTCCAGTTTTTGTGACAGCTTTTGGCATCCTAAATTCAGACAGGTGGTGGTTGAGGTGTGTGGGAGTTCTGGGGGTCAGATGGCTCCTGGTTGTGGTGGATGGCAATGGATTGTGTTTTTAAAGATGGCCGCTGTGCTCTTTCCTATTCCTGTGCGATGACGCTACTTCCGGTTCTGCTTATTTACGGTCACCGCTAATAGCGGTTTCCGCTATTTGAAGTGACCGCTATTAGCGGTGACCGCTAATGCCGATGGCTAGGATGCCGGAGGTGCTATTTCCACTGCAGACGATGCCGGAAAGGGGGATTTTTCAGGCTTTTGCGGCATGGCAGTGAGTTCATTACCAGCATGGCGCAAAGCTCATGCCCGCAAACTCGTAATAGGCCGCTTTTAGCGGCCTATTGCCAGCACGGACATGGTAATTGCGCCATGCCGGTAATGACCGGTAGTTACCGCCAGGGTCGTAATGAGGGCCATGGACTTCTAAGGCCATTGGGGGATTGACTTTATGGGAGTACATAGAGTCATAGTGTTTGTGGGTGACATGTGTAAAGACTGGAGGAGGATATCTGTACTTCTGCCCCCTATATGGTAGAGTAAAGGCACAGAACACCTTGGGCGAGCAGCCAGGCTTAAGCTTTCAGGAGGTGATGCAGGATGGTTCTTAAATACAGTGAATCCCCAAAGCCCCCACAAAGTAATGTCCACACACTATGTTAGGTGATAACACAGCTTCTTTATATAAAATAAGGTTTCCAATACTTATTCAAAGAAAAAGCAAATATACGCAGTATATGTGGTACCACACAATACTTAAATACAGTAATAGATGCACTAACTGCAGACAGTTTTAAATAGGCATGTACATTATTAAGTGAGTTCTATCAGCATAGAAATGGGAAGAAAGTTAGGGTAATTGTGAAAAGTGGCAGAATGCTTTTGAAGAGTCGGTCCCAGGGGTCCTGAGACCACCCCTCCGCCATCCTAAATTCATGATGAGGCGAAAGGCCGGAGATGCCCGCAGCCACCCATCTTATTTCGGATGGATCCCAAGTGCACCAATGATTGACAAGTACACTGAAAGGTATCCTCTCAGCCAGCCATACAGACCGAATCCTGTACACATCTTCACAGGTATAGGAGAAGAAACAGAGATCGTGGACGGAAATACCCTTATAGACTGCCTCGACTAACAGCACCAAGAAGCCACAATGCACAGGGAACGTGACATAACATGGTCCATGTAGACACTGCATGATATGGTTTAGGAAAATTACAGCAGGCCTCAAGCCACTGAACATGAGATGAACCGAGCAGACTCCTGTTGCACAGAAATCAAGACATGCAAAGAAAGGCTCACAGCCAAGGTCAGAGCTACGAGGATACATTCCAGATGCTCAATACCCGATCCCTCATGCTGATAGGTTTTTGGAGGAAGGGCCCAGGAGGTGATGTAATATTACAACAAAACGGGGGAGCACACATTGTAATTTTGAGACGTACTAGAATCTTCTGATGTTCTTGTGTTGATCCCTGTTGGTTTTATTTGCAATAAACCACAATTTGTACTTGCCATTGACTGATTCCTCTGTTTTTTCTGGGGAGGGTGTTGGGCCCTCCGAGTCAGCCGTTGACTGAGTCCTCTGTTTTTTCTGGGGAGGGTGTTGGGCGCTCCGAGTCAGCAGACCCCCAGCATCGTTCTGGCATACCTGGGAGTCCCACCCAACAAGTCGGTAGCAGAGGATGGTTTGCTGTGCCAGCCTGGCACAATGTTGTCTCCTATGCCGCAGAACCTGAGAGTCTGCAGGACCCTCGCATATTTTGAGAAAGACGTGGAACCCGTACCTGTGGAAAGGCTGTCAGAATCAAACTTGGAGAATATCCTGCCCCAAGTCAGCAAGGAATCCAGGCAGACCAGGAGGGGGAATTGGCAGCTTTGGAGGACGCGCCATCTGAGCAGCACCTGCAGACCACGCAAAGTAAGTATTATCCCAGCCACATGGAACCTGTGGGTCTAAGGGTGGGTATTGAGTATTGTGAAGGATCATTGAGTATTATGAAGTATTGTCAAAGAATTGTTTGGCATTGTCAAACGTAGTGGGAACAGGAGAGGAGGTAGACATCATTGTTTGTTGTTAGGGCCCATTTGAGTTTAGAGGTAAATGGTTCTGGTGAACAACCTAGACTATTGACTCGAAAGCACGGATGACAGAAGTATGTAAATAGTGACTTCCTGTGAGTTGGGAATTTTAGATCAGGTCATAGATGACAGTATCCCCGTAAGGTTTCGCAAAGGGAGCTGACCGATATTGCGGAAGGTGTGTTGGCTGGTTAAATCTACTGGAGTGACACATTTTGACATGAGGCAACACAGCGGGTACAGTGCCATCACAAGAGAATAGTGGTATACTCTGCCTGGAGGAAGGAAGACAGCTATGTGGTTTATCTTTGGGTTGTGTGTATTTTGGGGTAAAAGCTTATAACAGTGTGCACTCAGTATTTCATTTCTCAGCTCTACCTTGTTTAGTAAATTGGTGACGTCACCCAGATGCTTGCACATAGGACACAGAGAGCATGAGAGCATGAGGCGGTGAGGGGCTAGCATTGGAAAACATGGGCTTGGCAGATGAGATGAACATGTGGCGGTACGCAGAAGGCGCATGCGCAAGATTGTGTTTGTGCCTGAGGAGGCAGAGCATTTTTTGAAGGGGTGGTGTGCGGTGCACGCCTGACAGGTTGTGGGGCAAGAGAGACTTGCAGTGAATTGATATCATCATGATTACATTATGTTCCTCCCTTAACAGCGGACCATTGCAACGCTTGATTTGAGGTCCGGTAAATGCAAGAGCAATGTATCAAGGGAAGTGGCGGGGGGACACGCACCTACAGCAACTGGGTAAGATACTCCAACACTATAAGAACACAATGGGCCTCATTACGACCCTGGCAGAAGACCATGGTGCTACTAGCACCATGGTCCATGCCGGTAAATTACCGACTCTGCCATGGAGAAAGGGGGAATTACCACCCCATTACAAGGTTGGTGGGGCGGTAATTCCCCCTTCCTCCATGGCCCTTCCCCATTCCCATTTTTGCCCCATAGGGCTCAGTGGGAATGGGGAAGGCACTAAGTACGGTGCCGCAAATTGCGGCACCGTAATTAGCACCAAGGTCCCTTTGCGGGTCCCTACTTTAACGGCTGGTCTGCCGTTAAAGTAGGGACCCGCAAAGGGACCTCGTAATTAGGCGCTAATAGGTTAACGGCGCCGCAGCCTTTTACGGCGCCGTTAACCCATTAGCGCCTGGGTCGTAATGAGGCCCAATCTGTAAATATAGCATAGAATGGTCTAAAAGCACTGAGGGAAAGTTAACTAAACCATGGCCACCTTGCTGAAGTGTAGAAAAGTAAGTTCCTTGGATGCATCTGTCAGGTTCCATATGTGAGCTTTATTCCATGTTACACAAAGTTCCTTTAAGATAGCAAGTATGAACCACTGGGTCCCATCACCCAGAATGGGACTCTCCAACTCCTTCCCTACAAGCATTCCTGCATTCACAGCTAATCATTCTCCCAGGCACACCAACATTCTCTCATACATTCCCAAGCACCTGCATTCACACTAAGCACATTCCAACAGGACATTTCTCCAAAGATGTGTAGCAATCACTACAGAGAGTCATATAGGGTGTCTATAAGGGGAAGAAACTAGCAAGCGGCATGGCCATATTCAAGCTTTAGAGGATGTTCCAGGAGGGTGAGGGGGAGGCAGCAAGGCGTTAGTGGATGCTGAGCAAGCAGGAGGTGTAGGGGACCACAAACCCTCCCGCCGCTACTCCGCATGTCCCTCCAAGCGTGGTATCCGATGACACAGACGATGAGCAGGGGGTGTACCCATTACGGGAATTGAAAGCAGCAGAGGGATACTCAAATCCAACATATAAGCCACCACATTATATTAGGGAAGAGGGGCAGAAAGGCGCAAAGGAGGGACTAGGAAGCATAGCCACGAATGAATGGATAGGGGGACAGATACTCCAGAAGGAAAGAGAAGAAAGGTTAGAGAGAGAGGACAGGGAAAGGAGAAGAGAGGAAGAGAAGGAGCAGGTGTGGAGAGAAAGAGAAGAGAGGAGAGAATGAGATCATAGAGAGAGAAAGCGAGAGGAGTAGGAGCAGCGGGACAGGAGGATAAGAGAGGTAGAAGAGATCAAGAGACGAAGGGAGGTAGTGAAGCAGTACAAAATGCCAGTTGATTGAGAGGGAACAGAGGAAGTTGCAGGTGGATAGATTGGCATGGGAATGCACATTCAAAGAGGAGGACGAGTGAGCAATAAGGGTTGTAAAGACACAATGGGTAGCGGGTCATGGAAATGACATAGCTGGAGAGGGCAGACGAGCAGAGCCTGACAGCATAACCACACAGAATAGGACTGCCATGGTGTCAGGTGGAGCAGGCCTAGGGGTCTGGGGGGAGGAAGCATATACGACGTGCGGGATATCGACATTAACTTGAGACCCAACACAAACACAACTAGAATGCTGAGCTTCGTATATGACTTTTGAAGTAACATGCCTTGGGATCCGGCAATGAGGGATGAGGCAGTGGGGATGAGAGGGGGGAGCTACGTAGACACCAGTTGACAGGGATCGGCACAGACAAATGGGTGATGTGGGAAAGAGGGACAAATACAGAGGAGGTAGAAGGCAGCAAGGACGAGCGGACAACACGGTCAATGAACAACTTATGTAACATTGATGATGTAGCACCATACGTAGAGAGGCTCAGAGACCTCCCATAACGAAGGAAGGGGGAAACAGCCATAGGATGCTCACGAGAGAGGTTAACAAGGAACATGACGACAGTGTCCGAATACCCATACCAGAATCAATAGACGTGTACACAGGCATTGAAGCGAGGAAAGGCACATCATACTGACTAGAAGTGCACATGGGAGGTAGGGTTGACACAGATGCCCTTACTGGAAAAGGGAGGGGGATGACTTCAGTATATTTCATGGATGCACATCGACAAGGAGAACGTGAGGTGTAGGTTACCATCGTTATCAACTAGGGGCTGGGAAGTGAATATACGAGATGGAAAGGATGACAGCAGGCCGGCGGTTAGCAGTGGGGGATGTGAAAGGACTTTTGGTAGCGATCCGCCGGGGAAGCTGCCGATGGGATTCCCCAGAGTGACGACATAGAACACAGCGCACGATGGTTGTCCATTTGCAAATTGCAGTGCTGCCATATGGCAAGCCTTAATGACACAGTACCCAGACACGTCAGACATCGGTGCAGTTATGTCTCGTAAAAACGGGGATAGACGAAGACCCCTACACTACATTCAGGCAATCCAAGAGCTTTGGCGCCTTGAAACTCGAGAACTGTGGGACAAAGCAGAAGCAGTATTTTACCACATATTATGCCAAGGTTTACCAGAACCCATTCAGAAGCAGTTAAGCAAGCTTTTAGGCATGGAAGCGAAATCTTGGCCAGAAATACAGCTTACGATCCTTCACCATTGTAGGCTGTTGTAAGAGAAATTAAAGAAAAAGGCAGAGGAAAGGAAGTTAGAGGAAGCAAAACTAGTTCAGAAAAAACTATCAAAGTACACCATGGAAGGGGCGGTGCTGACAAGAGCGAGCGCACAGGGGACAGCAGCAGTACACACAGCCACCCATGAGGGGAGAATTCATGGGGCGGGCAAACATGCAGCAAGGGTTCCAAGGATGAGGGGGGCCATCAGGAGGATGTGGGGCAGGCCACAGATACATTACAACCAAGGGGTTTCCCAGAGAGATTTCGGGGATATGGGCAGCAGGTGGAGCAGGGCCTAGGAGATTATGCAGCAGATTCCAATGGCAAGGGAGGGAGTCACCACAATGCTGTACGTGTGGGCAGGTGGGGCACATTTCAAGGGTGTGTAGGAATAGGGTGATGCAACAGAATTGGGGCACACAGGTCCAGCAACCATATGCCTCACACAGGGGTGGCGATAGGTGATAAACCTTTTTCCTTTCTTGTAGACACAGGGTCGACTAGGTCCTCCATTTGAGAAGGAGCATTTAGATTTTCAGGTGATGCCATGAATACTCAAGTGTTCTATGGGGCTCGGGAAGTGGTTCCTTTTACAGACAATATGTCTCTTTCTATAGGGGAACATGACTTATCTCTGCCATTACTCTACTCTCGACAGACAACTGTAAATATACTGGGACGAGACATTATGAGCAGACTAAACATGGCAATTTCATTCACAGACCAGGGGATAGTGTGCTCTACACCAGGAATCCACATGCTCAATGTAAGAGAAATCATTCAAGCTTATTGTGGACGGAAGGTACAGACGGAGGTGCCAGTAGATGAGGAGCTGTTCCAGTATGGGACTGATATGGCCATTGTATGGCTCCCAGGGATTGCAGGGAAGATGTGTGTTCCAAATGAGTATCTGTTTAGACCAGAGATACCCTTGGACGAGACAGAAGGGACAACAGTTCCAATAGAAATAGAGGCAGTGGTGGTAAGAGACAAGTGGACAGCAGTTCATGGAATGGATGATACAGGACGCCCATGGCGAACTGTGATCGCATTGGCAGAAGGGTGCAGGCTGACCACAGTGAATGACGGAGAACTATTCATAGACAAAAGGTCAGAGACCGAGATGGTGTTCGAGATGAGTGTGACCTATTGGCTGAAAATACACTATAGAGAAGTACCACAGAGGATGGCAATGGTGCTGTAAGCAACACCATCATTCTGCGAGGTGGATATGGCCAATGTACCCAGTACCCTATGGACCACAAGACCCTATGATGTGGGGCTTCTGAAAGGAATAGGTGGAGTAAAGATAAAACTGAAACCAGGATCAATATTACCCAGAGTGAAACAATACCCACTCACGAAAGAAGCAGATGAGAGCATTTATGAAACAATTATAGCACTGATAGAGAGCGGCATTTTAGTGCCATCATAATCACCATGCAACACAGCTGTGTACCAGTGAAAAAAGCTAAAGGGGGGTTGTGGTGTTTAATCCAGGATTCGTGCCCCCTAAACCACATTTTAAAAGCAGAGTATCCTCTATTTCCAAATCCAGCGATGACTTTGTGCAGCATTCCATCAGAAGCTGCCTGCTTCACAGTCATAGACTTGAAGAATACATTTTTCTCAGTGCCATTACACACACACTCACAAGACTTGACTTCCTTTATTTATAGAAACCGGAAGTGGAAACATATAAGACTTCCTCAAGGGTACTGCGAGTCACCCTCTATATTCAACAGGGTTCACCAGGTAGACCTAGGCAATGTACAGATGGAGAGCATGGTCCTGCAGTACGTAGATGACATTTTGATAAGCAGCATGACAGAAGATCAGTGTAGGAAGGATGCAATGCATATGCTGACAGTGTTAGCTGACAAAGGATACAAGGCGGACAAGGCCAAACTACAGTACTGACAGAAGGACGTGCTGTACATTGGATTTCGCAAAATGGCTGACAGATCAAACTCGACAAGGCGGAGGCAATACGCAAGACAGCAAAACCTGCGACGGTGAGGGAAATGAAGCAGTTCTTGGGATTGTGTAATTACTGCAGAGCAGGGGTCTTTGATTACAGTACATACACATGGCCTCTACTAGATGCTCTAAAAGAAGCACAGAAGGGACATAAGACATTAAATGGATGTCAGAGATGACTGAGGCATTTGAATAAATGAAAAAAAACTTATGCACAGAACCAGTGTTGAGGATCCTAGACTATAAAAAGGAATTCTTCCTGTTCTCACACACTGATGGTGTGGTGATGAAGTCAGTACTGACACAGAAGACGAGCTTGGGACAAAAGCCCATAGCTTACTACAGTGGAAAACTTGACCCAATAATGAGAGGACATTACCATTGCGAACAAGCATTGGCTGCTGCCGCATTTGTAATAGAGAAATCAGCAGGGGCTACCATGGGCTGCACTATGACTCTTTACATGGAGCACGCCCTCTTTGGGACACTGCAGAAGCCAAAGAGCACACTGATGACACAAAGAGCATCAAGGTACAAGTTGATACTATCAAATGCATCACTAAAGATAGTGAGGTGCAGACTCGTTAACCCAGTGATCTAGCAGACATTTTACAGGAAGGAGATTAAGCACATGACTGCACAGAAAACATACAGGAGTTCAGCGACACTTGCAAAGTACATGAGGACGCACTTGAGCAGAGAGATGCACTTTACATTGATGGGTCTTTGACAATTGATCAGACATATGGGGCAGACATACAGGAACTGCCGTGGTGAGGTTGAGGGACGATGGGGCAAGTGAAGTAGTAGCAGGTGCACGATTGCCATCAAATTTTTCAGCCGAAGCAGCAGAGTTAGCGGCCCTAATACTGGCATTGGAGCATAGCAAGGGAAAGGAGGTGACAGTGTACTCTGACTATGCCTGTGTGATGTCAACAGTACACCCAGGACTGGCACGATGGTTGAGGAGAGGCTTCAGAAGAGCAGATGGGACACCTGTATAGCATGCACTTTTATTGGGCAGACTGATTGAAGTTATACAGCACCCTGCTCAGATAGAAATAGTGAAGTGCCAGACGCACACCCGAGGGGAGGATCCTATCTTAAGGGGAAACGAAGCAGCAGACTCTGAAGCAAAATGCACAACCTATTTTGGAGAGCTCCTAGAAATTGAGGTAGACTCACATGCCCGAGACTATGCAAGAAACATGGTGCTGAAGGAAGGGTACAATGCATTGCCAGAGAAACCGATTATGGAGGTGCAGGGGGCTGCACCCAGAGAGGAGAAAGAACTGTGAACAAGGAGGGGATGTACAGTATCTCAAGCAGATGCCATATGGTGACAGAATAACACTGGGAAGGTGGTCATGCCACTAGCATTATTGAACACTGCACTGACACAGTTACACGATCCAATGCATGCAGGGAAGGAGGTAATTGCTTCCCAAATTGGAGAAACATGGTTCTGTCCTAATTTTTCCAAACATGTGGCTGAATTTGTAAGCACTTGTTTGACATGTAAGCAATTCACAGCCGGTCATACATTAGGAGTTATAAGAGGAGCCAAACATCAACCAGCAGGCCCATTTCTGCATCTACAAGTCAATTATGTTGACATGATCCAAGTGTGTCAAGGATACCGCTGCATGACAATGGATGTATGCCCATTCTACCGGTGGATTGAGGCAGGTCCCTGTTCACATCCTAACGCTCTCAGAGCAGCAAAGTTTCTGGTCCCGGGAGTATTCCCATGATGGGGTGTGCGTGAGGTCCTGCGGTTTGACAACGGCCCTCGCTTCACCAATGAGATGTTCAAGCACATAACCATGTTGCTGGTCATTCAACATAAGTTCTCCTGTGCGTACCACCAACAAGCAAATGGAGTGTGTGAATGAATGAACGGCCTGCTGAAGGAGGCAATAGCTAAAGCAAAGTAGATCACAAGAAAAAATTGGCTACACTGTCTACCCCTTGCACTGTTTGCATTGCCCAATAAGCCCTGATCCGAGCACCATTTAACACCCCATGAGATGGTGACGGGATGACGCATGCAACTCCCACTGGCTCCTCCCACAAGGGCATTGAAAGAGTAGTGAAGATGTCTTAGGTCAGGAAATGTAGGACTACATTACTTCCTTGATTTCTAGTGCCTCTTTTATCCCTCACCAGATACAGCATCTCCGGGCAGGCCCAGAAGACAGCAGAGAAAGCAACAGTGACAACTGACTGAAGGACACTGGGACAAAAAAAATGTTAGAGTCAGCGACACGGTCCTCCACAGGAATTTTGTGAGCAGGTGGGGCGCTCCCAGATTCACGGGACCCCACATTGTTGCGGCGATAGCAGACACGGCGGTCCAGTTGGAGGGGAAAACAGTCTGGAACCACCTTGTAGACATCAAGCCCTACCAAGCAACGGCCTCACCTGGCAACGAGTTCAACAGGGCCAACAATCAGCAGCAAGAGGAGCAAAATGGCAATTTTGAATTTACCCTGCCAAGTGGAGGACACCCAACCGTTACTCGCTCACGGGCAGCAGAGTTAGGCAAGGTACAAATGATAGATTTAGAGTGAGGATACACTCTCCGTTTGTTATTTTATTCTCTACATACATTCATCGAGAAAGCCAATTGTATTGATTATTGAGTGTTTATGTTGCCCGCAGACTACCACCCAGATACCTTTTCGAACCACTTGGTCCAAGATGTGAGAAGATCCAGTAGTTTCTGAGCATGATCACCAGAGTGTATTATCTTGTCTTTGTAGAATATTTGGCCCAAGAGCAGTGTGGGAACAGTTTTTCATCTTTGCAGTGAATGACTATATGGTTCACAGGGCTTAAAGAATTAATTAAATACTAACCCAATAACGCACCTTTTCACGCATTTCAGGTGGGCAAATATATTGTCAAGCTCCACAAGGATCAAGCAGCAAAGGTAAAGATGGTTGAAATAATAATAAAATATGATTATATTTGCATATCTACTTATTCCAAGTGGAGTGTTTGTATTCATATTTTGGAGAATATCATTGGTTGCTAGCGCTAGCGCTGTATCCCTTACTAACATTATCCCAACCCCGGCAGGTGGAACGAGCACGTCAAGTGGACAGGAGAGCACTGCAAGCACATTAAGGAGAGATAAGCGCAGTGTTGACACAGACATGAATGGGGTAAACATGTATCTCATCGAAACTGCTCTCTTGTCGAACAACATGTGGTACAAGCACATGACCAAAGTAGGTAAGGAAACCATTGGGGAGAGCTGTTATGTCTGCTCATTAAATTCCTATTCCATGAGTGCCTCCAGAATGTTTGTAGCAACTGAAATACCAGCAGCAAGAACTCAATGCCTGATGTACCTATCAATGGTAAAAACTCGAGGAAGGTTCCATGGAAAGACAGCAACATTAAGGTGGATGTCTCGAGCAACATTCCTGTATGAAGACAATTACATAAGGACATTAGACATGATGAACAACTATTGGCAGTTAGACAAAGCAATACAGTATATCACTGATGGGCCTGAGAAAGGGGAAACAAAGACTATAAAGTTGAAGAAATTGCGATGTCCATAGGCAAGGGTGAAAAAAACAGCAGGAGAGCTTGGGTGTTGGGAAAGACCACAGTACTCGTATATGGCCAAGTTGGCACAGAGGATGGATGGAAGGATGGAGTGGTGGGGAGCAAGGCACTCACTTTAGTACAGTCTCTAGTGAATAAGGTACAAGAAGAGAATGATGAATGCCTGCAGGAGTGGGATGCACGTGCCAAGTTGCTCACTTGGGTGGAGAACGAAGCTGGAGCAATGTCTATAATACCACTGAAGACACCAGCACTCTATTACCAAAATGATGGTGAGGTGGAAACTAGTGAAATTGTAGGATGCTGAAGAATAGAAAAGCATGCAGCGATGAAGACAAGCACAGTAGTACTAATGGATCACTACTGGGCATGCGGCTCCAAGGCATACGAGAAGCCACCACCAAACTGGGGAGGAGTTAGCTCGTTGGTATACATCAACATGCCGTCATTGGTTGTGCCACGAAACGATTTGAAGCTGGATGATATCCCAAAAATGTACACGAACAGGAGGAAGATGAGGCCTTTGGAAGGAGAAGAGATAAGCAAGATCGAAAAACCAGCAGAATTAAAAAGGGTAAAGAGAGACAGTAATTATTTTTCAGAAGCATCTGAAACAGCACTGGACGAAGTACCAGCAGAGCACCGCCTGTTCAGCAGAACTCAGATGTTCTTCGCATTACTGATTCCATCTGTGCATACATATACCAATGCAAAATGGCTGCACATAACCCTGTGGGAGCTGATGGGGATGATCAACTCTACAGTAAATTGGTTCAACGCGATAAAGAAAGACCTACGAGCAGTAATGTTGGTGGTGCTCTAGAATAAATACGTTCTGGATTTGCTCACAGCAATGGAAGGAGGAGTTTGCACAAAATTGGGACTTCCTGTTGCACATTAATATCTGCCAATGATGAAGATAACGACACACTGACAGAAGCGGTCATATGGTCATGGATGCCATCATAGCTGTCAGATGGACTAAAGGTGATATTGGGAGCACTGATATTGGCAGGGGTGACAATATGTGGGGTACAGATTTGCCTCACTCAGTGCCGAAAGACAGCAGAGGAAACTATCGTCTTGATGGATGTGAACATAGGAGGAGCAAAAGACAAAGTTGTGGAAGAATGAGACAAGCTGAGAGAGAGAATTTCAAACTGCCAATTGTTCCTACTTGATGCAATGAAATTGGAAAACTCATTCGATGAAAAGTACTATGAAGGAAAGCAGTTGTGTGGTGCAACCTGAAGGAGTGCCCAGTTATATGGAATGGACCTTTGACAACCATGTGAATTACTGTGG
This sequence comes from Ambystoma mexicanum, assembly GCF_040938575.1. Lineage (NCBI taxonomy): Eukaryota > Metazoa > Chordata > Amphibia > Caudata > Ambystomatidae > Ambystoma > Ambystoma mexicanum. The sequence continues at coordinate 155,002,360 of NC_090930.1, read as the reverse complement.
GCAGCTCAGAGGAATCACAAAAATATGGCAGCCAAAAGCTAAAGGATTAACTTATCTGGATGTGGTCGGCAGGTCGACCAAAGGGGGGACTGAAGTGTCAGTCGTATGGGTCCAAGACCACCCCTCTGCCCTCCTAAGTTCATGGCGAGGCAAAAGGCCTGAAATGCCTGCAGCCACCCATCTTATTTTAGATGGATCCCAAGTGCACCAATGATTGACAAGTACACTGAAAAGTATCCTCTCAGCCAACCATACAGACCGAATCCTATACACATCTTCACAGGTATAGGAGAAGAAACAGAGATTGTGGATGGAAATAACCTTATTGACTGCCTCGACTAACAGCACCAAGAAGCCACGATGCTGACATCACTAGTGACAACACGACATAGCATGGTTAGGCATGTAGCACATTTGCAGTTCGCACTGCGTTAAACGAACACATACTCATATACATGAAGAACATGAGTGAACAGTTCTATAGCTAGAGGACAGATACGCATACATACTGTCTTGCCTTTATTATTTTTGTCATTAGCCAAATGAAGTAACGCAGGACCACAAAGCACAAGAGATCCTGAGCAAGCTTGCCGATGCTTACAGCCATTAATAGTGTGGACATACAGGAGTGCATATGGAACCTGATCAAGCCACGTATAGCTAACCTATAGGGAATGTGGCATAAAATGGACAATGTAGAAACCACATTAAAAGGTTTAGGAAAATTACAGAAGGCCTCAAGCCACTGAACATGAGACGGACCGAGCTGACTCTGGCTGCATAGAAAGCAAGATCTGCAAAGACAGGCCTACATCCAAAGTCAGAGGTATGAAGACACATTCCAATCTCCAGACGACAAGGGGCCCAGCTGTAGAAAAACTGCATAAATCCTCATAATTGTGAGCTGCAGAGCTCATTTTTTTTCTCTCTAATCATGTGGTACAGCCGAAAGAGACAATGGACAGTCCTCTGTGGTGGTAAAGGGGAACTGATCCCAGCAAACCAGACGTAGATTGCAACATGTGTTGCAACGAGAGGAGAATATTCTCATAGGCTATGGTGGTGTACACAATTTACAATACAGACACATAATCATTCACATCACATTGAACAGGTGCACAGCGAGCTGAGAACACGATCGAGTCCCAGGCCTGGCAGGATCAGCTCTAACCAATCACAGTTTAGTATTCCAGGGGTGGATGCTAAAGGGCAAGAACCAATGGTAAGCCCACTTCTATGCAACAATGTAATAGATAGTTCTTTTGGGATGGGACAGGCCAATCATCTGACATGTAAGAGCCAGTATAATAACATCTATAGGAGACCATATAGATTATAGAATGCTTAGTAACCAATCCCTCGCACTGATTGGTTTTTGGGGGAAGGGCCCAGAAGGTGACGTAATATCACAACAAAACTGGGGAGCACACATTGTAATTTCGAGACATACTAGAATCTTCCTATGTTCTTGTATTGATCCCTGTTGCTTTTATTTGCAATAAACCACAGTTTGTAATTGCCATTGACTGAGTCCTCCATTTGTTCTGGAGAGGGTGTTAGGCCCTCTGAGTCCACAGACCCCAGCAACGTTCTGGCATACCTGCAAGTCCCACCCAACACTTTCTTTAGACTGGATATACAGTTGTGTGAAGATCCCCCCACCTGGAAACCTCTAAGGGTAAAGTTAGGGAGTAACTTATCTTGTCTTGTACAGCCCATTTCAATAATGTTCAATAACCTTCTGCTTTCTTTCAAAGGTTTTACCTCCCCAAAGTACCTGAGAGGTCACAGGAGAACAGGGTTCAAGACAAATCTTTGATCCCTGGATGACTCCTGAGTCTAGAAGATGCTCTTCCTCATCACAGTACCTTTGGTATCTTGGCAGGCAAAGTGGCAGAGTTTCTCGGTTTCACCCGATGATTTCTGCCAAGGATTGACCCCCCTTGGAAGAAGGAGCCACTGGAATGCTGAGTCCAAGAAGAAAAATGGAACCAGAGTCTTTCTGAAGTGCTTCAGTTGTGCTCTTCACAGTGCTCTCCTTTGGTCGAATGATTTCTCTGACTGTAGAAGTCTTGTGAAGATAAAACTTGCTATGGGCTCCTAAGAGGCTTGGCAGAGGAGAGAAAGGCCTCTGGGACCCTTCGATGACTTCTGGCGGTGACGGGTGCATAGGTCACTTTTAGTGTCGGGTTTCGGAATATCTTGGTTTTCTGACTATTGGTTCTTCGGTGCTGCAGCTGCATCACAGATGTCTTGACAGCTTACAGCAACCTGGACTTGACAACTGGAGTGGACCTCAGACCTTCCCCAAGTCTGGACCCTCTGGATATCTTCGTTAGCTTCTGGTGGTGGGAAACCCACAGGCTGACCTTCCACTGCACTCCATGACTCAGGAGTCTCTCCGACGGGAAAAAGTGGTCAGTGATGATGGCAAGTATGTCCCTTGAAATGTGTCTTTGGCAGTTTGGAAATTTCACAGTTCTGAGAGTCGAGCAGGACTATGCCAGGGTACCCCTCTTCTGGGTGGTATACAGCAACGGCTTCATGGGGTCACACAATGCAACTCCGGATTCTGGGCCACACCAATGGAGTTCTTCAACACAAGATGTCCAGGCACTCCTCTTCAGGACTTCGAGGACCCCTTCTCTGGACGGTAGGCATACAGGACTGGCTTCCAGGATACTTCAATGAAGAATAGCAGTTTGCAGAATGGTCGCTCAAAGCTCAGGGAGAGGTCTCCTTTGCAGGTTCGTTCTGGGTCATTCCTTGGGAGACACAACAGCTTTCAGATTATTTTGAGGCAATTGCAGCAGCAGACTTCTCCTCCAGCTGGGCTTCAAGAAACAGTTTCTTCTTGCTAAGCTTCGACTTCAGCTTCTGAACAAATTGGCAAATGAGAGATCCCCAGATATACACATCTGTTCCCGATTCACTCTTGCAGAGCCAGGTTCAGTCAGCCAATCACGTGGAAAGGCATTCATGCAGTCAGTCAGCCAATCAGGCTCACAGGCATTCAGGCCATTCACTCCAGCCAGACACCCGTAACAAAGAAATGTGCATTGGGGTAAGTATCCAGCCTTTCAGCACACTACACTGCATTAATGTCAGTTTCAGTCAGGGCTGTCTCATTCATTGTGTCACACACACAGAAGCCAGACCCCCACAACAGAGAATGTGAGTTCACTTCAGACTCCATTCATACATTAGGGTGTACCCATAACACACAGCCCCTGGGAAGGCTCAAGTCAGTCTGATAGGAGGCAGCCCCTAAATTTCCATCCAACATCCACTCAGGAGGAAGGGAACAGATTCAGGGCTTCCCAGGACTTTGGGAAACAAGGTAAAAGGCAATAGAAACCAAGAGGCCACAGGGGCCATCTTGCCATCTATCAGGAATCCATTGATTTCTATGGCAGAGCCTGGGCGTTCCAAAATGTAGGACATTCAGAGCCACTACCAAGTCAGCATGTAGCTGCCACCAGCTCAAACCCTGCTCTGTGGATAACACACAGGTGCCCAAAAACACACATAAGGGGTACACAGGAGTACCCCCACTCATGGGTGCCATAAAGGTATCCCATGGGTTCTGTTCGCCAAAAGATAAAATGAAGAGCTGCCCTGCCAGAGGTCCAGGCTGGACCTCAGTGGCAGAAAACAAGGAGTAAACACAACCAGAGAAGTGGTAGGGCAAGGACTAGGAGGCCCTGTCCCTCCATGAGGCATTTCCAGCATCACAACATGCTAGTACCTTTGACCAAAACAGAGTAGTCCCTTGAGGCATTGTTTAACGAACTGGCAGATTGTGGGGCTTAGCGGGGCTAAAAATAAACATACAGAAGACTGAGATTCTCGATCTGGCGGTGGGACAAAACTCTAGGTCTACGGTTAAACAGGGTCCCACTTCAAGTGGCCTAAGGGAGTAATCAGATATTTGTGTGTGAATGTCACTGATACACTCAATCTGTTATACAAGGCAAATTTCCCATCCTTATTAAAATATATCACAATGGATCTGCGGAAATTAAACCCTCTTATCATTTCTAGGTTAGGACAAGTTGCCACCATAAAAATGGTTGTTCTGCCAAGAATCCTTCAGTACTTTCAGTCTCTTCTGGTTCCAGTACCCAAATCATTTTCCAGTCAATGAAGAAGGTTGTGACAACTTTTCTTTGGAGGAACATGAGGCGTTGCATAGCACTAAAAACCTTAATGGCCCCATGTAGCAGCGGAAGCTTGGGCCTCCCAAACTTTTTTAAATACTATGAAGCTGCTCAGCTTCAGGTAGTCAGCGAATGGCTGGAGCTCTATCTCGTTGCATCTAGGTCTGGGACATATTGTTGTCACATGAGGCACTCTCAACACCCCTGTCTCCTTTTACCCCATTATTTGGGGATGTCCAGTTCTCTTCTGGAATGGAATATGGGGCATTCATACAGTGACACAGGGCAGGATGCCTCAAGTTGAGGGATATGATGGTGAGTACAGAGGTTAAAACTTTTAAAGATTGAAAACAGAGCTTCAGGGCAAAGGAGGGAGAAAATGTGTGACCTTTGCAGCTTATACATTGGCTCTCGAATTTTAAGGTGAAAGCGGTGGTCTCCAGAGAGTTGACCATGTTTGAGAGGTTTATCATGACATACGCCGGAGAGAAGAAATTAGTTTTGTCTCCATATACAATTCTGGTGGAGGAGGGCCCGCCAACACATTGGGCATGTATGAAAATCCCAAAGGAACACTGAGAACATATATGGAGCAATATAAACAAATTAACCCATTCGATACAGCTAAGGGAGGTCTGGTATAAAATCATGTTCCAATGGCAATACACCCCTGAAGTACTACATACGATTTTATCCAATATGTCACAATTTTTCTGGGTTAGGGTGTTTGGTGAGGGGGGATTGTGTACACTTGTGGTGTGGTTGCCTGGTGCTTCAGCCCTTTTGGAATGATATTACGACCTACACACTTTCAGCAAGGTGTTGGGCACCAGAGAACAGCTGTTGGATCTTATTTATTTATTTATTACATTTATATAGCGCACCTAACCCTTGGGCATCTGGGCGCTTGTGCTTAAGAATATGATTACAGTAAGTTACATTTGGTCTTGTGCATAAGGAAATTGGTTACATCCAGTTACTTTCAGGCTTAGTCTTGATCATGTGCATAAGGAATAGGTTACACCCAGTTACATTCAAACTTAGTCTTAGTCTTGTGCATAAGGAATTACTTACATCCAGTTACTTGTGGGCTTAGTCAAATGCAGATTGTGACTACATACAAGTTACATTCGGAATTTTATTCATTATGGCTCTGAATTTCAAACTACCCTGTAAAGCACATAAGAAAAAAACTTTTATGATTCTCCTGATAGCTGCTTTGCTTGTTATAGCCCAAAAGTGGAAACAAAAGGAACCACGGACAGAATTCAATTGGCTCCAAAATGTTTGGCAATGTAATGGGTTACCTATACTGTATTGGGGGATCACGTGGCTTTTAAGAAGGTCTGGAGATTCATTCATTCTTTTCTATGACGTGATTATATGATTCAATGGTGTCCTCACAAATTAAGAATGTTGTACATACTGTACATTTTCTCTGGATGTGGAGCTGCATCGTGTTGGGATTCTGTATCGCTTAAAACCTCTGATGTTACCCTGGTGATTGGGGACATTTCGGGAAGGATGTTTAACCTATGTTTAAAACTGTAAATCTCAATAAAAACAATAAAAAAGAAAATAGCTATTAACCAACTAAGACCCAGAGGGATGGAGTTCAACATCTGGAAAGCATCTGGAGGTTATCAGTTGTTCCCTGAGTTTAAAAGAAGCCACAGATAGATTCCAATATTAAGTTACAGAGTGGAGATACTCCATCAGGCGGTTCCCCTACACAGCCAAGGGGAGTACTGGATGTTGAGCGACCCTCAAGATGGCACCATTATGTGAGATATGGTGAAAGCACAGAAGATCCTTCAAAGTGAGGCTGCTCCCATGAGGACAGCAGGAAGGAACAAAGAAAAGAGTAAATATACAAATGTGTATTGTGTACCCACAGCGTACAAGGAATATGTATGGCACGGAGGATGCCCTCTCTTGTACACCATAAAACCTGTTTAACCCTCAAAAAGACATCTCTCACAATGAAAAAAGCCAACCTGCACGTTTCCAGTACAAAATGTGTACTTCCAATCAACTAATCACATTAAGTCCTTAACTTAGGCACTCATTTTATTTTCATCGAACCTCGCAAATAAGCACAATGTATTGTGGGAATACAATGCCTTTTTCATCTGATTGTGTGTTCTTTGGACCAGTCGTGCTTCTGGCGTTTCCGCCAATTGCACACTAATTAAATGCACAGATGGAGAATTAGATAGGACTATTGTTGGCTTCAAGGCATTTCAACCATGCCAATTGAAATGGCCCCCAACACTCTGGGGATACCTTGTGACTGACAAATAAAGCTTTTCCTAAATGGGTGTGTAGGATTTCAGTTCCAATACTGGACGCCTTCCTTTGCTCTTCTCTGCAGAGGCACATACACCAGTCTCTTGATAATCTACACTCAACCCACTGCCTCCATTGCTTTATCTAATATTTTGCCAGCAAATGAAGTTCAAGTTGTAGTTAAAGTTATGCAACCTCTATAAAAGATGGGAAATCACATATTGGAATTTCCACTAGGAACCCCCTCATTTATTTGCCATTCAGCAAACATCAGCCACGCCCAACAGAAATCCTTTACTTATGTTTCACTAAGTTCCTTCTACCCATTGCAGATATTGTTTTGATTGTGTAATCAGATAAAGGCTCTAAGGACACAGAACTGCACCAACTAAAACTCCAAAAACGTATTTACAGCTTTTCCCACTGCCCTTTTGCATTTGAAAACCTTAAACTACACCACACCATGACTTAATGTTGTTCACATATACAGGCAGGTTTTCCCAGCTGTTGGGAAAGGGTCCCCCAGACATTTCATGGCATGTGCCCCTGTGTATGATATGATGTGATATGATGTGGTATTTATAACACGCCTGTACACAAGTGTTTCTAGGTGCGACATGACAAAGAGGGGGAAACAGAGGGAGGACAAAATAACAATCTTACTAGGGCTTGTGCCATTCAGATCCCGCAAGTGTGGGGAAGAGGCTTACTGGCATTAAGACAGAGCTCATTAGCGGCACACTATTCCTAAATTGCGGCCAGACAGTCTGGTATGAGAGAAGAAGCAGAGGTGGCCGAGGGGAGCCTGAATGAGAGCTGAGTGTCATCTGCATTACATTGAAAATTGGAGCAGAAAGTAGCGATGCTGTGGGCAAGAGGGGCCAAGTAGTGGCTGAAGAGGCAGGGAGCGAGTTTAGACCCCTGGAGAACACCACAAGTAGAGATCGAGATAGAAGAGAGGAAAGACGCCAGTTGGACCTTAGAGGATCGGTCGGTGAGAAAGGAGGTCAACCAGGCCGGATGATAGTTAGCCGGAGAGGACGGATCGGCCAAGGGCTTCATTAGAAGGGAGTGTACAAGAGAGTGCTTAAGGGGGAGGGAAAGTTCTAGTGGCAAAGGAGTGATTACAGAAATCAGCCAAGGCTGGAGAAAGGGTGTCGATGTGGTCCTTGATTGTTCTGGATGAGCAGGGGAGAACCTGCTTTGACAAGACTTTCATATATCGAACTTGGAGTGGTAGAGGAGGAGGAAGTGGAGGTAGAAGAAGAAAGGGTGGACAGGATGTCCTGAGTTATAGTAGTGAAATGAGAGGCCATGGCTGTGCATAGGGCATGGAAGGGAGCATGAGAGTTGGAGACAGCAGGAGGATAGGCCTGAGTTGTTGGGCTTGGATGCAGGCTCTCTTATTTATGTATTTATTTATTGTTTATTTATATAGCACTTGTACACAGGTGAAGTGCTTCAAAGCAAGGACAGAGAGTCAGTACTGCCTTTGGAGCAGGCGGCAGGCCAGTTTGTCTGGGGGTGCACCCAATTCCCTCAGCTTGCCCTCTGCATGTTCAAATGGCCCTGCAGAGGTGTACCAACAATCCTTCAGAGAGACAAAGCGAACTTACACACATACACAAATACAGGTGGACGGGCAGTCAGCAAAGGTGGACAGCCAGACATATGACTAGATAGGTGGTCAGGCAGATGGACAAGGGGGATAGCCAGACACACGGCCAGATAGGTGGTCATACAGATGGACAGGGAGGATAGCCAGACACACGACTAGATTGGTTTTTCAAGCAGATGGATAGCCCAATACATAACTAGATAGGTGGTTAGACAGATGGACAAGGAGGATAGCCTGACACATTACTCGATCGGTGGTCAGGCAGATGGACAAAGAGGATAGCCAGACACACTTCCAGATAGGTATCAAATAGATGGACATAGGGGATAGCCACGCACATGGCTAGATAGGTAGTTAGACAGATGGACAAGGCGGATATCCAGACACACATCCAGATAGGTGGTCAAATAGATGGACAAGGGGGATAGCCCAAAACATGAGTAGGCAGGTGGTCAGAAAGATGGAGAGGATGGATATCCAGACCTAAGACCAGTTAGGTGGTTAGACAGGTGGAGGAGAAGAATCGCCTGCCACACAACTAGATAGGTGGTCAGAGAGATGGACAAGGAGGAAAGCCGGCCACACGACTAGATAGGTGAACAGACAGATGAACAAGGAGGATAGCCAGACACACAACTAGATAGGTGGTCCGGCAGAAGGACAAAGAGGATAGCCCAATACACAACTAGATAGATGGTCAGACAGATGGACGAGGGGGATAGCCCACCACAAAACTAGATGGGTGCTTAGACAGATGGACACAGAGAATAGCCTGACACACAACTAGAAAGGTGGTCCGAAAGATGGACAAGGAGGATAGCCCATCCCACAACTAGATAGATGATCAGACAGATGGACAAAGAGGATAGCCTGACACATGACTCTATAGGTGGTCAGACGGATGGACAAGGAGGGTAGCCTGACACACAACTAGATAGGTGGTCTGACAGATGGACAAGGAGGATAGCCCATCCCACAACTAGATAGATGATCAGACAGATGGACAAAGAGGATAGCCTGACACATGACTCTATAGGTGGTCAGACGGATGGACAAGGAGGATAGCCTGACACACAAATAGATAGGTGGTCTGGCAGATGGGCAAGGAGGAGAGCCCGTCCCGCCACTAGATAGATGGTCAGAAAGATGGATAAAGAGGGTAGCCTGACACATGACTGACCAAAGAGGTGGTTAGACATATGTACAAGGAGGATAGTCTGACACATAAATAGATAGGTGGAAGGGCAGACAAAGAAAGATAACTTATTACGAAAAGGGAGGAATCATTACTACCACTAGAGCTAAAATACCACACATTACAGAAGGAGAAAATGCCACCTTATAGTATAATTCATTCTGCCACGTTAATATTTGGAAGTATTTTCACTGTAACTAAGAATACTGTATGACAGAGTGGTAATCTCAGCAGAGGGGATTTGACACCATTAGTACTTTATACATATTGAGCCCCAATTAATATGCCTCATTGTGGAAAGGATGGTATGAACACTGCAAGAGGTAATTGAGAATTGTGTCGGTGGTAGAATGACAGACATCACAAACGCTAAAAATATCATATGGAAATATAACCCACTCCACTGTTTTACCACTAGTACCAAAAGGAGTGTCCGGTGTAAATGGGGTTAAGAAAGAGATGCAGTCTTGCATTTTACCCAGAATGCCACCCACTCCTGGGTCGTGCTACTCTTGCAAGAAAACGTTATTTCCCACCCTAAAACACCCACCAGGATGCAAATCCCAACTGTCACGGTCGCCTTTTACAAAGTCACAATTTCCCTGGTCTTTTTTTTTCTTTTCAGCTCAAAGGTCAGCTCTGCAGCTGAAGCCCCGCATTATATCCCACGGATACCCACACGATGCTGTTTGATGATTCACTTGTCTAGAAGGTAGCGATGCGCCAGTTGCCATAGAGACGCTTCCATAGGTGCTGCATTTCTTGAAAGTGAACCTAGCTCCCTAATTACAGCACTCATACTTTTATCTGATTAGAAAAAGAAAGCTAATGTAACTGACTCTGGTGTGATAGCTGCTGGCATTCTGCCAGGGCCTCTGGAGGTATTATACGAGTGTGTTGGAGATGCGAATAGGACCTTGATAAAATGCCTTGATAAGAGGGATTACACTCCTCGGGCACATGCAACCTAGAGTCTGTAAAACAGAGCTCCAAGTACAAATAACCCTCTCTAGAACGATAACGTCACCTTTTTATGTAGTGCTTCACAGCAAACTCCTACTGCTTCTAACTGCTGTAACAATAGGTGGTATCTTGGGAGGATGGTGTGTCCCTGGCTTGAGGACAGCTTGTGCTGGGTGAGGATGAGAGTTATGCTTCAGCGTTATAAAATAAGTAAAATAAGTATAATAATAATAATAATATAATAAGTAAAATAGGTATAAATAAGTTGTGCTTATTTTTCTGTTTCTCCTCTGCTTCGCACTTTCCACTTCTCCCCCCTTCCATGCACTTCCCCCCCCTCCCTCCCATGCACTTGCGTGTTCTCAATGTCACTGGGCCTAGTAAGATCGTTGTTTTGTTCTCCCCTGTTCCCCTCCCTTGCCTTGTCACGCTCTGAAACACTTGTGTACGAGCGCGATAGAAATAAAATATCAATCAATTAAAGCGTCCCTGGTGGGAGGCAAATCGGGGCTGCTGTTGGCAAAAATGCCTTTGCCGGATTCGAGGGGGTCGGTTTGGGTGCCACCTATAGCCAGGAAGATGGGGATGAGGGGTACCGTGCTGGCCTCTGTAAAAGGCACCCCTTCTGTCCCAAAGGCATAGCCCGGTATATTTCAGGGGACTGGCACGTCAGAGACCGGAACGCCCTGCCGGCACGCCAGCTCAGGTTCCAGCTCGGAGAGGAGTGGAGCTGTTCGGGGATCCCTCTCCAGTTAATAGTTGGGGGATGTCCCAACCCAACCCTGCCGGACGTCCCCATCTGTCTTCTAGGTCACGATCCCCTCCATTGGAAGGGATTCAGCACCTGGTCCCCCACACGCCCTGGCCGGACCATAGCAAGAGGAGCACCCCAGGCTGTGGGTGTGCACGTCTTGGATGCAACTGAGGTCAGGGCCCCGGCGCTCCTTCCTGCTGCTCTGCCGTTAATATATGGAAACCTTATTATGACTTTTACTAGATAGTCAAGTTTGATCCTCTTCTCGGCACTTCATCAGGGCTGCTGCCGAACCTGGCGGGGCTTATCCAAGGACCTCACTAAACCATCCAATTGGTAATAGCAACGGACAGTGTGTACAAAGGGCAGGGACTTAATGAGCCCAAGCTTATGACCCACACTTACTGGGAATTCCTTGTTCATGGGAATTAATTTCAATCCCCAATCCCTATCATGAACGGGCTTCAGCGGGTTACCCGCACCTGTAGTCAAAGGGTAGACACACGCTGCTCTGTTTAGTGTAGCATGCGTGCAACCCCAGACATCTAAGGGCATCGCAGACCTGTTATTGCTCAATCTTGTGTGTCTGAACGCCACTCGTCCCTCTAAATATTTGAATGCCGACCACTAGGGGTCTCATGACCAGTTAACATAAGTTCTCATTCGTTATTGGAATTAACCAGATAAGTCACTCCACCAACTAAAAACGACCATGCACCACCAGCCACAGAATTGAGAAAGAGCTATCAATCTGTCAATCTTTTCCATATCTGGGCAGGGTGAGATTTCCAGTGTTGAGTCAAATTAGGCCGCAGACTCAACTTCTGGTGGTGCCCTTCCATCAATTCCTTTAAGTTTCAGCTTCGCATCCATACCCCCTGAAACCCAAAGACTTTGGTTTCCCAGAAGAAGTTCAGCGGGTCATGTGAAAAGCGCCACCTGATTGCTAATCAGCATTGTTTATGGTCGGAACTACAACAGTATCTGATCGTCTTTGAACTTCAAACATTTGTTCTTATTACTGATAACATTCTTGGCAAATGTTTCTGCCATGGTTCAACTTGCGCCAGTCCAAGAATTTCACCTCTAGCAGCACAATACTAATGCTCCAGGCCATCTCTCTTAATCATGGCCCCAATTCCGAAAACAAACAAAAAATAACCAGTGTCCTATTCCCTTAATCCTAGCTGAAGTATTCAGGCGACTGGCCTGATTTGGACACTCTATACTTTTTTCTCTAAGTTAACGCTTAGAACTTCCAGGCCACTCAGTCAATAGCATCAAGAAGGCGCAGAGAGGCAGAGGCTGGGATGGGCGGTAGCTCACCTCGCGGCAGACCGCCAGCAGACCGCCAGCTCAATCCCAATATCCATATACATGCTTTTTAACTGTAGCATCTTTAATGTACGCTATTGGAGGTAGAAGTACTACAGCTACTGGCACCTTACTTGCCCTCTAATGGATTCTCATTTAAGGATTTAAATTGTACTTATTCAAAATACAGGACCTCAAAAGAGTCCTGTATTGGAATTTTTCAGCACTACCTCCCCGAGTCGGGAGCGGGTAATTTGTGAACATGCAGCCGTTTCTCAGGCTCCTCTCCGGAATCTAACCCTGACTCCCTGTTACATGTGGTCACCATGGTAGGCACAGAAAGTACCATCAAAGGTTGATAGGGCACACATCCGAATGTATCATCACCAAGGTCACAGGGACGTGCGATCGGCTCGAGGTTATCTAGATTCACCAAAACGGCCGGACGAGCCGGATTGGTCTTGGTCTAATAAATGCACTCATCCCGGGAGTTCTTCGATCATTGGCATTTATTAGATCTAGAATTACCACAGTTATCCAAATAACAGATGGATCAATCAAAGGAACCATAATTGATTTAATGAGCCATTTACAGTTTCACTGTACCGACCGTTTGTACTTACACGTGTATGGCTTAATCTTTGAGACAAGTATATGTTACTGGCAGGATCAACCAGTTAGTCACACCTGCCGGAGGGTGGAAATGGGGGGAACCACGTGCCCGCTTCGGGGCGACCTTCACACTCTTGGTGGTCTCCAGACCCAAGAATCAGAGCGTGCCCCCCAATACTTGAGGGGTGGATGGACAGGTCAAGTACATGTGCACTGGCAGCCCAGTCTTCTCCAGGGTTGTGGTAGGGGAGAGGCTGGGCCCAGGCACAACTTAAAGCGGCAGGGGTTTTTCAATGTGCCACCACCAGTGTGGTGATGGGGTGGTCAGCACCCCACAGAAGAGTCGTTCTGAACTGCTGGAGAAATGTGCTTGGTAAAGAAAGGGCAACAGCATGGCTTAATGTGCCAGCACCACCCCACCACGTCCACTCTGATCTGACCACTAGGGAGCTGGTGGGCTGCTTGGCCTTTGCTCAGCGAGGAGCCACCCACGTAAGGGAGCCATCGATGAAGTAGCATAACTGTGACATGGACCCACGGTGGGTGCCACCTTATTGCTTGAAACAACAGCCGACCAAGCAGTCCAACCCAAGATGGACCAAGTGTGCCAAATTGATCCCCTGGAGTGTGGGGAGGCCCATGCAGCCCACCCTGCCATCCACGTGCAAGTCAGCTTCGGTTAGTTTGTCGGCCAGGTAACCTGCTGCCAGGAAAAATGTTGGCCTCTCGGAAAAGCAACACAGGCATTTTATTTCCCCCACCGTGGGCCGGCAAAGTGCCCCCCAGCAGGCCCACGCAAATTACACTGGTTACCTGTTGTGACACATGTCCACTTTAAATCATTATGCCTTATTCATCGGGCCCAGTAGAGTAACGGTTGAAGGGACCTGAAGGAGAAAATTAAGTCATACTGTCCCTCAAGGTCCTTGCGATCAACCTCACAAGCTCGGCATGAAGATCTGCGCTTCTGTTTTGAGCGTGGTGGGTGGCATGCTTTTTCAGTGGCAGGTCCGAAGTTGTGGATTTCCTTACTGGTAGTGCTTTTGCCGGATCCAGGATTTCAACAAATTTAGGCAGCAATTAAAAACCTACCTGTTTGCCTAAATATATTGGTCCTTCCACGGTTTCCTCTCGGTGCATTTGCGCTTACAAGAACCCAGATTGATTGATTGAGCAAGCCCAGCCCTGCTGGAACAATGCATGTGGTGCGGCCCTTGGCCGGCTTGGGGGGGTGCAGTGATTTCACTGCAGATCCCGGGTTGAGCAGCGATTACCAAGTGGACTGCATACAGGTCCCATACACTCTGTCTACAGTAATACGGATGAAGGTGATTAATCTTTCTTGTAAACTGTGTACCCTGGGTGATAGAATGGGAAGTTTGGACAAAAGTGTCTATCCTCCTTATAGACCTAGCTGGAGAAGAATTTGATATTGAGGCCCATCCAGACTTCCATAGCAGGCCGACCATCTGGTCCTTCCATTGCTTCCTACGGCCAACTACCAGATGGCTGGGCTTGGAGAGAGGCCATCATGTAGTTCAATGTATTCCAAAGGGCCCAGGTGGGAAGGGCCCTTGGTGCCATGACAAAGGAACGGCAGTCCTCCTTGGACTACAGCTGTGTAGTAGGGCAGCCAACTCACATGCAAGGTAGGCACCCAAGGGAGGAGGCAGCACCCCAGCCATCCTGGAGCTCTAGCCAAAGAGGAATAGAGCTTTTGTCTCCAGGAAGGGACTAGGACCCCGCCGGGACACCCTGGGTCTGACTCTTGACAGGCAGTCCATTGGCCCACATGTGAGGCAGACACCCAAGGGAGAGGGCAGCACCCCTGTGTATCCAGGAGCTCTGGCCAAGGCCTGATAGAGCTTTTCCCTCCGTTAAGGGACAGGGACCGACCGAGGCATGGTAGGCAGGTGGACGGTTGACCCACATGTGGAGTGGGCACCCAAAGAAGCTCCTGGAACTCTGACCGGCATGCGTTAGAGCTTCTCCATCGGGGAGTGACTGTAACCTTGCCAGAATGCCCTGGGACCTCCATTGGGCAGGGGGGCAGCCGACGACCACAAGCCGCACCCCTGACCATCCTGGAGATCTGGCTGCAGCACGATAGAGCTTTTCCCTCCGGAGAGGGACAGGGACCAGCCGGTCACTGTGGAGCAGGGCCATAACATAGCTGCCAGGTTTCCCAGTTCCATGCAGAATGTTTGAGCAAGTCCTGTGTTTTTTTCCACTGCATGCTGGGAGTTGTAAACCCACTATTGCAATGGGGGCTCTGCATGCCAAGGACGATTGGGGAAAAATAAAAGCAAAATCAGTACTGGCTTCAAGTATCATGCATGGAACTTGATAACTTGGTTGGGATGAAATTCGGAATATGGTGAGAGATGAGATGCAGGATCTGGCTGTGCTTGTCAAAGATGAGAGCAAGGCATATCCAAATACAGTGAGACAGGAGGATTGAGATATGGTGGTGCTCACTAAAGATGAGAGCAGAGCATGTCTCAATGCAGTGAGAGGAATGAGAGGAATGAGGTGCAAAATTTGGTGATGCTAGGCAAAGATGAGATCATGGCATATCTGAATGCAGTGACAGGGTTGAGATGCAAAATCCTGTAGTGCTCACCAAAGATGAGAGAGCAGGGCATATCTGAATTTGTTGAAAGAGGAGGTGTGAGACCAAATGTGAGAGGGAGGCATATCCTAATGCCTTTAGACAGGAGGTGTGAGATCTGGTGGTGCTCGTCAAAGATGAGGGCAGGGCATGTCTGAATGTGGTTAGATGAAGGAGATGCAAAGTCTGGTGGTGCTCCCCAAGATGAGATCATGTCATATCTGAATGTGGTGAGAGGGATGAGATGGAAAACCTGGTGGTGCTTGCCAAATATGAGTGCAGGGCATATCTGAGAGCAGTGAGAGGAGGTATTAGATCTGGCAGTGTTTTCCAACGATGATAACAGGGCATATCTGATTGTGGCAAGAGAGGAAAAGCAAGATCTGGTGGTGCATGCGAAAGAACAGAGCTGGGCATATCTGGATGCGGTGACAGCAGATGAGAGATATGGTGGTGCCTGCCAAAGATGAGAGATGAGTATACCTGAATGCGGGGGAGGGATCAAATGCAAAATCTGGTGGTGCTCGCCAAAGATGAGAGCAGGGCATATCTGAATGCGGGGAGAGGGATGAGATGCAAAATCTGGTGGTGTTCACCAAAGATGAGAGCAGAGAGTATCTGAATGCAGTGACAGAAGATGTGAGATCTGGTGATGGTCGCCAAAAGATGAGATCATGGCATATCTGAATGCATTGAGAGGAATGAGGTGCAAAATTTGGCGATGCTTGA
This sequence comes from Ambystoma mexicanum, assembly GCF_040938575.1. Classification (NCBI taxonomy): domain Eukaryota; kingdom Metazoa; phylum Chordata; class Amphibia; order Caudata; family Ambystomatidae; genus Ambystoma; species Ambystoma mexicanum. The sequence continues at coordinate 154,986,115 of NC_090930.1, read as the reverse complement.
CAAAGATGAGATCATGGCATATCTAAATGCAGTGACAGGGTTGAGATGCAAAATCCTGTGGTGCTCACTAAAGATGAGAGCAGGGCATATCTGAATATGTTGAAAGAGGAGGTGTGATATCCGGCAGTGTTAGCCAAAAGTGAGAGGAAGGCATATCCTAATGTCTGTAGACAGGAGGTGCGAGATCTGATGATGCTTGCCAAAGATGAAGGCAGGACATGCCTGAATGTGGTGAGATGAAGGCAATAAAAGGTCTGGTGGTACTCGCGAGGATTAAATAATTGCATATATAAATGTGGTGTGAGGGATGAGATGTTAAACCTGGTGGTGCTTGCCAAATATGAGAGCAGGGCAAATGTGAGAGCAGCGAGAGAGAAGGTGTGAGATCTGGCAGTGCTTTCGAAAGATGAGGACAGGGCATATCTGATTGCGGCAAGAGAGGAGATGCGAGAACTGGTGGTGCATGCGAAAGATGAGAGCAGAGCATATTTGAATACAGTGACAGGAGATGAGAAATATGGCAGTGTTTGCCAAAGATGAGAGATGGGCATATCTGAATGCGGGGAGAGGTATCTAATGCAAGTCTGGTGGGGCTCGCCAAAGATAAGAGCAGGGCATATCTGAATGAGGAGAGAGGAGATGAGAGATCTGGCGGTGCTCGACAAATACGAGAGTCGAGAGTATCTGAATGCAGAGAGAGGTGATGTGAGATCTGGTGGTGCTTGCCAAAGATGAGAGGAGGGCAAATCTGAATTTGCTGAGAGAGGAGGAGCGAGAAATGGCTCTGCATGCCAAGGATGAGAGCAGGGCATATCTGAATGCAGTGAGAGGGATAAGATGCAAAATCTGCGAGTGCTCACCAAAGAAGAGAACAGGGCTGATCTGAATATGGTGACAGAGGAGGTGTCATATCTGAATGTGGTTAGATGAAGGAGATGCAACATCTGGTGGTGCTCCCCAAGATGAGATCATGGCGTATCTGAATGGGGTGGGAGGGATGAGATGGAAAACCTGGTCGATGGCTAAGAAGTGTACTTGCACTCTGCGACGATACTGTCGGGGTAATTTGCCGGGGGTCGGCAGTTCGTGGACCTCCGGGGTTGGGGAGGCCCCAACTCCTCCCGCGTCCCAAAAGAGTATGAGGCACACACAAGAGCAAAAGAGTTACTGCGGTTTATTGCACAAAACAGACAGGGACAGGTTCTCGGAGCACAGGTACCCAAGGAACATCTCATCCGTGGTGGGCTTGCAGGCCCTTTTTCTAGCCGGATGACACGACTACGTGCGTCACCTGGGAAAACTAGCCCCTAAACCTAACGCTATCACGGGTTGGCTACCCGAGTGGTAGGGTCAGTATAGGCCCGTATAGAAGGAAATGTTATTGGCAGAAAAAGGTTCAGGTGGTACTCTTGGGTCGTCCCTAAGAGTTGCTACATAAGAATAGTTTCATGGGGAAAGTTAGTGATTGGCTAAACTATGGTGGCATCAGTGGTTAGGCCCTCGTATTCTGATTGGTTCGCCCGCAAGCCCCCAAGCTTGGGACCATTGCTGTTCCCAGCTTGCGGTGTACCTGTCGCTGGCAACAATGTATGACTATGTGTCAGTGGCAGACAATTGACAGGTCTTACTACTCGCTGTTGGGTGTCCCTTTCCCATCTCTATCGGTGTCCAACTTGTTACTTCGTTGTTGAAGTCTGGGTCCCAGACGTGAGACCCCAGAGCTTCTCTGGTCCCTGGGGCTTGGCATCGTATCAGGTTGGCCCGTTCACGTGTTGGAAGACTGTGGCTGGAGCAGAATTACAGGTATTTGATTTGTATTTCGGCTGTGAGGAGTGTTTAGCAGTAGCAGGTGTAGCCTTGGCGTGGGGAGCACGGTGTGTTGATTGCAACTTCATGGCCTTAGCTGTGGGGCTCTCGACAGGGTTTGTTCTGCATGATTAGCATCTTGCAGCTCCGTCTGAGCTGCTCCGGCCTGGGGTTTGGAGCCTACTTTGGCCTAGTCTATGGGTGGCAGCATACAGTCCATTATACGAGGGTCGCGAGGGGCGAGATGGGTTCTTATGCATTAGTCCATATACAGGGCTACATCGTCATTGTTTTAGTAGCAAGGAAGCGTCTGCAAGCAAATACACAAGCTCTTCTGGCGCCTTGCTTTTCTGTGGTGCTGTAGTTAGCCTATATGAAAAATAACAAGGATGCATATGTGAGTGTGAGTAGTCCTCTACGTCATAGCACTGAGTATGTTCTTGGTGTGGGTTGGTGTGTGTCTGATCCAGGTGCTTGGTGACACGTGTGTTCTTGTCCGCTGACTATGTCATCATGTCATCTCTAACGATGAAAATATTTGTGGGTGATGCTTAATCGAGTTGGTCCATATGGTCGGTGTCAGCTCCACCCGAGGTCCCACCACGTGGTTTGGATGATGTGCAGCTTGCCTGGGTGTACGAGGTGTGGCCACGGTGGATCTTGACATCCAGGGCAGTGGTCAAGGGGCTGAACTCATCCCACAGTGGGTGCTTAGGTTGTGATGTCATAGGCCATAGTTTGTTTGGGGATCGGGGAAAGGAATTGTTCCATTTTCCCTCTTCAGTCCCCCCTCTGGTCGACTTGTCGACCACAAAATGATCCACTCTCTTATCTCCTCGTACTCACCATACCTTCATTATTCCTGCCCGTACCAGTCCACGTGGTCTTCAAATGACCAGTACATATATACACATCCACCACCGGGTTTGCAATAGACCCATTTTCCAACATAGCTTTTTGGGTTTCTTGGATTTTCAACTTTTATGGATGGTGGGTACAAGTCTGCTTCTACTATCTGCTAGAACAGCCGTTCACATTCCTTGATGATGATGTCTGTGTGTTTGTCGTCTTCAGCTGGCATTAGAACGTGCATGCCGATCATTTCCTCAGCAGTGCGCTTCGACCTAGCCATCCATAATTTTATTCCCATTAGAGAAGCCATTCCCAGGATCATGCACCCTGCCAAAACCTTGAGGCCGTCCGACAGCCATGATGGCATCCAGGACTAGAGGTATGAAAAACAGCTACCGTCCCTCTTCACCCCCTTAGCCTCTTCTTCCATTTTTGCATGCATTTTGGCCAGCTGTGATACTGCTACAGATAGGGTGCCGTTGTCCTCGTCGTATGCAGGAATGAATGTGCAGCAGGAACTTCAAATGTTTGCGCTGACACCACCTTCCATTGCTGTAAGAAGGTCCAGCACATACCTGTTCTGTAGGTCCACCATCCTAATTGCTCTTAATTCTTCCATTATCGCGTTGAATCCGTTTACCGTGGAGTTGATCGTCATCATCAGTTCCCATCTTGTTATCTGTAGCCATTTTGCATTCGCATACGCCTGTGCTCTTCTGAATCCTCTTCTTTGCCGCCTTATTAATCCTGAATGTACTGTTGAGATAACATATGCACTATAAGAGTATATAGTTACTCTTTTCTCATTGCTTTCTTCTAAGGCCAAAATGAGCGCTACTAGTTCTGCTGCTTGCGCTGAATAGTGCTGAGGTATTTTGACATATTTTACTGGTACGTAAGTCCAGTCTTCCCTCAATAGCACTACTGCTGCTCCTGTCCTTCTCATTCCGTCACTTTGATCAATTGTTGATGACCCATCGATGTACGTTTTCTCACCCCCCTCTAGGGCATTCTCTTCTACTTTTCTGGTATATGAGTAAAATTCAATCGCATTTGCACAGTCACGTGCATGCTCTCCATTTTCCACTTCCTCTGCTATAAACCATGCTGGATTGACATTACTGCACCTTACTAGGTTCAGCTCAGGTCTAGACAAGACAATCTCGTACCCTGTTGTTCTTTGTGTAGTCAGCGTGGATTTTGGCTTGATTAATATTGCGAAGAGGGTGTGTTCCGCGTATAGTGTGGTGGAGCATCCCATGGTGATTGAGGAGGATTTTTCTACTGCAAAGGCTGCTGCAGCTAGGCTTTGTTCGCACAGGAAGTGCCCCATCATCACTGGGTCTAAGTGGCCGCTGTAAAATGCTATTGGTTTGTTTCCCATGTTCGTTCTTTGAGTTATTACTGCCTTCATTACTGCACCATTGCAATGTGAGAATATGTAGAATTCATCTTCATAATTAGGAGTACCTAGGACTGGTGCCGTAAAAGTGGCGTGTTTAAGCTCATTGAATGCATCTGTCATTTCTCTTGTCCACCCCAACTTCCTTGCCACCCTTGGTGCTTCCCTGAGGGCCTCTAGCAGGGATACTACATATGAGCTGTAATCAAAGACCCATGCTCTACAGTACTTGCATAGGCCAAGACATTTATGCAGTTCCCTGACCGTCTGCGGCTGTGGTGTATTCTTTGTTGCTTGTGCCCTTTGTGGTGTAATGTTCCTGTCTTTTTGTGAGATTATCTGCCCGATATACAATACTTGCTCCTGACAATATTGCAGCTTCTCCTTGTCAATATTGTATCCTTTCTCAGCCAGCACTGTGAGCATTTTTACAGAGTCCCTTCTGCACATTTCTTCAGTGGTGCTGCAGATGATAATATCATCCACATACTGTAGCACAGTACTTTCAATTTCTACATTCCCTAGGTCCATTTGTATTACCCTGTTAAAGATGGATGGTGACTCACTGTGCCCTTGGGGTAGTCTAGTGTGTTTCCACTTTGTGTTGCAGTATGTGAAACTCATTAAATCTTGTGAGTCAGGGTGCAGTGGTATTGAGAAAAATGCATTTTTGAGGTCGATCATGGTGAACCGTGACATAGACGCTCATCTGGAACACCATCTCCCCATCTCCTACTTCGTCTGACAACAGCTCCTCATCTGACACCTTCGTCAGCCTGCATCCTTCAGCTAATGCTATTACTGCTCTCCATGCTTTCCCTTCCCCATCCTGGGCGTGAACTGCAATGTAGTCTCTTGTTGCCACGATACTCTCGATGTCCACTGATATTATTGCCCCTTACTCCTCACTAATGGGTGTTTCCGGTCTGAAAAGGTATGCTGCTGGCCTCCTCCACACCTTGCCCTCAATTCCCGGTAGCCATGCTATTGCCATGCCGTCCCGTATTGGAAGATGTCCCCATCCACTGGTTCTGCCCTAGCCACTGTCTTGCCACAGTAAGCATGGAGTATGTGTCGTGCGGTGAGCATGTGTATGCCTGGCGTGGAGAGTACTATTCCCTTGTCAGTGAAGGATATAGTCATGTTCAGTCTGCTCATGATGTCTTTTCCTAGTATATTTACTGGTGATTGTTTTGAGTATAACAGTGGCAGAGATAGGTTGTGATCTCCGACAGATAAGGAGATGTTATCAGTAAAAGGAATCAGCTCTTGAGCCCCAGAGAATCCTTGAGTGTGCATGGCCTCGCCTGACAAGTTGAACCTCCCTTTCCTAATACAGGATCTAGTGACCCCTGTATCAACTAAGAGAGAAAATGTTTTGTCACCTATCACCACCTTTATGCATGGTTCCTCCACAGGGTTAGGTGTTACAGACAGGATGGGACACAACAAGGACCTCTGTTGGCTGTCCTATTGGGGGTATAGTGATTGTCCGTTCCCTGTGTATGGGTTGTGACCCAGTATCGTCACCTTTCCCATTTGCATCTGTGGTATTGGCGTATCCGTAAGTAGTTGTACGTTATCCTGTATCTGAGTGAGTTGTACTGTTTGGATGTGCTGTTGTTGTGCCGTCGTCATTTGTTGTTGTGAACCGATACCCATTGCCTCTGATCCCCGAATTACTAGACCAAGTAAAGGATGCTTGCATCTACACTAAATTGGATCTCCGAGGGGCATATCATCTGGTACGTGTAAAGAAAGGTGACGAATGGAAGACTGCCTTTCACACCAAGTACGGATTATTCTAATATCAGGTGATGCCCTTCGGGTTGTGCAATGCACCAGCAGCCTTCCAGTATTTTATGAACGATGTCCTTCGTGAACTCATTGATGTCTGTGTTGTTGTATACATAGACGATATTCTAGTGTACTCGTCCTCAGAATCAGACAATGTTAAGCACGTGCGTGCAGTCCTTGAGAAACTACGCCAGCACAAGTTATATGCAAAATTGGAAACATTTATTTTTCATACTACGGAATTTGAATTCCTTGGATTTATCCTGACTCCAAAAGGAGTCCGAATGGACTCTCGAAAGGTGGACGCAATTCTCAAGTGGCCATCACCCAGTCCAGTTAAAGGGGTACAAAGCATGCTTGGATTTGCTAATTTCTACCGCAGATTCATTCCGGATTTCTCACATGTTGTACACCCCATCACAGCACTTTTGCGAAAAAACAAACGCTTCTTGTGGACCAAAGGGGCTGAAAAGGCCTTCCAAGAGCTGAAAGTGAAATTCACGTCTGCACCTGTCTTAAAGCATCCCCGCCCTGAACTTCCATACATAGTTGAAACTGATGCATCCAGTTTAGCCATGGGAGCTGTCCTGTCCCAGAAGGATCCTGAAACCGGTCAACTTCACGAAGTAGCATTTTGGTCCAGAAAGTTCTCGGCACCCGAATTAAACTATGCGGTTACCGATAAAGAGTTATTAGCCATCAAATCCGCCTTCAAGGCTTGGCGGCATTATCTTCTCGGTGCCAGGCATACCATTACTGTAATCACCGATCACCGGAACTTGTAGTATTTAAAAACAGCCAAAGCCCAATCATCACGCCAACTTCGATGGGCATTGTTCTTTGCCGAGTTCGATTTCGTGATCACTTATCGACCAGGCTGTAAAAATGGCAAGGCAGATGCCTTATCCCGAATAGGGATGGGAGAAGCATATGCAAACCCGGAACCGGTACCTATAATTTCAGAACAAAGAATTCTTGGCATAACTACCCTACAGACACTAGAGGATATTCATGTAAAAATCCAACAACTCTTCGATCCAACAGCCCTGGGTAAAGAAAGGCCCAGTCATCAATGACCTACCTTATTATCAAGGGCAACTATTTCTACCACACAAGGAACTACAAGAACTAGTCATCTCCAAATATCATGACACCCTGATGGAAGGGCACCCAGGTATCGCAAAAACTGAAGCTAAAATTAAGAGACAATTCTGGTGGCCCACCTGGCGAAAAGACGTAAAGTCATTTGTGATGTCTTGTGGCATTTGCGCCCAAAACAAAAGTCAGAATAAAAAACCAGCTGGCCTTTTACAACCTTTGGATATTCCACCTACACCATGGCACACCTTATCTTTAGACTTTATTACAGATCTACCTCCATGTAATGGATTTAGCACCATTCTAGTTATTGTGGATCTTTTTCCCAAGATGGCCCACTTTATTCCTTTAAAAGGATTACCTTCTGCTTCAATTCTGGCCAAGGAGTTCCTCGAAAACATTGTTCGAATACACGGATTTCCTTCCGTATTGGTCTCTGACCGAGGTAGTCAATTCATTTAACATTTTTGGAAGAAATGTTGTCAATTGGCGCAAATCGACGTGAGGTTATCAACCAGTCACCATCCCCAGACTGATGGTCAGATGGAGAGGACCAACCAGACCATTGAACAGTACCTTCGTTGCATGCTACACCAGACCGAAAGTAATTGGAAAGATATTTTATGGATTTCCGAGTATGCATACAATAACTCTGTACATTCAGGAACCGGACAAAGCCCCTTTTATGCCATATATGGACATCACCCTCGAACTTCAGAACTAGATTTGCCTCAGCACTTAGAAATGCCCCCAGTTAGTCATTTGCACTCTACTATTACACAAGCCTTTAAGGAGGCAACAGAACATTTGAAACAAGCAAAAGAGAAATATAAGAAAAATGCTGATCAACATAGAAGTGAAACTCCACAATACCAGATTGGGGCTCAAGTTTGGCTGGCTTCAAAACACATACCACTGAAGGGAACTCAGTCTTTTAACCCTAAATATTTGGGACCTTACACCATTAAGGCCATTATCAACCCAGTGGCCGTCAAATTGGAATTACCCTCTAATATGCAAATTCATCCTGTCTTTCATGTTTCACTTTTAAAACCAGTTCAACCAGGAACAAGATTAACCAAACCACCCGACCCCATCTTGATAGATGGAGAACCTGAATTTGAGGTAAAAAATATCTTGGACTTCAAGATGGTTAAATCAAAACTTTTTTATTTAATCGATTGGAAGGGCTACGGACCACAAGACAGGTCATGGGAGCCTAGTGACCACGTTCATGCACCTCGGTTTGTGAAGAGATTCCATCGGGACTTCCCAGACAAACCAGGGCCAAGGGGAAGAACAACTTTAGGAGGGACCTTGGGGTGGAGTGCTGTCATGATGCCTACCCCCGGGCATCAGGACCAAGCCCATCAGCTCCGGGAGCAGGCATCCAGATTCTTATTAAAACCCCAACAGCCCCGGCTGGGGGCTGTTTGGGCCCAGTCTTGGCACCTTAGGTGCCAGGCTCATCATAGAAATAAGTCCTGGCGCCATAGGAGCCAGGCTCATAGACTTGACTTACATGATGCAGACCATGCTGCAAGTGAGTCCAAGCCAACGTGACGCCTGGATGGGACTATTTTATTACAGGGACTATTTTTTACTCGGGCGTGGTTCTGGGGAACTTCTTACCTGGAACTACTTTGGAGGCTATTTAAACCACGCCCAAACAGCAGCACACGCTTCGCGTTATTCTGCATCCAGCAGCGTAACGCTCACCATGCCTGCAGTCAGCATCCAGTCTTCTGCCACACCCGCCTCGAATCTGGAGCTCCTAAAACAAAGAGGAAAGAAAAGGACAAGTTTAGAAAACAAACTATTTTCGAATTCCTCACCTGATTCTGGATCCATCTCGCCTCTGGACCTGGAAAGAACATCATTTCAGTACGCGCCGCACCTCCAGCTGCAGCGCTGCGCCATACTCACCAGTCCTCGCAGCATCTTTCGATTCGGCGCTGCCTCCATCATTTCTTTGCCGAACTCCAGCACCTGGGGGACAAAAGAAAACAACAAGGTGAGCCGAGAAAACCAACAAATATAACTCTTATCACCATAGACTTACCTGATTTACCACCGGAGGCATTATTCTATAACTCTCCACATCTTCATGTGTCGCACCTGCAAAGAGAGAGAAAACAACACGTTAAACATGTGCAACATTTACCGGACAGTGTAGGGTAATACAGACTCTTACCTGAGCGCCACCAGCTACCACGAGAGCATCTTCTCACAAACTCAGCTGCAAGACAAGGAAGGAAGGGGGGAACAAGATTGAACATCGGACATATTGAACTCTATGAACTTGATACTTACTGGTCCTCGCCAGGAACCTCAGAGTCAATACTCTCCGGAACTCTCCCACACCTTCAAACCAGTGAAATAACTGGCATCAACACGCCCCTGCAATCCATGCAGGATGGAGAGCTCATCTTTCAAGAGTATAAGGTGAGATTGCTGAGAGGGCACTTCGGAGGTGATTAGTGGGGAGGACTGTGGGGGGGTGCCATCACTTGAATGCACGGGTGGCTAAATCCATCTCTCCACTTGCAGGAGAATACTTCTACGGGTCAAGCAGACAAGATTAGGAGGGCCAGTCCAGTCAGTCATCTCTGCACTACGCATCACGTTGGTGGAGACCGCAGCCGTCCGGGTCCAACCGACGCCCCTGTGAGAGCCAGGTGAGCGTAACAGTATGTTTGTTGCTGCGGTTGTGGTGTCACTTGTTGTTGCGCGTGTGTTTCTGTCATTTGTTGTGGCTGTGATTGTTGATAGTAGTGTTGTCCCCGTTGTACCCCTGTTGCCCTTGCTCGCCCCATCCTGCTTGTGCCGGCCTTGCCCTGCATGTGCGTAATACGTGTCCTACTAGCCCACATGTCCAGCACGTTGGCGGCTCTGCCACAGGTATCCTTCAGTGTTGTCTGAGTAAACCTGCTGTCCATATTGGTTATACCCTCGGAACCCTCCCCCTTGCTGGGGTGCTACTGGTCCAAATCTCCTCCCTTTTGCTAACCCACCCCTCCCCCTGTAGTTGTTTGTGTAGCCGTTTCCCACTTGCATGTAACCTCCCACCATCGGAGGAGCGTATGTGTGTGTATGTGTATGGAGGCGATGGTGGCAGTTGCTGTGTTGTAATTTGTGCTTGCTGTGGTGGTGCTGCTGGTTGTAGCGGCTGCTGTGTAGTGGCTGGTGTTGGTGGGGCTGGTACTGGTGTCACCTGGGTGGGGCTTGTTATTAGCGCACCTTCCATGCCATATTTTGACAGTTTCTTTTGGACCAGTTTTGCCTCATCCGCCTTTCTGTCTTCCTCTTTCTGTTTCATCTTTTCTTGCCATAGCCTACAATGGTGTACTATTGTTAGCTGTATTTCTGGCCATGGTTTTGCTTCCATTCCTACCAATTTATTTAACTGCCTCTGTACTGGTTCTGGGAGCTCCTGTATCTGTATGTGGTAAAAATTGCTAGTGTTTTGTCCCATGGTTCCCACGTTTCCAGGCGCCATTTCTCCAGAATTTCCTGGATGTAATTAACAGGGTCCTCATTCTCACGCATTTTGCATGACGTTATTGCCCCTATGTCTGAAGAGTCCGGATATTGTACCCTCAGCGCTTGCCATAGTGCGTGTCTGCAATTTGCAAATGGCGCCCCATCATGCGACGTGTCACTGATGGTCACCCCTGGGAATCCCGCCTTCTTCCAAATGCCATCTGCTGCATCACCCAATATGGAAATTAGTAACCCCTTGGCATTGCCTACTGCTAGCTTGTGTCCTGCAGTTAGCTTTTCCATTTCATATATCCATTTCCCTGCCCCTCCACTCAAGGATGGTAGTCTACATTTAATATTCTCCTTGTCTGCATGCTTCCATGTCCTTGCCCCCCCTCTCTCCAATAATGGCATTTGTGTGTATTCTTTTATCTCCTCTGGTGTGCGTCGGCGTGGTGATGTGTATGTGTGCTCACTCTCCCCTTCCATGTCAGAAAATTCTTTGAGAAAGTTAGTAAGGTATTGTGTAAACCGCGTATCCCCTATGCTCTTATGGCCTCTCTGCGTCCTGGGAGGTCTCTAAGGCTATTAACATATGGCGTGTGTTGTGCTGGTGGAGTCAGTGGTCGTTATGTCCCTTCTCTTTGTTGTCTTTTGCCCTCCCGTCCTATCTTTCCTTCTTCTTGTGTCTTACACTCCCATGACGACCCGCAGTCTGTGAGTGTTATGTATAATTTACTTATCCCCTCCCCACTCCCATCACTCCGTCCTCCGCAAGATCCCTCTTCCTCCTCACTAAAAAACCTGTCCGAGAATGTCAATTTTGTGCTTGGGCATTTTCCCCCCACTGTTACAGTTTCTAAGTCTATGGGCCTCATTACACGGATGGCGGTAAGGATTTACCGGTACTGGTAAAATACCGGTACCGGTAAATCCTTACCGCCTTACTTTTTGCAGGCGTTAAAAACCAACCCGCAAAGGGACCCAGGGAGCTAATTACGGTACCGCAATTTGCGGTACCGTAATTAGCGCCTTCCCCATTCCCATTGAGCCCTATGGGGCAAAAATGGGAATGGGGAAGGGCAATGGTGGAATGGGGAATTACCGCCCCACCAACCTTGGAATGGGGCGGTAATTCCCCTTTCCGCCAAGGCGGTGCCGGTGTTTTACCGGCAAGAACCATGGCGCTAACAGCGCCATGGTTCTCCGCCATCCGTGTAATGAGGCCCTATGTCTGTGTACTCACCTGTCTTCTCTGTGTCTCCCTGTACTTGTGTCATCGTTACCTTCTTATTGTCACACGCATGTGTCTTACCCACATGTGCTTGGCTTGTTCCTCTTAGCCCTGGATTGCTTTGTTTGTCTCCTTCATCCTCTAACACCGTTCTTGCCCTGCAAAGTTTGTTCATTATCGCGTCACTTACCTGTTCTAGTACCCTTGTGTCTCGATCCTTGTCATTCCATATACCACCCTCCTTTGCCAATATACTCTCTATTATTCTCCCTTCCTCGTACTTCCGTGCGCTTTTTGATATTATCTTCCTCTTCTATAGTGCCATCTCCTTGTTGTTCTCTTCTCGTTCCTCTTCTTTCCTCCTGATCTCCCGCTGCTCCATGTGTTCTACTCTTTTTGCAATCCCCCTTATGTGGTCCTCTTCCCATTTCCTTCTCTCTTCCTCTTGCTGGTTTAATCCCGCTCGCACCTCCTTACCTTCGTGCCTCTTCACCTTTCTCTCCCGCTCTTCTTGCTCGAGCTGTCTAATTAACACGCTCCGCGCCTCTGTCAGCTCTGCTAATTTTGTCTCCAACACAGTCTCTTCTTCCCTTGTCATGCTTCCCTCTTCCCTTGTACTTACCTTGCACCCTCTCTGCATGTGTCCTACCTCCTGCTTACCTACCGTTTTTACCACTTCTTCCTCTTCTCCTGTTAACGTCCCCCGAAGCTTCAGTAACACCTGCACTGCTATCCATTCATCTGGCCCTATACTTGTCAAATCTATTTGTGCCTTTTTTATGCTCCCAGAGCATACCTGTGCCGATTTTGTGTCTACTGCACTCCCCACACCCAGCCCCTTTTGGTAGTTTTCTGCTGGTGCTTATGGCATTGGGCTGTATGCAGGGTTTGAGTACCCTTCAGCAGCTGTTACCTGTGGTTGTGTTGCTTCTCTCAATTTCCTTATTGGATACAGTCCTTCTGACTCCTTCTTTACCTCCTTAATTGGGGGTGTCTCTCCCTCACTCTCCTTCTTTACCTCTGCAATGGGGTATGATCCTTCTGTATCTTCCTCGCTCTCCTCAGCGCTAGGGGGAGCGTGGGGTGCACTACACCCATTCCCATTGCTTACCTCCTCCTTCTTTACCTCCTGCATGCTCATCATCCCTAGTGAATACCCCTGAAACATTCTCCAGAGATCGAAAACCTCTAGGTGGCTTGCTAAATTCTTCCCCTTATAGGTGTTATGTAAGTATGCTAGCGATGAGTGTTGAGTGGTCATATCAAAGCTGCCCTTGGACGGCCATGGTATCCTAATTCTGTCATCTGTACCTTGAGTCCATTCAATGCTGTACTTTACTATTTTATCTCTGTGCGGTATTAGTGTTGCGCAGATATGCTGGAGTGGTGTTGTTAATGTGCTGGCCCTATATCATGCCCCTATCCCATAATATACAGACATTTTGAAATGTGCAGATTTTGATAACTGTCGTTACCTGGCCCCGTAATTTGAGGACTTCCGACTTTCCGCTGCAAGGAAAATCAATGCTGTTATCACAATAATTTCGTGCTGGTCACCACCGCTCTTTTACTCTGTACAACACTATTGTCCCCCTTGACACCCCTCCTTTCATAACTAGGGCCCCCTTCGACCTGTGGCATGCGAGGCACCCTGCGTCCTCGCGCCCCGCGCGGTGTGCTTTTGAGCCGCCCCGCCTTTTCAGCGTGGCCGCTACTCAGCGCACTTGCTGTTTTCCTCTAACCCCTCCTCCTTTCTCTCTCCCCCACTGCCTGCGCAGTGTATGTCCTCCTCTTCCCCTTCCCACTGGTCGCACCGCTGCTCAACGTGACCCCTTTAGTCGAGGACGTGCCGACATTCTCCGTGCATGGCCGCCTGTCCCCCTTCACCCCTTGTTAACCATGCAACGTTGCTCCAATTGCAATGAAGAAGACCGCGGTGTACTATGCAAGTCCTATGGGTGACGTCACCATCTACTACAATGTCTTACCGGAACGTACAGTTAAAACGAAGAATGCATGCCAATTTTGACAATGTTATTCCCCACAATCCCCACAGCTGTCTTCCCACCACGCCTGGAGTGGAGTATTCATTAATCACTTTGTTATTATAATTGATCTGCATCCGCTGCGTCACCTCGCGTGTGATACGCCCTCTCTCCAGGGGAGCTTAACCAGCCAACTATCTTCCGCACTAAGAAACAATCTAGCTACCTCTTACGGGAATACGTCATCTAATCACTGAGCTAAAACACTCAATTAGTAGGAATCCTCATCTATTCATTGATCTACAATGCCAAATCATAGGAATGCCACACCCCCTTGTATAGGTGTCCACGATCGAGACCAATCAGCGCGATCCGCCAGTCACACGTGGGGGCTCGAAGCCCCACTCAGCTTGCTCTGTAACACTAGAGGGGACGGCCTTCGTTCTGATCCCCACTACACCTTACACATCAACTGCCACTCAATTACCAAAATCTTTTCTCAACAGACTGCAAAAACCACCCGCCACCCTGCTCACAATTTCTCCCACCACCCGCACAACATTACACTGCTGGTTGCGTGTGCCATACTCACATCGGGCTCACGCCTGCCCGTGCCGCTCAACTGCGGGCACACCTCCCAATCAGCTCACCGACTCCCCTCATCTGGACCTGGTCTGGACACTCGCCAACCGAGGGAGGGATATTTCTGAAGTCCGGTCATCTCGCAGTTCCGTGATGGTCCTGCAGTCCTACAAAGGGGGCAACGGCAGAGGGGGCGGCGTTGCCGGGCCACCTTGACGCAAGCGGCCTCGCTGTGGTCTATCTCACCATCTCAGCAATCTCAGCAGTGCCTCCAACTTGTCGATGTAATTTTCCTGGCGTCGGCAGGGCCGTTCGCGGACTTCCGGGGTTGGGAAGGCCCCAACTCCTCCCGCATCCCAAAGGAGTATGAGGCACACACAAGAGCAAAAGAGTTACTGCTGTTTATTGTACAAAACAGACAGGGACTTGTTCTCGGGTCACAGGTAACCAAGGAACGTCTCATCCGTGGTGGGCTTGCAGGCCATTTTTCTAGCCAGATGACGTGACTACGTGCGTCACCTGGGAAAACTAGCCCCTAAACCTAACGCTATCTCGGGTTGGCTCCCCGAGTGGTAGGGTCAGTATAGGCCCGTATAGAAGGAAATGTTATTGCCAGAGAAAGGGTCAGGTGGTACGCTTGGGTCGTCCCTAAGAGTTTCTACATAAGAATAGTTACATGGGGAAAGTTAGTGATTGGCTAAACTATAGTGGTGTCAGTGGTTAGCCCCTCGTATTCTGATTGGTTCGCCTGCAAGCCCCCAAGCCTGGGACCATCGCTGTTCCCAGATCGCGGTGCACCTGGTGCTGGCAACAATGTATGACTATGTGTCAGTGGCGGACAATGGACAGGTCTGACTACTGGATGTTGGGTGTCCCTTTCCCATCGCTGTCGGTGTCCAACTTGTCACTTCGTTGTTGCAGTCTGGGTCCCAGACGTGAGACCCCAGAGCTTCTCTGGTCCTTGGGGCTTGGCATCGTATCAGGTCGGCCTGGTCACGTGTTGGAAGACCGTGGCTTTAGCAGAATTACGGGTATTTGATTTGTATTTCGGCTGTGAGGAGTGTTTAGCAGTAGCAGGTGTAACCTTGGCGCGGGGAGCGCGGCGTGTAGATTGCAACTTCGTGGCCTTGGCTGTTGGGCTATCGTCAGGGTTTGTTCTGCATGATCAGCATCTTGCAGCTCCGTCTGAGCTGCTCCGGCCTGGGGACTCTGGTTTGCGGCCTACCTTGGCCTAGTCTATGGGTGGCGGCATACAGTCCATAATACAGGGTTCGCGAGGGACGACATGGGTTCTTATGGATTAGTCCATATACAGGGCTTCATCTTCATGGTTTTAGTAGCAAGGAAGCGTCTGCAAGTATATACATGAGCTCTTCTGCCGTCTTGCTCGTCTGCTGTGCTGTAGTTAGCCTATGTGAAAAATAACAACGATGCATATGTGAGTGTGAGGTCGATCTTTTCACCTATAACCGTCCTCTACGTCATAGAACTGAGTATGTTCTTTGTGTGGGTTGGTGTGTGTCTGATCCAGATGCTTGGTGGCACGTGAGTTCTTTTCCGCTGACTATGCCGTCATGTCATCTCTAACAATTGCGATATTTGTGCGTGATGCCTAATCGAGTTGGTCCATATGGTGGGTGTCAGCTCCACCCGAGGTCCCACCACGTGGTTTGGATGACGCGCAGCTTGCCTGGTTGTGCGGGGTGTGGCCACGGTGGATCTTCCAGGGCAGCATTCAAGGGGCTGTACTCATCCCGCGGTGGGTGCTTAGGTCGTGATCTCATAGGCCATAGTTTGTATGGGGATCGGGGAAAGGGATCGTCCCATTTTCCCTCTTCGATACCTTCCGGTCACTGTTGGTTGATGGCTGCGCAGCATACTCGCACTCTGTGCCAATCACCAGCAGTTGCTGTTGGTCGATGGCTGTGCAGAGTATTCACACTCTGCGCTGCAACCCCTTTGTAACCAAATGCCTGCGGTGCACCACACTGCAGCCTTGTCCTGTGCAGGCTTTGCTGCGGAGGGTCTGATCCGTGGTCTTTAAAGGATACGCTGTGTGGGCATAGCTGGAAGTGTGACCTATCAAATGGTCTCCTGCGGCTCTGCAGCACACAACACTGTGGCCTTGTCCTGTGTGGGTTTTGCCAAAGATAAGAACAGGGCATATCTGAATGCCGTGAGAGGGATGAGATGCATAATGTTGCAGTGCTCGCAAAAGATGAGAGCAAAGCATGTCTCAATGCAGTGAGAAGAATAAGGTACAAAATTTGGAGATGCTGGGCAAAGATGAGATGATGGCATATCTGAATGCATTGACAGGGTTGAGATGCAAAATCCTGTAGTGCTCACCAAAGATGAGAGCAGGGCATATCTGAATATGGTGAAAGAGGAGGTGTGAGATCGGCAGTGCTAGCCAAAAGTGAGAGGGAGGCATATCCTAATGCCTTTAAACAGGAGGGGCGAGATCTGATGATGCTTGCCAAAGATGAGGGCAGGGAATGTCTGAATGTGGTTAGATGAAGGAGATGCAAAGTCTGGTGGTGCTCCCCAAGATGAGATCATGTCATATCTGAATGTGGTGAGAGGGATGAGATGGAAAACCTGGTGGTGCTTGCCAAATATGAGTGCAGGGCATATCTGAGAGTAGTGAGAGAGGAGGTGTGAGATCTGGCAGTGTTTTCCAAAGATGATAACAGGGCATATCTGATTGTGGTAAGGGAGGAAATGCAAGGTCTGGTGGTGCATGCAAAAGAAGAGAGCTGGGCATATCTGAATGCAGTGACAGGAGATGAGAGATATGGTGGTGCCTGCCAAAGATGAGATATGGGCATATCTGAATGCGGGGAGAGGGATCAGATGCAAAATCTGGTGGTGCTTGCCAAAGATGAGAGCAGGGCATATCTGAATGCGGGGAGAGGGATCAGATGCAAATTCTGGTGGTGTTCACCAAAGATGAGAGCAGAGAGTATCTGAATGCTGTGACAGGAGATGTGAGATCTGGTGGTGCTCACCAAAAGATGAGATCATGGCATTTCTAAATGCATTGACAGGGTTGAGATGCAAAATCCTGTAGTGCTCACCAAAGATGAGAGCAGTGCATATCTGAATATGGTGAAAGAGGAAGTGTGAGATCCGACAGTGCTAGCCAAAAGTGAGAGGGAGGCATATCCTAATGCCTTTAGACAGGAGGGGCGAGATCTGATGATGCTTGCCAAAGATGAGGGCAGGGCATGCCTGAGTGTGGTTAGATGAAGGAGATACAAAGTCTGGTGGTATTCCCCAGGATGAAATCATCGCATATCTAAATGTGGTGTGAGGGATCAGATGGTAAACCTGGTGGCGCTTGCCAAATATGAGAGCAGGGCATATCTGAGAGCAGCGACCGAGGATGTGTGAGATATAGCAGTGCTTTCTAAAGATGAGGACAGGGCATATCTGATTGCGACAATAGAGGAGATGCGAGATCTGGTGGTGCATACGAAAGATGTGAGCAGGGCATATTTGAATGCAGTGAAAGGAGATGAGAGATATGGCAGTGCTTGCCAAAGAGGAGAGATGGGCATACCTAAATGTGGGGAGAGACGAGGTGAGAGATCTGGTTGTGCTTACCAAAGATTTTATTTTGCATTCAAACATGAGAGCTCGGCACATCGGAATGCACTGATAGAGGAGGTGTGAGATAGGGCTGTGCCTGCCAAATATGAGAGCAGAGAGTATCTGAATGTAGTGAGAGGTGATGTGAGATCTGGTGGTGCTTGCCAAAGATAAGAACATGGCATATTTGAATGTACTTAGAGAGGAGGTGAGACATATAGTGGTGCTTTTCAAAGATGAGAGCAGGCCATATGTTTGAATGCCATGGTACAGGAGGTGCGAGACCTTATGGTGGTTGCCAAAGATGAGATCATTGTGTATACGAATGCAGTGAGAGGGGTGAGATGAAAATCCTAGTGGTGCTTGTCAAAGATGAGAGCAGGGCATATCTGAATGCGGTGAGAGAGGAGATGTGAGATATGGCAGTGCTCGCCAAAGATGCAAGATGGGAGTATCTGAATGCGGGGAGACGGATCAGATGCACAGCCTGGTGGCGTTCTCAAAAGATGAGAGCTGGGCGTATCTGAATGCAGTGAGAGGTGATGCAAGATCTGGTGGTGCTTGCTAAAGATGAGAACAGGGCATATCTGAATGCAGTGAGCAAGGAGGTGTGAGATATGGCAGTGCTTGTCAAAGAACAGCAGGGCATATCTAAATGCAGCAAGATAGGAGTTGCAAGATCTGGTGGTGCTTGTGAAAGATGAGAGTAGGGCATATCTGAATGCAGAGAGAGGAGATGAGAGATCTGGTGGTGCTTGCAGAAGATGAGAGATGGGCATATCTGAATTCCCTGAGAGAATAGGTGTGAGATATTGCTGTGCCTGCAAAAGATGAGAGCAGGGCGTATCTGAATCCGGTGAGGGAGGAGATGTGAGCTCTGGTGGTACATGCCAAAGATGAGTGCTTGGCACATTTGAATGCAGTGAAAGTAGTGATGCAAGATCTATCAGTGCTCACCAAAGATGAGAGCAAGTGATATCTGAACACGGTGAGTGGGATCAGATGCAAAATCTGTTGGTGCTCACCAAAGATGAGAGCAGGGGACCTCAGACTGCAGTGAGAGCTGATGTGAGATCTGGTGCTGCTTGCCAAAGTTCAGAGATGGCCATATCAGAATGCAGAGAGGGATGAGATGCAAAATGTGGTTGTGCTTTTCAAATATAAGAGCAGGGCACAACTGAATGCACTGAGAGAGGAGCTGCAAGATATGGTGGTGCTTGCCAAAGATGAGAGCAGGGCATATCCGAATGTGGTGAGAGGGATGAGATGCAAAACCTTGCGGTGCTCGCCAAAGATGAGAGCAAGGCATATCAGAATGCGTGAAAGAGGAGGTGTGCGATCTGGCAGTGCTAACCAAATATGAGAGCAGTGCATATGTGAATGCAGTGAGAGAGGAAGTGTGAGATCTTGCATTGCTTGCCAAAGATGACAGCAGGGCATATTTGAATGCAGTGAGAAAGGAGGTCTAAGATCTGGTGGTGCTCACCAAAGATGAGAGATGGGAATATCTGAATGCAGTGAGAGAGGAGGTGCCAGATATGGGTGTGCCTGCCAGAAATTAGAGAAGTACATATCTGAATGCAGTGAAAGAGGATATGTGAGTTATAGCAGTGCTTGCCAAAGATGAGAGCAGGGCATGTCTAAATGTGATTAGATGCAAAATCCGGTGCTGCTCTCCAAGGTGAGATTATGGCATATCTTAATGTGGTGAGAGGGATGAGATGGAAATCCTGGTGGTGCTTGCCAAAGATGAGAGGACGGGATATCTGAATGCAGTGAGAGAGGAGATGCGATATCTTTTTGTGCTTGCCAAAGGTGAGAACAGGGCATGTCTTAATGCAGGGAGAGGCATGAGATTCAAAATATGGTGGTGCTTTCCAAAGATGAGAGCAGGGCATATCTGAATGGAGTGAGAGAGGAGATGCGAGATCTGGCAATGCTCACCAAACATGAGAGCTGAACATATCTGAATGCAGTGAGAGGGTTGAGATGCAAAATATGGTGTTGCTTGCCAAAGATGAGAGCAGGGCACATCTGAATGCGCTGAGAGAGGAGGTGCGAGATATGGCGGTGGTTGGCAAGATGAGAGCAGGGCATTTCTGAATGCACTGAGAGGGATGTGATGCAAAATCATGCGCTGCTTGCTAAATCTGAGAGCAGGGCATATAAGAATAAGGTGAAAGAGGAGGTATGAGATCTGGTGGGGCTTGCCAAAGATGAGAGCAGGGCATATCCGAATGCCAAGAGACAGGAGCTGCAAGATCTGGTGGTGCTTTCCAAACATGAGGGCAGGGCATGTCTGAATGTGGTTAGATGAAGGAGATGCAGAATTTGGTGGTGCTCCCCAAGATGAGATCATGGTATATCTGAATGCGGTGAGAGGGATGATATGGAAATCCTGGTGTTGCTTGCCAAAGATGAGAGCAGAACATGTATGAATGCAGCGAGAGAGGAGGTGTGAGATCTGGTGGTGCTTGTCAAAGATGAGAGATGGGCATATCTAAATGCGGTGAGAAGGATGAGAGGCATACAATCCTGTTGTGTTCACCAAAGCAGGGCATATCTGAATGCTGCAAGAGAAGAGATGTGAGATCTGGCAAAGCTTGCCAAAGAGGAGTGCTGGGCACATTTGAATACTGTAAGAGAAGTGATGCGAAATCTGGCCGCGCTCACCAAAGATGACAGCTGGATGAGCCCGGTGTGTCAAACTAGAAATTATACCGTGCCTCCTATTGCTATGAATATATGTATATTGGCCTACGCCAAGCTGCTAACAAGCTGCTTATAAACTACATGTGAATAAACTAGGATTGCAAGGTCCTGACCTTAGAAACCATGTAAACGGTCATTTTGGGTTAAGCCGCCATTTTATGTTTTCTTGCTCTATAAAGTCACCATGTGAGCTAAAATGGTAGCCTATGATATTCAGAACAGAACTCGATTGTCATGACCTCTGTACAGCTAATGTATAACTTGCCTGCAGGCCACTTGTTAGGGTCATGAGCTGAGACCTTGTCCTTCTTCTGACCTGTGTGCAATGGATTACCTGTATCACCGAAACTGATCTATAATTGAATGAGAACACCTGCTTAACTATATTGTATAAATTAAGTCCTGCATTGTAATGTTAGGCCTAGAGCATACATTATTACCATTTCTTCTTGTTAATGTATAAACCTAAGATGAACTAGATTTGACCTGGCAAGGGACCCTAGAGCAGTAACTTATTTATGGAATGGTTAACCTAAAGAAAGGCTGGACAACAGGCTGGAGAAATGTATAAAAGCCTGACTGTTTCAATGAATATTTGCACTCACTGAGCACACCGAACCACGCCGGAGTTCGCTGTGTTGTACTGAGGGTCGATAGCTATCTGAATTTTGTTCTGTTCTTTTGTAACTGGATTCAGTATAAAATAAAGTGCTTTGTATGTTCCTTTGTAACCTGTGTTTGGTGTGTTTCCTTTTTAGTTACCCTGCCTCATATTATTTCCTTGTTTTCACAGTTGGCGCCCGGAATAGGGACCCTCAAGATTGATGCCGGATTATTGAAGGTTGACGCACGCTATCGGACCGGGATCGGACGGTGTGACATAACGGGCCCGACTGAACGAGACGCGACACCTCAACAGCGCTGTACGATCCGTTCCCTGGACGATAGCCTTGTGGTCTGAGACGGCATCTTGACGAGGGTCTATTTTTTGAGGCGGGCAGATTTGCCGAAATCACCATACACAAGGTAAAATTCGTTAGGTAAGTCCTTTGTAAACCGATCGGTCCTCCTTAGGTTTAGTCAGGTGAGTCGTTACCCGACTCTTAATTCAACTCTGACAATTTGAATTTGGCGCATTGTATCTGCAGACACAATTATTGACCAGGTAACACAGAGTATTTGAGAAATGCCTGGGAAATTGTCTAGCTGATTTAGGGCATTATTCCGCAGCAATAGACAATCTTTGGAATTTAGACATCCGGCACCACAGGAGGGGTCACCGGCATGTACTATGTAGTGTAGGCATGGCATTGGAAGTGTAGTATTTAATAAAATTTGGCACAGACAAACCAGACATGCCTCCGAACTTCAGTGGCCAATCAATGGTAGTTTTGAGATCCCTCGTATTGAATATTTAGAGTCAGTCTTGTTAAAAAAGAAGGCCAGACCTGCAGCATTTGATGTTTTGCAAAATTGGAAAAGAGAAGCGTTTCAGCAGCTTAAAAGTAGGGAAAAACATGTGCGCCGTCATAAAACAAATGCTGAAAAGGCGATGTTATATGATCAGGACAAACAGTCTGAGTCGGTTAGGAATATGGACAGGGCTTTCTCACTCGGTATTCAGAAAATCTATCCTTCTAAAGATCTTCATGTTTCTGATGAGTTTATCGACAAATTGTTAAATGAACGAAGGCCTGGTGCCTCTGCACCACCTCCGTATGTTCCTCTTCCTCCTGCTGTACCTCTTCCTGCTGTTATTCCTGCTCTTCCTGCTCAACCTGTTTTTCCTATTCCTCCGGTTGTTGTTCCTCCACCTGCTCCTCTGCCTCTTCCCATTGCACCAGTAATAGTACCTCCATTGAATTTGCCTGCACCCTCACTCCCAAGTAGTTCTGTACCGCTTGTGTTGATTAGTTGATCAGGGTGCGGGGTCGAGGATTGTTACTCATAATACTGTTCCTACAGAAAAGAAACAGGATTTGTTTGCATGGGCTAAGCATTGTATGGAGAGAGATGATCGAGCTAATGTTCTTGCCACACTTTCTAATATGGATAATTTTCCTGAGAAAAATGTTTTCATTGAAGGTTTAGGGATTCATTTATGTGTAATGTGGGGTAAATTGAATAATGCAGACCTCCCACAAGGGTTGAGGGACCTGAATACTTTAGCGTTTTCAAGAGACACTGTGGAGAAGGTACATGAGCATGTTGAGAGGATATTTGAGTATAGAAAGGAGTTGGAAAGGTTACGGAATGAGGATGACGAAGAAGAAAGTATGTATGTACAGAAACGATTTCTTCCGTGTCGTAAATCGACATCTGAGGAGGCGCGAATTTGTACAAAAGATGCGATTAGATGGATTTCAGACATATCGATAACTCCAGTTGAGGTATATGACACATACAATCAATATACGCTAGAAATGCAGAGGAAAGTGATACAGGTAATGGTCGAGTACCTGCAGGATGAATGTTTAAAGAGAAAGGTTAGTTGTCCCACAGAGTTATTGAGCATTTATAAGAGAGCTTTTTCACTTGACACTTCTTCAACTGCTTTAGTGCTCGACTTAGCTCTGTTGCTTAGTAAGCGTTCGGAGTTGCCTACATCTCAGTTGCCTATGAGAGAGGTTCCTCCGACATTTGTCCCAAAGGTTGAGATTCCTGCTAATGCTGCAGCAGGTACACCTACTGTGGACATTCCTGCACATTATGTATCGCAGTTTGTTCACGTCCCGTTTTCATGACAGGAAGTGAATACTATTAGAAAAACTATTCCTGACATTAGGAAAAATCCGACAGGGTTCTATAAAGAGATAGAGTCTGTTTTGCAGTCCTCAGTGTTTACCCTAGGCGACATTGATTTGCTATTCCCTGTACTCCTGCCTCTAGATTTGTGGAAACAAGTTAGAACTATAGACGATGTACCAGGGTTGGGAGATACATGGGCTAACATAGTTAGGCTTGATGGGGAAAGGCCAGCTGGTGAGAGACCACCTCAAGTGATACTAACTTTGCCTGACAGAATCATTGCAAAACTGAAAACTATAATCCCCGAAAAGAGAATTATTTGGGACAACTTACGGCCTGTGTCCAAGGAAAATCTGAGGGTGCTACCGAGTTCTTTAATCGGTTCGAACAGGTATTCTTGGATTTCAGTGGACAAGACTTAGGCACAGAGTCTGGGAAAAGATTATTTGTGGACAAATTTGTACGTGTATTGCTGCCTGACATCCAGTCACAAATTATGTCTTCTGAGAGCGCTTGGCAGGCGAAATCCCAATCAGAAGTACTGCACATGGCTCAGTACTACGAGAACCGTGTCAATAATGAAAAAGATAGAGTCGAGAAGAGAAAAGGTGATTTGAAGACTAAAGTATTGTTACAGCAAATTGTTAGAGGCCCCAGAGGGGGTAGTTCGCAGATTAGAGGTCAGTATGTTCCACAAGGGAATGTGCCCATGGGTCCTGTGAATATTAACCAGTGTGCCTATTGTCGCCAGGAGGGTCATTGGCGTGCACAATGCCCCGTCCTTCGACAGAGGTCGAGTAAAACATTTGGAAATATGGGTAGACGATCCAGAGGTCGCCCTGGTGTAGGGAGCCCTGGTAGAGGCCAGTTTTCACAGGATCCCCAACAACCTTTTTCACAGGATAATCAGACTTCGAGTGTGGATACTAGAAACATATTTGATCATCCTTCTGCTGCATATCTATCTGAAGAGCTTCCTTTTGATGATATTTTGTTTCGTTAGGATTGCCCAAAGCAGGGTTTGGAACGTACACCTATTCCCGTTAATCAGAATGGTCCCTACGTTGAAATGGTAGTGGGAAATAGGAAACATCAATTTTTGATAGACACTGGAGCACAGAAGTGCTCCATTGATCATTCTCGGGTTCCAAACATTGCACTGTCAGGGCAAACCAATGTTTCTGTAGGATTTTCTGGCACACCAGCTATTTCTTTGGGTCCCTTTATAGACCACTGTCCATTTCTCTTGATTAGAACTGTGGAGAGAATTTGCTGGGGTTGAATCTGTTGAAGGAATTAAAGCGGTAATTCAATGTTCTTCTGATGGAGTGCGTTTGACGATTTCACCACAGCAATGTTCTGTTTCGCAATTCTTGACTAGACCTTTGCCGCCAGAATTCAGTAATGTGCCAGAGTGTTTGTGGGCAGTTGATGACAATAATGTCAGTGTTTTGCAGATTGAGTCTGTTAAAATAGTTTTGAAACATGGAATTAAGCTGCCCCGTATTCCACAGTATAAGATCTCAGTTGAAGGCGAGCGAGCTTTGAAGAGCATTGTTTCCGATTTTGTGCATCGTGGGGTGATTGAGGAGATTGCAGGAAGTCCGATTTTACCCGTGTACAAAAAAGGTGATAATGCAATTCCATTTCGTTTTATAATTGATTTACGTGCCATTAATAAAGTCGTCGCTCCGCAATTTCCAATTGTGCCTGATGTGACGACAATATTAACCATGAT
This sequence comes from Ambystoma mexicanum, assembly GCF_040938575.1. Lineage (NCBI taxonomy): Eukaryota > Metazoa > Chordata > Amphibia > Caudata > Ambystomatidae > Ambystoma > Ambystoma mexicanum. The sequence continues at coordinate 154,961,084 of NC_090930.1, read as the reverse complement.
TCCAGCTACGGCTACTCACTTCAGTGTTGTGGACCTAAAGAATGCTTTCTTCAGTATTCCTATACATGAGGATAGTAGATACTTGTTCGCGTTCACCTTAGGGGGACGCTCATTCACATTTACTCGTGCACCTCAAGGTTATACTGAGAGTCCTAGTATTTATAGTAGGGCTTTGAAAGAGCAGCTTGATACCCTTGGATTGCCCCCTACTTGTACGTTGCTTCAATATGTTGATGATTTGCTTTTAGCCGCTGACTCTGAGAGCTCTTGTAAAGAGGGCACTGTGTTGTTGCTCATCCATCTAGCTAAGCATGGTTACAAAGCTTCGCTTAAAAAGTTTCAATATTGTTGCCAGGAGGTCGCCTATTTATCTCCTGTCAAAGGAGGGAAGAAGATTGACACCTGAAAGAATAAAACACATTTCTGGCATGTCTGTCCCAAATACACAAAAGGAAGTTAGAGCCTTGATAGGTATGGCTTCTTACTGTAGGTTATGGATCCCAAACTTCTCACTAGTGATAAAACCAATTTTGGCCTTGACGAAGAAGGGTATTTCTTCGCCATTGCCATGGAATACGGAGCATCAACATTCATTCGAGTTGCTCAAGACTGCATTATGTTCGGCGACAGTTTTGGGCACACCGAACTATGAGAAGGCCTTTGTGTTGTTTGTGCATGAATGTGATGGATGTGCTTTGGCTGTATTAACGCAGGAACATGGAGGGAAGAATAGGCCATGCGGTTACTACTCTTCCGCCCTTGATCCTGTTGCATGCACTTTGCCAAGATGTTTGCGCACTGTTGCTGCTGCTGCTGCGTCTGTAAAACAGAGTGAGGGAATGGTCCTAGGCCATGATTTAACCCTGATGGTGCCTCACTCTGTAGATATTCTATTGAACAAAACCCAAACGCAACACCTCACTTCCGCACGTCTGACAAGATATGAATTAATCTTGTTTGCTCCCCACATTCAAATTAGGAGGTGCTGCATTCTTAATCCGGCTGAGCTCCTACCTTTCCCACAAAATACTGTTTGCGGTGATGAAGAGTCACATGACTGCCTGTATACTACTGAACAAGATACAAAAGGCAGAGTTGATTTGAGGGACACTCCTTTGGATAACCCACAAGGGGAGCTGTTTTATGATGGCTCCTGCTTCAAACTACTGGATGGTACATCCACAGCTGCTTATGCAGTCACTAAATTGGGTACGGTTGTGGAGACCAAGAGAATTACGCATAACTCTGCGCAGGCCGCAGAGATTATAGCATTGACTCGAGCTTGTGAGCTTTCCCAAGGGCTTACAGTAAACATATAGACTGATAGCCAGTATGCCTTTGGGGTGGCTCACAACTTTGGGAGACTTTGGTCAGAGAGAGGGATTTTAACTTCGCATGGCACCAAGATCCAACATGGCTCCCTGATAGTACAATTGCTTTCAGCGCTTGCGCTCCCTAGTCAGTTAGCAATCATTAAGTGCGCAGCACATCGCAAGATTATAGATGATGTAGGGAAAGGGAATGCTTTCAAATAGCTAGACAAACTGCCTCTGATCTCTTCACGGAGATGTATGTTTCAAGGGAGACTGTAGATGCCTATGCAGTGGATGAGGGTGTTGGGTCTGTACGGGATATCCAAGCCGATGCCACATTAGAAGAATCCAAGAGGTGGGCTGAGGGCTTGTGGAAACTCGATGATGATGGGTGTTGGGTGGACATGGTTGAAGGGAAATGGTTGCTTCCTAATGCCTATATAGTAATGATGGTTACCATGGCACACAGTCCCACACATGTGTGCGCTCAACGGATCACGAGAATGTTAGAGAAAGTCTGGGTAAATGATAAGATTTCAAAAATTGCCCAGCATTATGTCCAAAATTGCCTGATTTGCCTACAACACAATGTGGGAAAGGGGACAGCAACTCCAAGAGGTAGCTTTGGGCCTCCTTCTGTCCCATTTGAAGTGATTCACTTTGACTTTATTGAAATGGAGCGATGTAACAATCTAAAATATGTCCTTGTGGTCATTTGCGCCTTTAGTAAGTGGGTCGAGGCTTTCCCTGTTAAAGACGCTACAGCCATGACCACTGCAAAGACCATGTTAAAGGAATTCTTCCCACGGTTCGGTTTTCCGAGAGTTATCTGGTCGGATAATGGTCCGCATTTTATCGCTGCTGTAATTCTACAGATATGTACGGCATTGCAAATTGACAAACGATTCCATTCGGCCAGACATGCTCAGAGCGCCGGATTAGTGGAAAGACACAATGGTATCATAAAAAACAAGCTCGCAAAGACGTGTGCCGGCACCAAATTAAAATGGCGGGACGCCTTACCGATCGTGTTACTAGCCATGCGTGCAACCCCTCAAACTAAGACTGGGCTCTCTCCATTTGAGGTGGTAATGGGGAGACCTGCCAATATCTGGGGTCTTCCGAAGGCTAGGGCATTGAGGAATGTAGAAAATGTATTGCTTTCAGACTATTGTAGCCAGTTGACTAAAAACCTGTATTTCATTTATCACCAGGTACGAGACGCTTTACCCCCGCGATACGAGGGCCCAGGCCACAGTATACAACCTGGAAGTTGGGTTTTGGTCAAATCCTTTGACCGATCTTCCTGCCTTGCACCTCGGTGGCGGGGCCCGTTCCAGGTCCTGCTGGTCACCCAAACAGCGGTGCGTGTCGCAGGCCGGAAGCATTGGATCCATGCGACGCATGTCAAGAAACTTCCTCACCCAGTGCCACACGTTACAGAAGAAACAGAACCCCTCGCTAACGCTGCAGCCAAAGATCCCAAAACAGTGAGTACCAATGAGAGTGCGTCAGAGAATCTTTCTGAGCCCGTGAAGCTTGGGGAAGCTGCCATTTTGTCTCTGCACTCTCCAAAAATGTTGCTCCCGGAAATTGTTGTTCCAATTTCACTTGCCTCTGATACGTTGATTCCAACGGGAAGTGACGACATCTTGTTCTCGAATCAAACAATACCAGGCACAACAAGATACAACTTCCGGCCACGAAGATAGACATACGGCACGGTTTTGCTGTGCATCTGATAGACATACGGCACGGTTCGGCTGTGCATTCAAGGAAGGAAAGGATCATCAAGGGCTTGCTTTTGCCCAAAAAAGTTGAGGAAAGGGATTCTGTTGGCTAGGGGTTGTGGAAGGACTAAGAAGCCGCGCGACCGTAGTGTCGCCAGCAACGAACATTGGGGTCGTCAATTGAAATTCTACAATGCCTGCTACCGCCACCGCTGCTGCTCGTATTGGACTTATAAATAAGGGGGTGACCAACTCGGACAATGAACAATGTGCCTGGGCCCCGAAAACGTATTGCTGTGTTTTTATGATAATATTTGGTTTTATAATAGTCACTGTCTTAGGCCTTTGGTATTTCGAAGAAACTCATCCTTTAGAGTCTTTGCTGCAGACTGAAATTGTACCCACTGTTCCTACAGCTTTCGTACATTTGCATACTCTGTCACCTAGGGACTCACAGCATAGACAGAAGTATCACAATAATACCTTGTTGCTTATAATGAATGCAACACATGCCATTTTTAATAAGACTTATTGTTGGGTCTGCTCACATTTACCGCAACATGGGGATAAGGGGCTAGGTTGGTATATTCACCCTTTACCTTTGACAACTGCTTGTTATGCTTCACTTAGAGCACTGTTCTTTGGCCGATGGAACGATAGCATCTCGGGGAGCTTTGATGGCACTAATTTGAATAGTTTTGAGAAACGTGTTCTGACTCCCCTGGGATGCTCGCTTTTCGCAAATAGGAGTAAGCTCAATATTGCTTCTATTAGGCCTTCTGATAGACTGTCTCGTCCTTTCCAATCTTTGATTTCCTTTAAAATGGCTCTGATAGGCAATAAGGATGCCGTGCCTCCTACTTACACTGTTAACCATAGCCCCGTTTCAGTTTCTTTCTGCATACAGAGGAATGGCACTCGGTCAATGGGAGATTTTAAAGGTTGTGCCAACGTTGCAAATTTGACTGGGGAAGACAGCCCTTTGTATGTAGGCGAACCTGTCTATTTTGTTTGCGGTAATGTAGCATTTCCATGGTTGCACAGGGATTGGCAGGGAACTTGTTATCTAGGAATCCTTTTACCTGGGGTGTTTATAGCAAGTACTGTAGAGGTTTCGAAGGTTCGTCCACAGCGGGACGAGAATGGCGACACTCCAGCACAGGTTTTAGGAGATGTAGCGAAATCATTCCTTCCATTCTTTCGGCAGATAGCGAATTCCGAGAATATCAGGAAACTAGCGAGAGTACTGGAGAGAACCATCTACCGATCAGATTGGTAGCGCTTCAGAACCGGATGGCATTAGATGCCATTCTGGCTGAACGTGGTGGAGTATGTAAACTAGTGGGGTCCGCTTGCTGTGTTTTTGTACCGGATTCCTCCCCAACTATTTTTACGGCAATACAGAATCTTCACATTCTTAGTTCAGAAGTGCATGTTCCCGAGGGAAATTGGGATCTTAGCGCTTGGTTCTGGGACTTCTTGCGGTCTTAGGGTTGGAAAGTGCTTTCAGTCTTGCTGATTATTTTGGGAATTCTGCTATTTCTTTGTTGTTGTATCCAATGTCTACCAAGTATATGTTCAATGCTAGGGGGATGTTGCGCTCAGGCGATAGGTACAATAGGACATAAAGTGTATGCCCCGGATAAAACCTCTAAGGAGTATGTACTGAAAGAGATCTTAGTAAAAGATCTAATGGCGATAGATATTTCTGACAGCTATTCAGGGTGTATGGACGATGACACATGGAGTTATTTGCAGGGAGATCAGAAGTAGTTTAGCACTTGGCATAGGCCAAAAGGAGGGTTTGTCAAACTAGAAATTATATCGTGCCTCCTATTGCTATGAATATATGTATATTGGCCTACGCCAAGCTGCTAACAAGCTGCTTATAAACTACATGTGAATAAACTCGCATTGCAAGGTCCTGACCTTAGAAACCATGTAAACTGTCATTTTGGGTCAAGCCGCCATTTTAGGTTTTCTTGCTCTATAAAGTCACCATGTGAGCTAAAATGGTAGCCTATGTTATTCAGAACAGAACTCGATTGTCATGACCTCTGTACAGCTAATGTATAACTTGCCTGCAGGCCACTTGTTAGGGTCATGAGCTGAGACCTTGTCCTTCTGCTGACCTGTGTGCAATGGATTACCTGTATCACCGAAACTGATCTATAATTGAATGAGAACACCTGCTTAACTATATTATATAAATTAAGTCCTGCATTGTAATGTTAGGCCTAGAGCATACATTATTACCATTTCTTCTTGTTAATGTATAAACCTAAGATGAACTAGATTTGACCTGGCAAGGGACCCTAGAGCAGTAACTTATTTATGGAATGGTTAACCTGAAGAAAGGCTGGACAACAGGCTGGAGAAATGTATAAAAGCCTGACTGTTTCAATGAATATTTGCACTCACTGAGCACACCGAACCACGCCGGAGTTTGCTGTGTTGTACTGAGGGTCGATAGCTATCTGAATTTTGTTCTGTTCTTTTGTAACTGGATTCAGTATAAAATAAAGTGCTTTGTATGTTCCTTTGTAACCATTGTTTGGTGTGTTTCCTTTTTGGTTACCCTGCCTCATATTATTTCCTTGTTTTCACAGGTGAGTGGGATCAAATACAAAATCTGGTGGTGATCACCAAAGATAAGAGCAGGGCGTATCTGACTGCAGTGAGAGGTGATGTGAGATTTGGTGGTGCTTGCCAAAGATGAGAGCAGTGCATATCAGAATGTGGTGAAAGAGGAGGTGTGAGATGTGGCGGTATTAGCCAAAGATGAGGGCAGGGCATTGTGAGAAACCTGAAGGTGTCTCACTGACTAGTCCCCAGGGATCTGTCATCCAGGTGGCCAGGACACAGCCATGACTATTTGATCCAGTTCCTGGGGGTGGACTAGTGAGGGAGGATCACCTGGATCAGGGGTCCTCGAGGAGTGGAAGTGGGACACTGATGGGTGAGAAGCGGTTTCCCCTTCCTTATAACACCTTTTCGCCATCCTACCCTGTAGTATATTCAGAGGTTCCGCCCCCCCCCCTTCCGACATGAACACTTTCTTACACCATGAAAGAAAACAGACTAACACCAGGGCAATTTACCTGAAATGTCCCAACACAAGGGTCAGACAGAGTCAGGCAAATTGACAATAACGACACACACCTCACAGCCCTTTCCCTTCCCCACAGGGATAAAAGGCAGAGCACGATAGCACAATTTAAGCAAGTCAAAAAGCACAAAGAGGTGGCTGTTCCAGGATGACAGTTCAGGAAGAGGAGAAAAGCAGCAAAACTGGAAAGGGTGACAAGGAGGGAAGTGCCCTTTCCATTTTTGACCCAAACATGCAAAGCCTCCGAAAAAAGAGTTATAAGACTGGGTATTACAGGTAGCGTGTGGTGTGCCAGATGTCAATGGTGCACAGGGCCTTCCCACTCTGATAACCAATGCAGACTAAGGCACTTGCTACTGTGGTACCGTCCTTGACTCCAAAACGCAAGAAACGCCAAGGATTTCAGCGCAGCTGGTGAGTCGGAGGGAGAACCGAAAATAGACCAAGCTGTGTTGAGCAAAGGTTGAAAACGGCAACATGATTTGAACTGAAAGAACTTGTGAGCAAAGAACCTATGTGTTGCTGAACCTTTAAAACCCAGAGAAAGACCAGCTGCAAAGTGGTTCGGCACTACGTGTGCGCTTAGTCGAAAGTCTCTGGTTGGTCCCTTTTTGTTAAAACTACAGATACCAGGAGGCCCTAGGAGAACCTGATGTAAGAGGTCAAAGTGGTCATGCAAGGGTCGAGAAAAAAACGTTTTACAATGGAAGGTCTTTGACACGGAACCAAGAGGAAAGCAAAGTGAATTGATGGTCTGAACCCGATCGAGGGAAGCTATCGTAAACCAAGAGGAAAGCAAAATGAATTGATGGTCTGAGCCCGACCGAGGGAGGCTATCAGAAACCGAGAGGAAAGTTAAGGAAAATTAATCCCGCACTTATAGTGTGAACTGTGCAAAGCCTGACCGGGGTCTTTAGAGAAAGCCTGACTGGGGGCTTTAAAGGAAAGCCTGACTGGGGGCTGAAATTCAAACTTGGGTAAACTGAACAACCTAGAGTGACTTTCTGATGGACCTATGAAGCTGGCAAATGTGAACCCAGTTGAGGGATGCCTGGAAAGCAGGGTGAAGCATGATAACACCGTGAACATTGTGTTGACAAAAGTGAACCCGGATGAGGGATGTCCACAGTGAAAGGTTGTTTAAAAGGACATTAAGAGTTGTGAAATATTCAGGTGAAGAGATATTCAGAGAAAGGCCATAGTGAACCCGACAGAAGGAGGCTAACATTGAAGAGGATCGGAGCCCGGTTGAGGTAGACCCAGGGGTGAAGTGTCATCACCCAATGTAAAAGATTACAGAAAGGAACTTTTGTTTCGTTATTGTTGACACATCAGGCCCTCAGAGGCAAGATACTTTGTAGAACAGAGACTTATGACATGATATGGCATTTATAACACGCCTTACAAAAATGCGAAAAAGGTAGCAGGCGCCCCGCTCTAGGAAGAACATGGCATGATAACCTGTTCTGTGGTTTGTTTCCCACTTTGAGAGTCTGCAGCCATCGCCTTTTGCTAACTGTACCTTTCACAAAGGAGGAATATCCATTTGCATATAAGTCTTTGTCCCGCCCACAAGGGCAGTCCAGCAACAAAATGCCAGGCAAACCTCCTTTGAACAAGAGTACCAACTGCAACCCCATACTAGAGGATCGGAGCCTGGTTGAGGTGGATCCAGGGGTGAAGTGTCATCACCCAATGTAAAAGATTACAGAAAGGAACTTTTGTTTCGTTATTGTTGACACATCAGGCCCTCAGAGGCAAGAGACTTTGTAGAACAGAGACTTATGACATGATATGGCATTTATAACATGCCTTACACAAATGCAAAAAAGGTTGCAGGCGCCCCTCTCTAGGAAGAACATGGCCTGATAACCTGTTCTGTGGTTTGTTTCCCACTTTGAGAGTCTGCAGCCATCGCTTTTAGCTAACTGTACCTTTCACAAAGGAGGAATAACTATTTGCATATCAGTCTTTGTCCCGCCCACAAGGGCAGTCCAGCACCGAAATGCCAGGCAAACCTCCTTTGAACAAGAGTACCAACAGCAACCCCATACACGTGTTCCAGCCTTATTGGGCCTCATTAGTGTGATGGAGCTTTGTCTCTCTGAGCACAGTGAGCAAGGTGCCCACGTTTGGGTTCCCCCAGGTGACATAGGGTGACCAGCCTCAAGTTCCTTACAAAAATGCAAAAAAGGTAGCAGGCGCCCCTCTCTCAAAAGTACATAAAATGATAACCTGTTCTATAGTATTTACCCGTGGTGAGAGTCCACAGTCATTGCTTTTAGCTCACTGTACTTTTCACAAAGGAGGAATATCTATTTGTATATCATTCTTTGTCCTGCCTGGAGAGGGGCGACTGCTACCTTTTTTGAAAAACTTTATAACGCGCCTATATACAAGTGTTTCAAGGCGCGACGAGGCAAGGGAGGGGGAACAGAGGGAAGACAGAGACAACGACCTTAATAGGCCAGGTGACATTGAGATCGCGCAAGTGCAGGGAGGGGGAAGGGAAAAGTGCACGGGGAAGGGGGCACTGCAGTACATAGGATAACAATAAAATAAATAAGACAATGAATAAAATTAACAATAGAATAAATAAAAGACAATAAATAAAAGATCAGCCAGCTAGTGGCAAGTGAAAGGGTAATTGCAGACATCAGGTGTCAAGTACTGTAAGGGGCCTGTTGGGATACAGAAACAGTTCCCGAGTGGAAGGGTTGCCAGAGGGGCAGTGCAGGTGTGCAACTGGTGGGAGGGGACCTGGGCCAGGGATCAGAGGGAAGCCAGGTAACCTGAGCAGTTTCAGTCAGGAGATCAGCAGGGGAGGGGAGGAGAGAAAGCAGAAGCAAAGAGAAAGGTTTTGAGGTGCTTCCAGAACCGGAGATGGTTCTCTTCAGGTTTCAAGGGGCAGGGCCTGTTCCAGAGAAAGGCCCCAGCAGAAGAAAGAGATCTACCACCAACTCGTTGACAACTTGACCACCGAAGGTCCTCATAAGGCTAAAAGGAACTGTAAGTTTGTGCTGGAGAAACCCAGGAGTGTGCTGTGCTCAGGAGTCCTGCCTTGTCCCGTGCTAGAAAACGTGGGGAAGGGAAACCACAGCCATAACATCCTGACATCATTTTGTGAACACTTCTTTCTTTTCTGGTGAATATTATCCCACACTATTTTGTAACTTAGCGGTAAGGATTGGCAATATTATTTTTTTAGTATAGGCCCTTTTTATTTGACAAGACTGCCATATTATTATTATTTGATGGTTGTAGCTTGCTCCCATCTTAGATTTAGGTTTAGATCAGCTTTTTATCACCCATTTATACAGTTTAATAAACACTCTTGAACTGTGATCACTTGTATCTGTCTTTACTGTTGCCACCATGAGTTCTTTACAATATATTTCAATGCGGTGAGAGAGGAGGTGTAATATCTGGTGGTGCTTGTCAAAGATGACTACAGGGAATATCTGAATGTGGTGAGAAATGAGGTCTGAAATCTGGTGACTGTCTTTCTGCTATCCAGGAATGGTGTGCTGCCAACAACCTCTGCCTTAATGCCAGTAAGACTGAGATTCTACTCATCGGCACTCCCACTCCCTCCTTCCCTGCTGCTCTCTAGCCGTCCTCTCTGGGCCCTCTTCCTGCTCCTACCTGCAAGGCAAAAAACCTTGGGGTCATCTTCGACTCCACACTCTCCTTCTCTCCTCCGACGTATCTAAGAAGTCACACTACCAGCTACACCTCCTCAGAGGTATCCTTCCTTTCCTCTCCTTCCCCCAGAAGCTCACTGTCTCTAGAGCCCTGGTTCTCTCTAAGCTGGACTACTGTAACAGCCTCTATCTAAATCTGCCCGCCTCTACTCTCCGCCCTTTGAAACTCATCCAGAACAGGACTGCAAGACTTGTCCTTGGCCTCAAGCCCAGGGACCGTATCTCTCCAGGACTGAAATCACTACACTGGCTCCCAGTGACTGTGAGGATCAAGTTCAAAACCCTCTGCATTGTCCACAAGGCCGTCTGGGGCCTTGGGCCAAAATACCTTCAACTCTCTCTTCCTAAATATCTTCCTTCTCGAGCGCTTCGCTCATCCGCCTCCAACTCCCTCAGGGTCAGCCGCTTCTCCAAACAACGAGTTGGGGGCAGATCTCTTTCCACTGCAGGGGCCTCCCTCTGGAACAGCCTTCCTGCCTCCCTGAAACTTGAGGAGAACCACCTCTGGTTCCGGAAGCACCTCAAAACCTTCCTCTTTGCCTCCGCTTTCTCTCCCCCTCTCCCCTGCTAATACTACTGAAACTGCACTGAATCTGCAACTGGGCCATTCACCGTTCTCGGCCCAGCCACTCTCCCCTGCACTGCCTCCACAGTAACCCCTGCACTACGGGACTGTGTCTGTATCCATACAGCCCCCCTTCCCAGCACTTGTATGCACTTACCTCGCACTTGCCACCAGCTGGCCCTTGTCATTTATCCTGTATGCTGTATGCTAATACCCTGTACTGCACTTTCCCCTCTCCCTTTCCCCCATGCACTTTTCCCTTCCCCTCTACCCTTGCACTTGCGCGATCTGAATGACACCTAGCCTAGGAAGATCGCTGTCTGTCTCCCCTTGTCCCCCCCTGCCTCGTCGCGCCTTGAAACACTTGTGTATAGGCGCGTTACAAATGCCTTATCATATCATATCATAGACCTGATCCTTGTAGCCATCGGGCGCCAGTTGAGGGATTTTGGGGCTGGAGAGATGCAGACCCTGGTGGCTAGGATAAGTCCCGCGATCCTGTTCTGGAAGAGTTGAAGAGGGAAATGAGTAGAGATAGGCAGATTGAGAAAGAGGCTGTTGCAGTATTCCAGCCTATAGAGAGACAGGGCTCTGGAGACAGTGAGCTTCTGGGGGAAGGTGGGAAAAGTGATACTACCTTTGAGGAGGTACAGCTGAAAATGGGCCTTCTTGGCAAGGTCCCTGATGGGTGGAGAGAAGGAGAAAGTTTTTTGCCTTACAAAAGGGTGAGGGCAGAGGGCCTAAGGAGGGTAGCCAGAGTGAGAGAAGAAAAGCAGGGGCAGGGGTCACAATGAGAAATATCTCAGTCTTACTGGTGTTAAGGGAGAGGTGGTTAGAGGTACTCCATGTCTGAATAGCAGATAGACAGTTGGGAATGAGCAGGAAGGAGGAGGAGGCAGAGGGAAGCCTGAAAGAGAGCTGAAAATCAACTGCATACCACTGAAAGTTAGAGGAAAATGTAGAAATTAGGAGGGCCAAAGGGGCCAGTTTGACATTAAAGTGCCTGGGGCAGAGGATAGAGCCCCGGGGAACACCACATGTAAAGAGAGAGGTGGTGGAGAGAAAGGACCCAGGCTGAACCTGGGAGGGTTGGTCCAGGAGGAAGGAGGTCAGCCACACCAAAGCCTGATCCGTGATGCCAAGGGTCTCGCAGAGACGAGTAATCAGGATGTTGTGGTTGACTGTGTCAAATGCAGAGGAAACATCAAGGAGAATGAAAACAGAGTGAGAACTAGAGTCAAGATTAGAAAGCAGATCTCCACGGGTGTTCAGGAGTGCAGGTTCCGTGCCTCTGGCTGCTCTGAAGCCAGACTGATGGTTTTAGGGACAACTAACAGATTCAGTGTGGAGGGTTAGTTGGGAGATAGCCAACTGCTCCAGTTTGCCTAGGAAAGGAGTGATAGAGATCAGGAGATAGTTTGTCGGAATGGAGGGGTCAGCAGAAGGCCTTATTAGAAGGGGAACACAAGGGAGTGCTTGAGGATGGAAAGATCCAGTGGTGAAGGAATGATTACAGAAATTGGCCAAAGCTGGAAAGAGAGAACCAATGTTGTCCTTAATGGTTCTGAAGAAGCAAGGGGTCAGCTGTTTGGATGAGGCTTTCATAGACCAGACTTGTCTGGAAACATCTTCAGGTGTTACAGGAGAGAGAGGGGAGAGAAGGAGAGGAGGGGGTGGCTAAAGATGTCCTGTGAGAGGTGGAGGGAGAGAGAAGAGAAGAGGAGCAGAGTGCGGACAGGATGTCCAGGAATTTAGTGGTGAAAAATAACCCAGAGCTGTGCAGAGGGCCTGGGTATGAGTAGAAGAGGTAGATACTTTGGTAGGATATGCCAGATACTTGCATATTTTGAAAAGTTCAGTCATGTTATTGGCCACAGAGATGTGGGGCTTGAATATTGACCCTCTTCTTAGAGACGATGGAGAATCTGTATAGCCTTTGGAGCAGGCGCAGGCCAGTTTGTCAGAGAGTGCACCCGAAGCACCCCACTTCGGTTCAGCTACTCTGCACTTGCATTTCAGAGTGGCCTGATTGGAGTCATACCAAGATTTGCACTTGGTGACAGGCTTCGGGTGGATCCTTATAACAGGGGCAAGGATATCCAGAGTGTTAGAGATAGAAAGGTGAAGGTTGGAAAGGGCTGTGTCAGGATGGGAGGCAACCAGAGGAGTAGATGGGGGGAGAAAGTGAAGGCAAAGGCGGCCATTGAGATTAACTTCATAGGTCGAATGACCGCAAAGGAAGGTGGCAGTGCTGGGTGGGCCTTTTTCAAGGGAACAGGAACCTTCAAGTGAGAGGAAAGATGAGGGGTCCAGGAGAGAGGAGTAGGGAGTGGATCAGAGATGGGGATGTCTGAAGAGATGAGAACATCCAAGGTGTGGCTGGCAGAGTGAGTCGGACCAGACGGTAGAATGGAGAGGGAAAGAGAGTCGCATAGGTTGCGGAAAGGCTCGGAAGAGTCTGGGGAGTCCTAGTGGATGTTGTGCCCCCCAAGAAGGAGAAGCTGGGAGGTGGAGGAAAGGAGGGAGGAAGTGAGGTTAGTCCATTCAGAGAGGAAGAGGGTGACCTGGCCAGTTGGCCTGTAGACGATGGCCAAGGTCAAATAGAGGCCAGGAGAGATAGAGACCCTGCAACCAGGCATTCAAAGGGGGAATAAGTCTGAGTGGGAATGATGGAAGCAGGTATCCACGCAGGAAAGATCAGGGGCACTCCATCTTCAGGCCTATTGGGCCTGGGCTCAGAGAGGATCTTGTAGCCCTAGGGAAGGACTGTGTCAAAACTCATGACAGAGCTGGCCTTGAACCATGTCTTGGCAAGAACATCGAGCACCAGGAGTTCAAGGAGGTGGCAGATGTCAGAGGAGTGTTTGACAGCAGAGCGAGAGTTAACACTAGCCACGTGGAGCAGGTTACAACGTTTGAAAGACTACTGGAGGGGGACAGGGGAGAGGAGTACTTATCAGAAGTGGCAGTGGAGCCATAAAGGTGGAAGGAGAAAGCGGCAGGGGAGCCAGAGAGGTAGTGGATGGCATAGGGCCCTGAGCAGTAGAAGAGGGGGGTGGCAGAGGAGCCAGAGAAGTGATAGATGGATTAGCAGGAGAAGGAAGGAAGTTGATGAGGTGAGGGAGGCACCTATCAGATGGTAGAAGACTGGGATGAGAGCCCTGGACCATGACAGTGCTTTTTAGACATTAAACATGACTCTGGAGGACAGGAAGGAGACCAAGAGGACCTCCCACTGGGTGCGACCATTAATGGGAGAAGAGGAGGGAAGGGAGAGGAGTGCGACCACATGAAGGGTCCATAGGTTGGGCAAAGGGGATTTCAGTGAGAGTCTGTCTGGAGGAAGCACTGACATAGGTGTCAGCGACGAGAAGGCCTGGATTGGGGACCAGGGTGTCCTTCTTGAGCTTCGTCCTTCCAGTTATAGTGAGAAGAGTAGGATAGAAAAGCAGTTAAAGAAGATGTGGGAAATGGAGAGCCCCATAGTGGATGTGATAGAGGGAAGAAAAAGGGCAGGCAAGAGGAGGAGAAAAGAAGGAAACACTGCACATAGCTACCCACCACAGGGTGCACAAGGAGGTGATTTGTGAAGGGTGGATACGCAGAGGGAGAAATGGGCAAGAGCAGAGCGCCGACAGAGACAAGTAAGCAAGGACAGCAACAGGCTGTGAGTGGAGAAAGCAGTGGGAGCCAACCAGGCTCAACTCAACCTAGAGAGGAGAAAAGGCCCTAGAGAGGGAAAAAGGCCTGGGGGGCAACAGCAGTGATCACAGCATTAGAGGGAACCTAGAGAAGCGGAGAAAGGCCAAGCCGTGTGCAAGCACACCCAGGAACGTTTGCCTATAGAGGAGATACAGAGAATACAAGAGAATGCAAAGAACAGTGATAGAGGCCAATTCATTCACCTAGACAGTACAAATGCAGAACAAGCAGAGAAACAGTGATGGAGGCCAATTCATTCACCTAGACAGTAAAAATGCAGAACAAGCAGCGGCAAGCAGAGAAGCAGTGATGGAGGCCAATTCATTCACCTAGACAGTAAAAATGCAGAACAAGCAGAGAAACAGTGATGGAGGCCAATTCATTCACCTAGACAGTAAAAATGCAGAACAAGCAGCGGCAAGCAGAGAAGCAATGATGGAGGCCAATTCATTCACCTAGACAGTAAAAATGCAGAACAAGCAGAGAAGCAGTGATGGAGGCCAATTCATTCACCTAGACAGTAAAAATGCAGAACAAGCAGAGAAGCAGTGATGGAGGCCAATTCATTCACCTAGACAGTAAAAATGCAGAACAAGCAGAGAAGCAGTGATGGAGGCCAATTCATTCACCTAGACAGTAAAAATGCAGAACAAGCAGAGAAACAGTGATGGAGGCCAATTCATTCACCTAGACAGTAAAAATGCAGAACAAGCAGAGAAACAGTGATGGAGGCCAATTCATTCACCTAGACAGTAAAAATGCAGAACAAGCAGAGAAACAGTGATGGAGGCCAATTCATTCACCTAGACAGTAAAAATGCAGAACAAGCAGAGAAACAGTGATGGAGGCCAATTCATTCACCTAGACAGTAAAAATGCAGAACAAGCAGCGGCAAGCAGAGAAGCAGTGATGGAGGCCAATTCATTCACCTAGACAGTAAAAATGCAGAACAAGCAGAGAAACAGTGATGGAGGCCAATTCATTCACCTAGACAGTAAAAATGCAGAACAAGCAGAGAAACAGTGATGAGAAGAAATGTGGAAGATGCAAAGGAAATGCAGGGAAGCATTTGCAAAGACAGAGAAGCAATGTGCGGCTATCCAGCAGAGGGACAGCCTAATGGATGCCTAGAGACAGTGCAGGGTAAGATTTGCATTGAAATGGAATCAAGCGCGAGGTAGTGCAGTTTAATAGGACACAGGAATGACTGCGTCCCCTGTCCGCACCTGTCTTACCTTGTGGTAGCTGCTGGTCAACGTGTGTGCTGCATGCTCGCGCTCTGCTTTCCAACCCCTTCGTCGTCAAACACCGGCATCAGACAGCACTGCAGCTTGTCCTGCGAGAGCTTGGCTGCATATGGTCCGAGGTGGTGTGAGATCTGGCCGTGCTTGCCAAAAATGACAGCAGAGCATATATGAACGCGGTGAGAGAGGAGGTGTGAGATCTGGTGGTGCTCATCAAAGATGAGAGCAGAATCACATCTGAATGCGCTGAGAGAGGAGGTGCGAGATCTGGCTGTGCCTGCCAAAGATGAGAGCAGAATCACATCTGAATGCACTGAGAGAGGAGGTGCGAGATCTGGCTGTGCCTGCCAAAGATGAGAGCAGGGCACATCTGAAGGCGGTGAGAGAGGAGGTGCGAGATCTGGCTGTGCCTGCCAAAGATGAGAGCAGGGCACATCTGAAGGCGGTGAGAGAGGAGGTGCGAGATCTGGCTGTGCCTGCCAAAGATGAGAGCAGGGCACATCTGAATGTGCTGAAAGGAGGTGCGAGATATGGAGGTACTTACTAAAGATGAGAGCAGGACACATCTGAATGTAATGAGAGAGGAAGTGCGAGATCTAGTGGTGCTTCCTAATAGATTTGCATCTTGTGGGCATGATTCAATAGGTGTGACAGATGGTGCACGGTTTTTGAGGTTCCAGTGCACCTTGATCACTTCTAGGGGGATACAAAGTCCTTTGCGCTTGTGCCATACTGGTGATCCACAACATGACATCCTGATGAAGTACTGGCAGCGGGGCTGGGACCGGCATTGGCCCTATGGGTCCCCCAGACCTTAAGTTACCAGTCCTACCCATGCAATTTCCTTATGCATATGGCAATTGTTTTCATTGCATCCTGACATTATTAAAGCTGTATGCATTATGCATTCTGAACGTTCACCATTCTGGTTTTCAAATATATGTTCACTGCTTTTACTTCACTTTTCGTGTGTATATCCACTGTCTATGATAAGATATGATATGATATGATCTAGGCCAATATCCAATCGGTTCGGCCTTCATAATGGATCATGGTGGTGCATGTTGGTACTTGTAGTCCGGTCTGTAGGTTTGCGGCAAGGCATGTTGCTAGAATGATATGATGGTGGCGTGTCCGTTGTATTTGTGAGCTTGATGACTGGTGTAATAAAGCAGAAAGCCAGAGAGTTATTGATCTTCTCAAAGTGAGGAGAGTTGGATTAGGCAGTGAAGAACTGCTGCCATCTGCCATCTGATGCAGTTAGGAGGGTATGTGCTGCTTATTTATTTAATTGTTTGTGTTGCGTAATTGTTATTTTTGTGTGTCTTAGTTGCGTTACCCAGAGGTTTCTGAGCGGGACCGGCACGCGGGCCTCGAACCTGTGTTGCTTCGTGTCGTCTTGTTTCCAATGCCAGCTTGTTGCCACTGAGCTATCCTCCCGGGACTCTATGGCGGGGACTCTCTCTTCATTTTGTGATAATGAACCCCCAAAGCAACGATCAGACAAAGCAACAAAAAATATCAACGATGGGATTGAATTCAAGCCTTTGCTTGGTTATTGTGAACGAGGCGTTGGAAGACTAAAGATGCTTTTGAAATACGTGAGGTTCGATGAAAGATCGGAATTAGTGAGGGATGGCTCTCAATAAAGAATTTAGGAAACCTACGAAGACCAAACCACCTTTTGTTGGCCCATATGCTGTATTGAAAATAGCAATCCAGTTGCTTAAAATATTCATAATTTTGGGATTTACATAGCGCTTCATACCAGATGTTCCAGTTTCTGAGCACTGCCATAATCAGTGCCACCATTATTACCTACTCCTGGTCCTCAATTGATCAACCCAGGATGGTGAACGGCTGAGTTGGTCTGACTCAAGTATTAGTGCTACTCTATGAGCTCGGGGGATTAGCTCAGGGGCAACGTGCATATGTTGGAAGCAACACAACACTGAGTGCCATGGGTTTGAGACCAGAGTTCTGCGCTTAGATCTGGCACGAAGCGTGTAGTATAATAAGGAGGCTTGAACTCTGCAGCTGCTGAAACAGGTTGAATAAATGCTGCTGGGACTATTTGCAAGGAGCAGCTGCTTCACTGCTCATAATGTTTATTGTAGCGTAAGTCAGGTAGTCTTTGAATGCCTTAGCTGTAAACATTTGTCTTGCGCTGGAGGAGCACTGGGAGGATGCTCCGGCACCTGCTACAAACCTTTCACAGTCTTTTCACCACACTCTGCAGCATCACGCACCTGCGTACATTAGTCCCGCGAAACCGCTTGCCTCGCCGGCTCTCTCTATCTCCACATACCTCCCTTGGTTGAGCAGCTGGGTCCCACTCTGTCACAAAGTCTTCATACCTTGATGGCCAGCGCCTCGCCCGGTGTGGGTAACCTTCGTAGCGTGCACTGCTGAGTGCATGGGGAGTGACAATCATGCTGCTGTCCTTCCTTCCATTAAAACAATGTTCCTTTCACATTGATCCTTGCTCCTTTACTTCTTCAAGCACCTTTTGCTGTTCCTGTCGCCACTCGTACTGGGCTCCCTTCTTTAATAGGTCCCTCAGATGAGCTTTCATTTCTGAAAATATGGGCACACATTTGGTGTAATATTCAGCCATCCCTAGGAAGGATCTAAGCTCTTTCTTGTTGGTTGGTGTAGGGCCCTTCACTATGGCCTGAAGCAAGTTTCTCTTGGGACCGATTCCATATAATGATATGGTATAACCCAAGTATTCCACTTCTTTGTTTGTTTGTTTGTTTGTTTGTTTGTTTGTTTATTTGTTAATGTGCGCCAAACCCGTGGGTAGCCGGGCGCAACAGTTTCCATGAAGACTTAAGCTTGTTACAATGTTTGGCATGAGTATGTACAACACAATGGCAAAAGAGAGCAAATATATGTGAGACTATATACAATCATATGCATATAAAACACAGCGGCAAAAAGCAGATATATACAAGATTATATACAGGCATGTACCCAGAAGCAAGGCATGTCTTGGGGTGTTTAGGCAAAGGGTAGGTCGTGGCTAGGTAGGAAGCTGGGTAAAAGTTATGTGTCATTGACACGCAGCCAATTGATTATCTTGTGCCTGAACTTCGGGTATGGTTGTTCTGTTTTGAATTCAAATGGTAGTTTGTTACAGCAGTGAGCAGCTTTGACAGGAAAGCTGGATCCTCCCACGGTGGAGCGTTTAAACCTTGGAATCTCTAGTTTGGAGATCTCGTGGGTAGCGAGGAAATGTTCCTGTTAATTTTTCCCATAAGGTACAGGGGGGCTAGGTTGTTTAGACATTTAGATGTGAGGGATGCTGTTTTAAGTAGGATTCTGTCTGTTATTTTTAACCAGTTGACCTCTTTCCTGGAGTTAGTGATGTGCTTTCACTTGGATCGCATACTTCTCAAACGTTAGCTGCACCCAGGTGTCTTGCAGTTTATGTAGAACTTTCTTCAACATGCTATCATGCATTTCTGAATTTTCTTCATTAATAAGGATGTCATCTTGGAAATACGACACGTTTCCAATATTTCTCAATATTTATCAATATTGAATCTATCATTCTATGGAATGCCGACTCATCTGAGGACAACCCAACAGCATCCTGGTGAACTGAATGATACCAAACATGGTGATGAATGCCTTGAATGGTCTTGACTCTTCGTCTAAGGGAGTCCGATGGTATGTGTCCCACATAGCCAGCTTTTGCTACCGTCATCATGAATATGAACTTGTTAATGCTGGGCAGTGGGTGATTATTTCCAGGTTCAGGCTGTGTAAATCGATAAACACTCTCAGATAATTTCAGAGTTGTTTCTTGATTAGTGACAACCAGGCTCAGCCATTACGATGACTCTACTGTCTCTTTTGTGCTGTCTTTGACCACAAGGCTGATGTCTTGACATTTAATCATTGGGAAAGAAAATCTGTACTTGATTACAGTTATGTGAGTGCAAGGGTGATAGTATGTTTGTTTGAAGTATGTTGTGATTAAGGGAATGCTTGAAGTAGTTAGATACCTGTTGGCACATTCTAACTACATTAGAGGTAAGAAGATGTTTAGTCATATAAGAATTGAAATGGCGTATTTAAAATGCTTTGCAAAGAAAATTGTTTTTCAAGTAGTTGGATACCTGTTTGCGTATTCTAACTAGATTGAATTTAAAAAGTGCTTTTGTAGTATTATTTATGTGGTTAGATACCTGCTGGCGTATTATAACTGTTAATTGTGCTATAGTTTAGTGACAAAATTTGGGTTGCATTTGTTAAATTTGCTGGTAACATATGTTGTGGAGTGACTGAGGTATCATTACATTCAAACCAACCACTTCTTTTTTTGACATATACAGTGTAGTGCCCTAAAGTGGGTGTGACACCAGTGTGGTATACTATGCTACTGTTGTGAAAGTTTTATTTCCAAGAGATAGGTGGCCGTGTGTGAAGCTTGTAAACTTACAGTTATTTTTGCTACCATCTGCATTGTACCATAGAAGCATTAGTATGACATTATTTGTATGGTGGAACGATTGTCTGCATAATATGCCATGATTTGCATTCTGCAGAAGCTGGTCAAATGGAATGGATTCAGAATTTGGTATAGATACATATACAAGTCGTTCATTAGGGATGTGGTCTTGTGAAACATGGTTACAGAGAGAGCATGTATGTTTCCACGTGTATGTTATCTGGAAGATTTCATTTATATGTATGTTTTTAGTTTCCAGTACTTGTAGTAAGTACATTAGGAATTCTGTGGATCTTCCTATGTGTTTATGGTAAATTATACCATTCCTGCACAGTAGTACAGTTTTTTGCCTTATACCCGAGACAATGTATGTGTTGTCAGGATTACTTGTGGAATTTCTTTGAAGGAGGAGCATTTGCAAACACAACTGGTCTGAGCCGTTTAAGTAAATGTTGTGAACAATTGGTGGCAATTGAAAGAGAAATTAATTGACACATTAGCATAACAATTTACTCCCGTTGTTTTTCTGAATTTAAATGGACCATAGAGTTCTGTTTGTGGACCGTTTGATGGACCTGCAGATGTTTCTGGAGAAGAGAGATTTGTGTGTTTCTTTTCCGATGGATGTGCACTTGATTTTGTACTAGACATTGTTGTGGTTGTATTGTTTGATGCAGAAGGAGTTGGCAGTCATTGTATTAGTGGTATTGTTGGAAAATCTGCTATAGCTTCTGTTTCTATATTTGTCTTTTAAAAGTGTTTTTTTAGGTACAGGTTACATATCTAGATAGGGGGTGTATAGTGACCATAGCCTGTTGTATTCCAGGATGCAAGGAATGTCAGCATTGACTTTGTTTGCATCGAAGTTAACTAGGTATAGACCATTCAGTGCATACAGACGTGAAAGTGTTACATAACTCATACCTTCTTTAAAGACTGTGCTGTCAATGCCAATCAATGCTTGATCTAGGGCTAGGCCTTGTGATTTGTGAATAGTGACAGCATATGCAAGGGATAGAGAAAATTGCTCTCTGCATATGTGCATGTCTTTGAAAAGAAGGAAACATGCTGTTGTCTGGCCAATGTTTTTAACTTCTGCAACTTTGTGTCAAAGTGGATGTTGACAAACTGAATTTTGTTGTCATGTGGATATGTTTGGAAGCCAACAACTGTACCAATTGCTTCATTGCCTAAACCTTGTTCTACGTCAATTTTATGTTTTAAAATTACTCTGCAGTTTAGACACAAAGTCAACATTTTCTCCAATCTGGCTGTGTTGGAAATACATTTTTCTAAGCTATTCAGTCGTACAGTTGCTTGTTGACACATAGATAGTGCAGTTCTAGTTTGTCTGTGGAGCTGATATGCAGTATGGGTTGCATTTCCTTTTTCAACATTGTCTCGTTGATTTGACTACAGCTTGCAAGGTTTGGCATTAAGGATATACATTTTAGATTTTATTGAGTTAATTGTTACATGACATATAGCTCATGGATTAGTCTACTATTGAAGATGGACTTTGCATCTTTAGTAAGCAACCCGTTCTAATGTTTTTTTTTAAATGTTAGCATATGTGAGGTCTGCAGACTGGCACATATTTTGAGTTAGTTCTCTGTAGTGAAAATGTTGGAAGAGATTTACATTTCCAATTCTGTTGAAGGCATTGAGGCATTGTTTGTGTCCTAATGTTTTTAAAAATAGGTTGCCCTTTCACTGGTTAACTGTAGTGGACCACCAAAAATAAAAACATGTTTTCTTCCAACTTCGTAGTTGGTTTTTAGGACTTCTTGCATTCTGAAATGAATTAAAGGCAACATGAGGTTGGAAACCATGCTTACCTCATCTATCAGGAGCACTTTCATTTGTTTAACAATTCTGCCTACTTCAGTAGCAGCTTCTGCTGACCTTTTTGTAGTATTCTAATTTGCTTGGGTGTTCTACAGGGAGGAGTAGTAGTCGGTGTAAATTTACACCTCCTATGTTGTAGGCAGCTAAACCTGTGGGGGCTGTTACTTCAGCCAAATAGTTATTTGTTGGTTTTATAGAAATGTGCTAAATATTTTAATGAAGAATGTTTTTACCAGAACCAGCATCTCCACTTAAATACAGGAGCAGCGGCTTATAATTTTTACAGCTACAGGTTTTAGTCTCATGTTTAAAACCATGTTCAATGTCTTGAGTGACTTGTAGATAAATGGTGAGTTGTTCATCATGTAGCTGTGATTCCAGCACTGTCAAGTCTTCCTCAGATTGTTTATATTGGTACATGGTATTTTCTACCCCAGTCATGGCTATTTCTGCTTTATTTAGACTGAGTGGTTCTCCAAGTGGGTCTTGGCTTCCTGCAAGGTAAGGTTGACTGCCCTCAGGAGTATCTTTGTCTAGTTGAGCCTCAATTTCTCCTGCTTGTTCGCGTTCATTGCCAACCTTTGTTTGTATTGTTTGAAATTGTAATGTGTTATACTGCTTTTATTTGCTTTAAATGTAGCTTCAAATGAGTCATAGTAACCTAATAATTATTTTTCTTTTCTCCAAGGCTTAAAAGGTTGGAGTAGGGCCATGCAATACAGTTCTCTTTGTAGTGGATATTTGAATGATAACTTTATATGATTAATTAGACTGGGTTTGGTGAGTTTCACTAGGCTTCCTTCACAAGTTGAGATTGTATTTGCCAGTTGTCTCATTTGGTGTGACATTGTTTTTGTAGGTGTAGTTTTGGGCAATGTTGTACAGGCACATGTTTTACAAAGCAGTACTTCTATTTGGGTAGTATGTGTCAATTACATTATTTTTTTTTAAATGTCCTGGCTGCTAGGATCATTTGTGGCTATGTGTTCTATCACTCAGGAAGATTTTAGTACTCTTTTTCGGGGTGAAGGTGGTCCAAGATTCAGCCAGACAATGTGCTCTGACTTGCCATTTAAGGCTGTACCTGTTAAACGGTCTGCAACTTCGTAGCACCCACATTCTCTATGGAAGAACTTTTTTATACCGAAGCTGTAAAATTTCTGTGTAATCATTGATGTACTTGGATGCTTCGTCCCTTTTAATGCATGTAGTTTTAGGGGATTTGCCTTTTACACTGTGTCTAGCAGAAGACATCAAGATATGTACTTGTCCTTTTTTGCAAACTGGTCTAGGGAAGACAAGTGGCAATTGGTACAGTATTTCCCTTTGTTTTTAGAACTATGTCGGCTGTATTTGCCACATTAATGTTTTTGTAAGCGTAACACTTGTGTATGTGGGTCACTAAATGTGGTTTCTGAAGGGATTTTGCAGGTAATGTATTTTTCACTAAACTGTAAAACAGTAGCATCTCTTTCATGGCCGCATTGTGGAGCATCTTTTATCCACAAAAGCATGTGGATGTGTGGTGCTCCTCTGGATTGATATTCCTTTCTCCAAAAGAAGGGTTGCAATTTTCTGAGTGCAGGCGTAGTTTTATTGCAGATAAAATCAGCATGGCAATGAAGCGATGGTGAAAGTACCTTGATGCATTGACAGGGTCAAGAGAACAGAGTTCTCCTGGTGTTTTTATATCTATTCCATCTTTATTTTGGTTTGCTGTGCGTAAGAAGTCATGCAAGTCATCCCATGCATACTCTGGACAACTTAAAGTAACCAAAACATGTGGGTTGGCCTAGGTTTATTAGCATACAAGGTACATCAGTGTGAAGTCGGCACCAGTGATCTTTTGTACCACACAGGTTTTCCAAGAGATTTGTGATACTTGACTGCAAAACTTCATCTTTCAAGGATGTCTGGCATGGAAAGGGGACTGTGTGGATTAGTCAATGAGGTGTTCTGGTTGTGGTTTACAGGAATAGAGGGTATTAGCTGTTTTGATTGTTGTGTTTAGGGAAGATGGATGTGGCTAGTGCTAAAAAAAACTCACTGTGTTGATATCGGGAGCTTGTTGGGTGAATCATTTGAAAAGGTACACTGGGTTGTGTGGCATCTCTGGTACTGTTGGTTTTGAGGGAGTGGAGGTTTGCTGGTATACAGTGACTGGGCTAAACTGGGTGAGTTTACTATCATTTTCCAAGACTATGCGGCTCATTACAAGTCCGGCGGCAACATTGGCGGTGCAACCGGTGGGTTGCAACCGGATCCTTAAATATTTACCGGCGAGTGACTTCCCGGTGCCACCCGGAGATTATAACCCCAGCAGCCCAGAAAGTCAGGCACCAGTAAATTATAAGTCCCCATTCACATGGAGTTCCATAGAACACCATGGGATTGGGGACCACAGAAGCACCAGGTCTGTTGCCAGTGGTGCCGGTGGTTCCGTGATGGTCTGCCTACCATGACTGCTGTGCCCAGCAGGGTCAGACCTGTCGGGCACTGTGGCTCTGTAAGGCAGATCTGTAGTATGCCGGTCCAGAAACAACAGTGCCGCTAAGCTTACCGGCACCGTTGTTTCCGGACCGGCATACTTATAATGAGTCCTTATGGCTCACTTTCAATGCCCACATATTATTGTTGTTCATTGTGGAGGAAATAGTTTGGGGTACATTACTCCACTATATTTGCAGGTTGCATTAAAATATATATTCCGAGTCTTAATGGAACTATTTTCATGTGCAAAGGTTATGTTTTCAGAAATACATCCACGGGAAGTGTGGAGATGCCCAAATGTGTTTTCTGCACAACTAGAACAAGGTAGGCACCTTATAAATAAAGGTGTATGTGCTTTTTTGAATGGTGTGGGCACGGAGTCTTTTCAAAATGATAACATCAAGGATGGTGTTGCAAACAATTTTCGGAGTGATGGAGTGTACAGTGCATATGTAAACATTTGTAAGTAATTTGAGGAAATAAAATCAGAAAAGCCAAATAAAAATCAAAACAAAAAAAAACAAAAAGAGGCTCTTTTAAGGGCCACCAATGTATAATAAATTGTTTAAATTAAGTGTGAACCTCCCCACCCTATTCAATCGGACGATCTGTCTGCGGACACCACAGTAGTCCGCAAATAGGACATACCACTTCCTGGTCATTTAAGGTTGCCTGGAATGGAAAGGCAACTGCGCAGACCGCGGACAGTCATGCTGTCCACGGACATCGGGGGATCAGCCAATCATGTTTCCTGGGCATGGTGCACAGGAAGAGAGGATGCAGGAGTTTCGTTAGTAGAAGTTGTGAGAGGATTTAAAATGGCCATGGCAATGCAGCAGGCAAAGTGATTGGATTTTGGGATTCTCTTGGGTCCTCTGGTTGAAGGTGTATGCTGAGCATTGTCGAATAGCCAAAAATCTTAGATTCCCTGAATTAGAAGTGTTCTGGTATGGAGTGCGAGGCATAACGTGGGTGGACTTACTCCCATTTTGTGCAAATATGGTTCAACTGTCACATCCGGACCTTATTATCATTCATTGTGGTAGGAACAGTTTGGGGAAGGTGACTGGAATTTCATTGCAGTTTGCAATGAAGGACACATTGGGAAAGTTGAAGGAAATGTTCCCTAATTCAAACATTATTTTTTTATGCATTTGCACACAGACAGATGTGGATGTTCCAGTTCATCTGGTCCGCAAATGGAAAAAGCGAGGTGCAACGTCAATAAAGCTATGTGTGCTTTAGTTTGCGATGTTG
Source organism: Ambystoma mexicanum (assembly GCF_040938575.1). Taxonomy (NCBI): domain Eukaryota; kingdom Metazoa; phylum Chordata; class Amphibia; order Caudata; family Ambystomatidae; genus Ambystoma; species Ambystoma mexicanum. The sequence continues at coordinate 154,935,663 of NC_090930.1, read as the reverse complement.
GCATGACATCGTTTCATAATGAGAACATTACATTTAATAGGGCCAACATTTTTCGGTGAGATGGATTTCATTTAACTGATGTGGGTAATCAGATTTTTGTGGAAAACATTCAAAATGCTTTCAAGCAGTTTTTGTGAAAGTGAGAAGAAATAATGAAATTCAGTGAAATGTTTTCTTAGTTCAGTTTGTAAAATCAAAAATTAAAAAGAAACAAAAATAACAGCCAAAAACACAAAAAGGGTTGTTTTAAGAGTCACCCTTTTTGAACATAAAACAATTAAAATGATTTCAATTGCCACACGCCTGGAATTTTTTAGATGTCTGCAGACTACTGCGCTGTCTGCAGACTATACAGGCCACAGAGTGGCCTGTGACTTTTGTTCCCACTTCCATTATTTAACTGTGAAAGGTGACTCCTAAAGGAACCTTTTTTTGTATTTTTTCAATTTTGCATTTCTTTTGGCGTTTATTCTCAGGAGAGGCAAAGTAGGGGAGGGAAGGGAGAGAAAGGGCACCAACCACAAGTACAAAGGGGCAGGCAGAGAGAGGAAGATGTTGGGCTGGCCTTAATCAGGTAGGTGGCAGTGTTTCTCATGCTCCTTGACCGCAGCCTCAAAAGCACTCCGAAACCACTCCCCCTACAGATTGGTGCTTCACAGTACATGCATAGCACTGTGACCCTCGAAAGGGAAGGGTCAACAGCATTCTGTATGGCCTGTGAAGCGGCCACTGGGATTCTGTGCCCCAAAGGAGCATCCTTCGTAGTGACAGGAGCAGATGATGATGATGGGGCAGAGGAAGTCAACCAGCTCTTACCTGAGAAAGGTATTTCCTTTCTCAGAGCCATTGGGTAGGTTGATTTGGTGTGGTGCCTCATGGAAGTAGTCCCGTAGGAATACAAGCCATGTTTCTGTTTGTGCCCTCCCTGACGATACGTGTAAAAAATGAATAATACAGACACTCCCTGGACAGGGAATAAGGCACAAAAGAGCAGGCTGCGAGAGTTCAAGGAAAAGTTTATCTAGATCTCTGAGAGCACTCTGACCACAACAAGGTTACAACACATTTATATAGTACATTGACATTTTTAACATATGATGCTACGTTGGACCTGGATTGGTCAGCCGGGGTGGTGTCTTGGGTGTGGGCATGATCTCTTCCTCCGGGTTGGTTGCTTGGTTGGCGGGAGGATTGACGTCAGACATCTGTGCTCCGGATGGGTGAAGGTCAGGTCGCTGTGAAACACGGTGGTCACTATCTAAGCTAAGCTAAGAAAATACATTCTGAGTAATGCATGCACTAAATAATGGTTGATCAAAAGACCCTCAGTAGTGTATCATGTCATTGTACAAATCACTCAAGAGTTTATATCATCTATAACATTTGGATTATACAGGTCACAGGTTTACGGGACTTGACCACTATAATACTGTCATTGAACTATAGGGTTAGTCTCACAAGAATCTCAGGTATGTGGCATTTGTTAGTATTGGGCACGATATACTGCAGCAGGGGTCTAATGTTAGTTGGGGGTCTGTTGGGTGGGCTTCATAGCATGGTCAGCGGTCTGGCACATGAAAGGGATAACTTGCCGGGACACAGGGTTAGAATGGCAATAAGTTTCAACTGGCGAGGGTAAGAGGGCAAGGACACTTTTGTGGAGATGGACGAGCTATGTGCTTGGCTCATGTTGGTTCACATGCAGGACAGTGATCTCAGAGGAAAAGAGATGTTACATGTATTATTTGTTGCAAGTAGCTCTGGCTTCAGCGTGAGATTGGAGTTGCGGAATCTTCCAGTTGGAGTGGGAACGAGGGTGGGGGCCATGTGCTCCGAGCTACTGTGGCAGGGAAAAGGGAGAGAGGCATTTTGTGCTATCGCAGTGAGGCCTGGTCACCAAGATGGAGTCAAAAGGGGGAACAAAAAATGGATTCCCCATGTCCTGCTCGGTGGTCCCATCTGCGCAAATGTACCCAAAGTTAACATTGCATAAGGGCGAGGGGCGTACCCACCACTAGAGGCACTTGGTCCGAGTTTTGTACTGAGAAGTAATGGTAGAGAGGGGGCCATTGGCCCCTCACTCCCACACATTTCCCATGACTGAGTACAAGTTTGCACTCACTGCATTGAACCTTGCTTGCACAAGCATTTGGGGCATTTCCAGCGGTCATACAAAATCCCTGCTGTATCACTACGCCTGTTCCCCTCTCCAAGCCCTCCAGATGATGATTGTGGTGGTGGGGGCTGGCAGGGCAAAAGCAATGGCCATACGAGATACCATGGTCTCCATTATGCACAGCAGTGAAGTAGCAGGTGCTGTCCACAAAACAGATCTGCAAACCAGAAAAGCAGGAGCATGTGAGCAGCAAGCAGGTGCTCTCTTCTGGATAGCCAGATTGAGAATGATGGAAAGTCATGTGTTGGTCCCTTCTGAGGAATGGTCAGCAGACAGCAGTGCTGTCCGCAGACTACCAAGTCGTAAAAAAGGCTTGAAAAGTTGTAAAAAGTTGCCAGATCAATCAAGAATGGGTCTGGTAACTGTGCAAGGGTAAAGTTTCTGCTTGAAACATCCTAGATTGGCTGGAAAAGCACTTTCAAACTGTCCGTGTATTAATACCCCGGACAGTTGCCTAGTCCATGGGCGCATAGTGGGTGTTTGAAATAAGAAAAAGGAAATATCAAACAACAACATAACAAAAAAACAAAACATTTATAGTACAAAATATATATTTATTCAAGAAAGAGATGGGGTATCAGAATGGGAAACATAAATGGGAGAATCAGGAACTTTTGTACAATAATTATAAGGAGAGGAAGGTGGTGTGGTTTCATCCAAGCGTCTTTCATTAAAATGTTCAGAATTTTCTGGGGATAAGGGGGACAGGTGAATGAAGGACAGTGATAGGGAACATTTTTAATGACATTATTTTTTACATACTGTACAAGTTATTTCAAATCATTACTAAGTTTATCTAATTAGTTGGACAAGTTCATGATTTGATTATTTACAGTTTGGATTAGGGTTTCTGTTTGTGATTCTGGGGATTGGTATAATTCAACTGGGGAGTTGTTTCTTCATGAAAATTACGTACTGTAAGAGAAATAGAAATTATTATTTTAGTAAGGTGTGTACAAAATACATTATTTGTGTACATTAAAATATCTACTTTATACCATTGGAAATGTTATTGTTGCTCATTTCTTCTTTTGGGAAGTTCTTCTCTGACCATTCAAGTGTGTTTGCCATTTCTGTGAGAAAAAAGGGCTTTTGTCTTCTAACACATGTTTATTTATTTATTTTATTTATTTATTTATTTTTGCATTTGTTTTACGCCCAGACCCTGAGGTATCAAGGCGTAGTTACAGACATCTTAGTTATATATCGACAGCCTTTCAAATACATACATATTTCATACAGTTACAATCAGAAAAAAACAAGAAAAAAGCATTTGTTTAAATTGCATTGGTCAGATTACTTATATTCAGATTTGAGTGATGGTTTATGGCTTGGTGGAGGTTGACTGACAATAGATATCCTAATACTATATTTGCTTAAACAACCAAGTTTTTAATAGTTTTTTGAAGCTCTGGAAAGAGTCTTCCTGTTTGATATTAGAAGGTAATGTAATGAAAGCTAATAAAAGTGAAATAAATACAATGCACTTACTCTTTAGCGAGAATGTGTTGTCCAATAAGCACCTGGTGTTTCTTAATCTCTTCTGAGATTAGGTCTCAATTTCTGTCCCACGGCTACTTTTGACTATGTCAAAACACGTCTTGATTTTGACTCATTCTTTCAGAAAATCAAACTTAAGAAATTCTTTGTGAACAATGCAGTCAAAACCTCTCGATCTACATCATGCACATGCAAAACAAATGTATCGATTTTAGACATTGAGACGTTGACTGATTTCGCCACACTGGGGGATGAATCCTTTGACCCCACCAATATTGACTTTGGAGAGTTTGGCATAAAGCCAAGATGGGCGGTTAACTCCTGTTTGAAAGCCAAATCGAAGTTTAATCCTCCCATGCCCACGGAGGATGCTTGGAAGCCTTTCATGATATCTGCATTGCAGATTTAAGGAAATTACACAAATCATCTATTACATCTGTGCACCGTAATCTCACTCAGGTGCAGTGGAAGTCCTTGTCAGAATTGCAAAATTTGACGGACATTCAAACCTTCTGACAAAAGGCTCCAACATTGTTTTACTGAACTGTTGTGATTACGTCAATGAGGTTTCTGGGCAACTTCGAGACAAAATGTGTTAGTCCTCAGTGTCTGTTAATAAATTCCCCATGATACAGCATCAATTGAGGATTCTGGTTACCAAGTGGTGTGAAATGGGTATCCTGGATGAGGATTTTATGAATTGTTTGGTGCCGTCTTTTTTTACCATCCCCATTATTTATTTTTTGCCCAAAATTCACAAACCATTGGCGCACCCTCCGGGACGACCCATTGTTACTTTATCCCAGATCTTGCTGCTCTCTGTGTGTTATCCCTCTCACCTTCTGAGCCTGAAGAATCTGTTGCATTCTTCTCCTTCTTCTTCTTCTTCTTCTTCTTCTTTCCGTTTCCCTTTGAGGTAGCGCGACCCGAGTGAAGACAGGGTCGTTCCCCGTTGGAGGCCACCGCGCCCGTGTTGTGTGGTGAACCGGACACGAGAAACCCCAGTGGGACAGCCCAAGCGAAGGGGAAAAAGCTTTGCTACAGAAAAAAAAACCTAAATCAGCTGTCCGGTTTGCAGGATGAATATGCAGCAATCAGTTGGAAGATCAAGTAAGTGCTGGGGGTCAAGGAGGCCACCTTGATGGTAGCGAGATGGTGTGAAATGAGCCCGCAGCTTGGAGAGTAAAGAGGAATCAAGAAGCCTGAGTGAGAGGGGAAAGCACCAGACGCTTGCGGACGAGCAGAGAAACCAGAGGGAAAAATAACGGACAAAGCCGAGGAAGGATGGATGCACAGAGCGCAGGTAGGAGAGCAGCAAGGAGGAAAGTAGGAGGCAGAACCCACTAGCATCTTACCCAGAGGAAAACAAGTGAGGGTTGCAACGTGAAGCTTCACTGGGTGTGAGGGAAAATATAGGGGGCGGCCATCTTGCAGGAAGATGTGACTGCGGCTGCAGCTTCTGTGCATGATGTGGGGGCATGCTAGTTAATCCGGCATCATTTCCACACCTTCCAACGCTGCAACATGACAGTATGACCCCTCTTGAATCTGGGGTTGCCTAGTTTCCAGGGGTGTCTGCGATGATACTGTTGGATTAAGACCGGAGTACGCATGGAGGGGCTCTGGTTCCCATGTTCTTTCTGCTTCTGAAAATCGATGATATCTAGAATTCACAATAGGGGAAACCTCGTATTCTTCAGGAACAGAATCTGTGATGTGTAGTCTCTTTCGTCCACGAGGATGGTAAGGATCTGTATGAAAAGACTTGAGCAGAGTAGTGTGAAACACTGGATGGAGTCTACTGTGACTTTTGGGGAGTTTCAATTTAAAGGTCACCGATTGATCTTGGCAAGTACCCTGAATGGACCGATGTATCTGGGAGAAAGTTTTGGTGATCTAACCCACCTCGGTAGGAACTTGGTGGAAAGCCAGAGCATGGATCCTTCTTGCCAGTCCGGGTTCTTTCTTCTTTTCTGATCTGCGTAGCCTTTATTAGTCTTCTTGCTTAAGTCAAGATTACATAAGGCCTCGTTATGGGCAGTTGAGGTCCTTTCCAATAGAGCATCCACTGAGGGAACCTTAGATGAAGGTAGTCCTGAGGGGGGCAAGTGTTTGGGATGATACCCATATGAACAAAACAAAGGACTTGGTTGCATGGCTGTGTGCACAATGTGTTTATAAGTGAACTCTGCCACAGGTAATAGATCAGACCAATTGTCCTGTTCCTTGTTTGTGAAACACCTCAGATATTACTCAAGAGTATGATTTAACCATTCGGCTTGAGAGTTGCTCTTGGGTGATATCTCGAGGATAGTGCCCGACGAATGCCCAAGAGACTGCAGAGGGTGGACCAGGTCATGGATGTAAATTGGGATCCGCGATCCGATGTTATCCCCTGAGGTAAACCATGTAGCCTAAGGAAATGATGCAGGAAAACACTTGCTATCGGAGGAGCGGAAGGGACTCCTATAAAGGAGAAAAGTATGCCATCTTAGTGAGTCGATAGTGACCAGGATGGCCGAATAACCTCCAAAGGGGAGTAAATTGACTATGAGATCAGTAGATATTTGAACCCACGTCCTGTAGGCGGTATCTGTTGTTGAAGAAGACCCATCGGTCGTGCCGTGGAGTATTTGCTTTGGGCGCAAATGGGACAAGTGAGCACGTAGCTCCATACATCCCTCATTAGAGAAGGACACCAGAAGGAACGACTGATGATTTCAAGTGTGGCGGCAATACCCTTGTGGCCCGCAGTCTTGACATCATGACACCAGGATAACACCTTTTTCTGTAAGTCCGCAGTGGGTAGGTAGAGCTTGTTCTCTAGGAAGTACAGTCCTTCCTTCTCATTCAATGGATAAGGAGGATCTGCCCTCTGTAGGTTTGCTTCTTGTCTTGATGCCTGTCTTAAGTCTTCCAGAAAAGTGTTGGCTACAAAGATGAACCTCTTACCTTTAAGAAGGGTTTCTTGATGTTCAGATTTGACTAGGGTGTTTTTGATACTTCTGGAAAGGGCATCTGCCAGCATGTTGTCCTTTCCTAGTAAATAGGTGACTGTGAAATCGTACATGGAAAATAAGTAAGTCCTTCTAGCATGTCGTGAGTTTTTAAAGGTCATGTGTTTGCGTATATGCTTAGATTGCAGTGCTCTATCCGAACCTCAAAAGGATGAAGTGTTCCCTACAAAAGATGGCGCCATTCTAGATGTGCTTGTTTGATGGCTAAAAGTTCCTTTTCTTTCCAATACAGAGTAATTGATCTCACTGACAGTAAGGGTGCGGTAATACTATGCCACTGGATATTCTTCCTGGTCAGATCCAACTTGGAGGAGTACGGCCCCTACTGCACCAGCTGAAGCCTCCGCTTCGACTATAAATGGTACTGCTTGGTTGGGTCGAAGTAGAATCGGAGCTGAATAGATTTCGGATTTTAATCTTTTAAAAGCAGGATCTGCCTCTTCGCCCCAAAGGAATTGGAGGCCCTTCTTGAGTAACGTTGTGTTGCAAAACAAGATCAGAGACATTTTTTATGTACTTCATATAGAGGTTTGTTAACCCTTGGAAGCATTGGATGTCTTTCTTTGAATGTGGTGTTGGCCATTGTGTAATGGCTTGAATCCTTTGTGGATCCATCTGAATACCTTGTTCTGATAATATGAAACCTAAATAGGGCACTGAGGAGGTCTCAAAAACACACTTTTCAGGTGTAGCACTCAGACTGTGTGACCACAGTCGATGCAGAACCTCATTGATGTGCTGGACATGGTTGTTCATAGAGGAAGAAAAAACAAATACATTGTCTAAATAGACAATAACAAACTGGGAAAGGATGTCTGAAAAATTCTTGCCCATAAAACGCGGACAAATGGCGGGTGCATTCACAAGACCATAGGGCATTACCCTGTATTCAAAGTGACCTAGTGAGGTTCTGAAAGCGGCCTTCCATTCTTTGCCCTCATAGATTTGCAACAAATGGTAGGCTCCTCGTAAGTCAATTTTTGTAAACACTGTAGCCTCTTGGACGGGCTCTAGTATGTCATTAATCAATGGCATCGGATACCGGTCACTGATGGTAATGGCTTTAAGTGCTCTGTAGTCGATACATGGTACAAATACAAATGGTCTCAACTCAGTGGTTCCTTTCTTGAGAATGAAGAAGAGTGGAGCCCCGGCAGCTGACTCTGATTCCTGGATCAAGCCATTTTGGAGGTTATCAGTTAAGTAGGTCTTGAGTGCTTCCTTCTCTGGTAGTGACAGTGAGAACATCCTTCCCACAGCAATGGAGGTATTGGGGAGTAGGTCAATGGTGGAATCTTCTGTGCGGTGTGGGGACAGCTCTTTGGGACTTTTATCTTCAAAAACGTCCTTGAAAGTCTGATATCTAGCGGGAATACACAGACTGGCCGAAGCAAGTCCATTAGACAAAAGCTATTCCTTACGAACGGTCTTCTCCTGCTGTTTGTTCTTAAGTTTACAATGTAGGGTGCAATATTCTGAATCAAATGCCACAGTGGTGGCATCCCAGTCAATTACAAGGTTATGTTTACGCAACCATGGAATACCCAATATGAGGGGAAAATGTGCTGTCCTAATTAGGTCAAACCTAATGGACTCTTTATGGGAAAACATCGCCATTTGCATAGACTGGGTGTGTTGTATGATGGGTCTGGATGTCAAAGGTGATCTGTCAACACCTTCCACTGACACTGGTTTGGGTTTATCTTTTTTGAGTATCTTCCTTGCGATTGCCCATTCGATGTCCATGAAGTTTCCTGCAGCCCCGCAATCGAGTAGGGCTAAGAGCTTGGTGGAATTCATTTGACAGTTACAAAGGCGAACATCGAAGACCATCAGATGGTTATCCAATGAATCATCCATTCTTGTAGTCATGCAGCAAGGATCCGTGTGCCAACCCCGACCTTTGATCCAAGTTAGGGCCTGGGTGTATCATTTCCCTGACGTGGAAGGGGTACTTCTGGACATTCTCTTAGAAGATGGGTTTGTGAACCGCAATACATACAGAGACCCATGTCTCTTTGTCTCTTGCGTTCAGTAGGAGTTAATGGACAAAAAGCAGTTCCGACCTGCATTGGTTCTTCGTGGGGTCTGACATCGTCTGGTGTGGCCTTGGGTTCAGGCAGTGTGGGTCGTGGTGTTGAAAAACAAGAGCCTGTTAAGTACCTGCGACGTTCTGCCTTCCTCTCATTCATATGGAATTCTATCTATATTGAAAGCAAAATCAGATCCTGAAAGAAAGGCGGCCTAGCCACTCTAGACAATTCCTCTTTGATGTCTTTAAGACCCCCCGAAAAAGGCTTTGTAAGGCTGAATCCAGCCAACCCGCTTCCACCGCCACTCGTTGGAAATTTTAAAAATAAGTCAGGACATCAGAAGGGCCTTAACGGATATCCAGGAGTGTTTCGTAGGTTGAGAAGAAGACGTCTGGTCGTTCGAATCTCTCCTTAAACAAATGTACAAAAGCTGAATAGTCCAATAACACTGGGTTGGCTGAAGTGACCAATGGGGTTGTCCACACCAGTGCATTGCCCACCAGGTTGTAAACAAGAAAGCAGACTTTGGCCTTCTCTGATTCATAGGCCCTGGTTCGGAAGGTAAAGTATACCGAGCATGCATCGATGAATTTGGTGAGTCTTTTGGGAGAACCATCATACTTCCCAAATGAAAATATCAAAGTCGGGAGATCACCTCTTGAATCTTCTCTGGCGTTTACAATCTGCCTCAAAGCTGCATTTTCAGTCCTCAAGGCCTGCATCTCGTGGGTTAACCCCTGTTCAGCAGCTACCAACTCCTGGTACTGCTCCAGGCTAGCCATTTTTGGGCATTGCAATCTGCAGCAGTCTTCTTCTTCTTCTTCTTCTTCTTCTTCTTCTTCTTCTTCCTCTTCTTCTTCTTCCTCTTCTTCTTCTTCTTCTTCTTCCTCTTCTTCTTCTTCTTCTTCTTCTTCTTCTTCTTCTTCTTCTTCTTCTTCTTTTCCCTTTGAGGTTGTGCAACCCGAATGAAGATAGGGTCTGTCCCCATCAGAGGCCACCGCGCCCGAGTTGTGGCAAACTGGGCGTGAGGAACCCTAGGGGGACAGCCCAAGCGAAGGGGGAAAGGCTTTGATGCAGAAAAACCCCCTGAATCATCTGTCTGGTTTGCAGTGTGAATATGCAGCAATCCTTTGGAAGGTCACATAAGTGCTGGGGGAGATGCCGCTTTGATGGTAGCGAGAGGGGGTGAAATGAGCCTCGAGCTCGGAGAGTAAAGAGGAATCGAGAAGCCTCGATCAGAGGGGAAAGCACCAGGACACTTGTGAATGAGCAGAGAAACCAGAGGGAAAAATAAGGGCCAAAGTGCAGGAAAGAGGTATGCAGAGAGCGCAGATAGGAGATTAGCGAGGAGGAATGTAGTAGGTAGAACCAACTAGCGTCTTAACCAGAGGGAAACAAGTGAGAGTTGCAATGCGAATCTCTGAGTGAGGGAAAATATAAGGGGTGGCCATCTTGCAGGAAGACTAGCCCGCGGCTGAAGCTTCTGTGGATGACGCGGCGGCACGTTAGCTAATCCGCCATCATTTCCACACCTTCCAATGCTGCGACATGACACTTTATCAGGATCACTTTCGAAGAACATGTCACAATTATTGATGAGACCTTGATTTCCTTTGTTTCTGTACTACCTTCTTATTTACAGGACACTAAGGATTTTCTTTTGAATATCAACCAGGTCCTGTGGGAAGATGGTTTGATTTTGGCCAACTTGGATGTGGTATCCCTTTATACCTCCATAGATCTTTTGGTTGGTATCAATGCTTGTCGATATTTTTTGGAAACACGTTAATTGCAGTTGCTCTCAAATAGCAATATGATTTTAGAGATGTTAACATTTTGTCTCAACAATAATGTATTTCTTTTTTAAAGTGTTTATTATCAACAGAAGTGTGGCACAGCCATGGGCAGTACATTTGCTCTGAGCTATGCAAACCTCAAGATGGGTTGGTGGGAAGCCACATTCCTGAGTGATATTGTCAATGAAGCTTTTTTTGAGCAAATTGTGGCCTGGTGGAGGTACATCAATGATGTGTTTGTAATATGGAAAGGGAGCAAGTCAGAGAACGCGAGGACTTACTGTCCATGAACAGAATGGTCGGGCAGACACAGAATGATTATCCCCGCCTTATCTTTACCTATGGTAGATCCTTGCATAGTGTCAGGTAAAATGTTCAGCGTCACTGGCATGTCCTCAAGATGGACAAAGATGTGTCATCAATAGTAGCTTCCCGCCCTCTCTTGATGTTCAGGTGAGCACCAAGCAGGGTACGGGTGAGATCTCATGGGGCAGCATTATGTTTGAGTGGAGTGGTCAGCGATTGGTCAGGTGTTCTTGGAAGCGTAGAATCTTCAGGTCCTTCCTGAAGTATAGGATGGAGGTGTCCGGTCTTAACTACATTGGTAACTTGTTCGAGAGGCAGGACGCATACACCAGCCTATTCATTCTTTCTTCCCTCCCTGCAGTTCTTTGGTTCAATCCTAGCAATGTTTTGGCTTCTTGTGGTGCACCTGCATCTGGAGAGTGATGTGTTGGTTGTGACTGCTTTGTAGGGGTTGCGGTCTGTCTTGAACATGATCATGCTTGAATGGGTAGGCAGTCCAGCTCCTTGGGGATATGGGTGATTTGATCGAATTGTCTTACTCTTGTGCTACAGCGTGCGGGATAGCCTTCGGGGGGAGGGGGGATTTGTTAAAAGATTTCACATAAAAAGTGCTCAGCAGATATGACTGAATCCAATTTGACATATATAATATCAGAGGAATAACTGGTGTGCAAATAATATTTTTGTTTATAATTATGGAAAAAGCACTTGTCTGAAAGGGTGTTTATCATACAGCGGTTCTAATGCAAATATTGAGCATTAAAGCAGTAAATGAAGTGAATGATAGCTGGGACATAGGTAAAATGTCATAACACATATAGAAATGTGTATGGGAGATCCGTAGAGCATGTAACAATGCAAATATGTGTCATATGTGTGGTAAGGGCAGAACTGGCTGAATGTATCACACATGTAATGTAGACATAAGTATTATTTATGTAACTTTATAACAGTATTATTGCAAAGCAGAAAGGCTGTAAAAATGGTGCATTTGGATATCATCTGCACCACAGTTTCTGGCACAACGAATCGATTGTGCTTTGGGTGGTGGGCAATCAATATGTCTGTTCATTCCAAAATAATCTATCACTAATCTGCACCGCCATCCTTCTTTTAGCTACACAAGAACATAAAATGGCGCCTGTCCCTCTGCTTTGAAAGTTACTCCTCTTGCCATCAATTCCTTCATTTTCCCTGCGATCGATTCAACACTTGAGGCTGCCTGTCTGGCTTCAAATGTCTGGGCTTCTTGGTCATGCCTAACTTTATGTGATCCATGATATAATATGTGTTAGTTATAATGTCGAGAACTCCTTCTCCCATACACCCAAATTGGTGCCAAACATTACACTCCTTATGGCTCCACACACAATCACAATGTCCTCGCCTGTTGACTGCCACAACGGCATGTTAACAAAATCCCCAATTAATTCCTTCCACTCTCATCACATCCTCTCCCCCAATCAAGCACAATTACGTTCACCCACAAACAAAATCATGCATTTGACGTTCATTTTTTTCTATGGGAGGGGGGCATAGGGGACCACGTCCAATCCTTACATTTCGATAATTTGCATCTTTGGCTTTTGGGGATTCGGCCATTGTCAGAAGCATTGCACACCTATCATCAGATGACAAACTGAGTACCTCGGTGACTTGTCACCAGACGATACAGAACGAGGTAGAACATTGGGCAGATGTAGCACAGAAAGTGAGAGACGATGGCGGATGGGAAAATATATTGGAATATGCAGATCAGGAACTCATGATCCAAAGGAAGGTTGCACCGGTGAAGAGTGGGGGAGAGGAGGTTACCCACAAGGAAACAGGGAGGCATAGGCAATATGCAATGTGCAAGAGCAAAAGAGATTTAGAACCCAAGTAAAGTTTTAGTGGATGAGGAAAAGAAAGAGGATGAAGCATGTTTCAAAGAGGGGGGAGAGGGCATGGTACAGGCATTGCGGTCTGGGATAAAGAGGGAAATACGATGTATTAGACAATTGAAGTTCAGGTGCGACCGGGGGCAGTTTTCCATGAATTAGAAAAGCAAGTGTAAGATGCCAAGGAGAAAGTAGACAAGAAAGGAGGATTGTGGATCTGGTTATTTCTTGTCTTGCAGATTGAAGCCCTTGATCACCAGGATTATATGCAGGGGTTCAGGGCAGTGACACCATGGACCCAAGCTGTAGGCCCTAGAATCATGAAAGGCTGCCACCAAATGGTGGAGCCCACATGAACAGCTTGGCAGGTCAACTCAAACTGTGGAGCTAATGCAATATATATTAGTCACATCTCTGAGGCAGACATGGGGGCAATTTTAGGAGGGGACAAGGGTGTTAGCCCCCCCAACATTTGTGGAGTACCATTTTGTCCCACTCATTTTGCAGGGGCCCCTTTCATTTAGATGTCATGTCCCCCCCCAACATGTTCAGCTCTCTCCTCTCCAGCATGAATTCCATATTTTTCTTACACTCCCTTTACATTTCACAACAAGTCAAAATATCCTAAAACTTCAAAGTCTAGTCCCCAAACGACCATTATTTAATCTTCTAAGGGATAACATTTTGCCAAAACATATCACTGTCCCTGTTCATGTGATCATCTCAAAATATATTACGTGTATAGAATCCTCGACTTCACCATCATTGTACAAACCATAAACATTTGCTTCTGAGATGCACGTTTCACTCCAGCATTTAAGCCTGACATGGAATCACAGTGATGAGTCCATTGAACGCTTTGCATTTTATCCGCAGCCTAAGCCGTCATTGAGTGGAGAATATGGTTGCAGCGTAGTAGTCCAGGGTGCTCTAACAGTCTGCATCTCTATCGCAATAGGCCACGGCTGTCACCGCAACCAACGAAAGGGTCACAGACATATCTCGCCCAACACCGCATGGCAGCCACCAACCGAAAATCACAGCCACGCTCAGTGAACGGTGCATCCGAACCCGAAGCTGCAACATCACAGCTCTCTTGCTCTTTTTTCCTTCTCAATCCTACTAATCCCCCCGCTCCTTGTTTTACAGATCCACCAGAGCCCCAAGAGACCATGCATTATGTCTACTCATTTACAGTAGTGATATTCCCTGTTCCATTGCACACACTGCTTTTCTTTCCCTCCTAGAATCCCACTTGCTTTAGACTGTGATATGGCATTCATGTGCTTCCTCTGACCTTCCACTCCTGACTAGCAGATCCAGGGCAGAGAAAGTGGCCCATCACTTCCCTGGTCCTGTAGTGCCTGTGATGCCTGCTTCTGTCTGGCCCATCACTTCTCTGGTCCTGTAGTGCCTGTAATGCCTGCTTCTGTCTCACTGTAATGCTGGACTAGCAGATCCCGGACAGAGAAAGTGGCCCATTGCGTCCCTGGTTCTGTAGTGCCTGTGATGCCTGCTTCCGTCTCACTGTAATCCTGGACTAGCAGATCTCGGACAGAGAAAGTGGCCCATCGCGTCCCTGGTCCTGTAGTGCCTGGGATGCCTGCTTCCGTCTCACTGTAATCCTGGACTAGTAGATCCCGGACAGAGAAAGTGGCCCATCGCGTTCCTGGCACTGTAGTGCCTGGGATGCCTGCTTCCGTCTCAATGTAATCCTGGATTGGCAGATCCCGGACAGAGAAAGTGGCCCATCGCGCCCCTCGTCCTGCAGTGCCTGTGATGTCTGCTTCTGTCTCACTGTATTCCAGGACTAGCAGTTCCTGGGCAGAGAAAGTGGCCCATCACTTCCCTGGTCCTGTAGGGCCTGTGAACCCTGCTTCTGTCTCGCTGTAATCCTGGACAAGCAGATCCAGGGCAGAAGAAGTGGCCCATCACTTCCATGATCCTGTAGTGCCTGGGATGCCTGCTTCCGTCTCACTGTAATCCTGGACTAGCAGATCCCGGGCCGAAGAAGTGGCCCATCACTTCCCTGGTCCTGTGGTACCTGTGATGCCTGCTTTCGTCTCACTGTAATCCTGGACTAGCAGATCCCAGGCAGAAGAAGTGGCCCATCACTTCCCTGGTCCTGTGGTACCTGTGATGCCTGCTTCCGTCTCACTGTAATCCTGGACTAGCAGATCCCGGGCAGATGAAGTGGCCCATCACGTCCCTGGTCCTGTGGTACCTGTGATGCCTGCTTACGTCTCGCTGTAATCCTGGACAAGCAGATCCTGGACAGAGAAAGTGGCCCATCACTTCCCTGGTCCTGTAGTGCCTGTGATGCCTGCTTCCATCTCACTAGCAGATCGCAGACAGAGAAAGTGGCCCATCGCGTCCCTTGCCCTGTAGTGCCTGTGATGCCTGCTACTGTCTCACTGTAATCCTGGACTAGCAGATCCCGGGCAGAGAAAGTGGCCCATCACTTCCCTGGTCAGGTAGGGCATGTGAACCCTGCTTCTGTCTCGCTGTAATCCTGGACAAGCAGATCCCGGGCAGAAGAAGTGGCCCATCACTTCTAACACCCTTGTCCCCTCCTAGAATTGCCCCCATGTCTGCATGTGCCTTTCTTATGGCTAGAAAGCAGCAACTTCCTCTCGATGAAGAGAGATCTTTCTATGGGAAAGGAGTGGAGAGCTGTAGTCTACCCCTGCCTTGCGCTATGACATCAAGGGTATCGTAAAGGCAAATTGTAGCCAGTGAAATGACTTTCAGTTTCACTCAGCATTTGAGGAATGATTCTGTACACCCAGGACATATGTATGAAAATGCTTGACCATAGGCCTAGTGCTGGGGCCAGACAAGGTCCTTTGGCCTGTGCATTTTCTTCTCTTTAGTTGTATGGTTAAGGCAAAACTCTCAAGCTTTTCGAGTACAAGAGGAGGGCGAAAACACACAGGCCCTCATTATAAGTCTGGTATTATCTCAGTGGCAAATCTGCCAAGACGAAACCAAACTGTATTACCATTACCGCCACTTGGTCCAGCGGTATTTCCTCCAGATTACAGGTGGTGGTAGGCAGTGTTAGTCCCCATTATTTGGAGTCCATATGACTCCATGAGGGATCTCAGAGGTATTACTGCCATCAGCAATTTTGGCAGCGGTAACACCGCCAAATTAGCCGATGTTGGGTGGTAAGGTGGCAGAATTACCTACAGCTTCTTGCTTGAGGTTTTTCCTGCACCTTACCTCCAAACTCGTAGTTAGGTGGGGCGGTAATACAGCGAAAACTTTATTACCACTGCATTTTTACTGGGTGGTGTGAGTCCATTGAACTTTATGGATAGATAAAGCGCTTAGTGGGTGGGTGAACACTTTCCCTGGCAGGTGACACCTGCCAAAAGTGTGTGAGGTGAGAGATATAGCAAAGGATCTGTGGGTAATTAGTCTCCCACAGGCTACTTCAAATGTAAATAAGATAGCTTTGGCATGTGCTTATTTCACAAAGCAGCAAATGCAGGCAAGATGGATTACACTGCATGGCAGACCTCTGCTCCTCACTCGGTGTGGCTTGTTTTAATACGCTGGGGTACATTACGATCTTGAAGGTAAATGATTACCGGCATCGTTTTCCGCTCCGGGCCATTACGACCCACCAACCCGCTATTAGCGGCACCGTAACTAACGGTGCCTCAAATAGCGGCATGAACGTGGGCACGCGACCCTTCATTCCGGAAATACCGCCTTGGCGTAAACAAGAGGCCATCACAAGTCAGGCGGACATGCAAATAACGGCCTACTGAAGCCCGAAAACTACCTTACCGGCATGGAGTAAATACCGGCATTGCAGACCACCCGTAAACGGCCATGTGCAGTTTCCCAACTGCCACAGGTGCACACAATCAGCACAGGTAGAGGCAATATAGACTGGGCCAGCACAAAAGGGGCACACCCACCCCTTCCCACACCGAGTCACACACCAAAATGATTCCAATACTACTAGCAATGCTGGGGCTGGAGGACATGATTGCAGTGGAACTGCTGCAACAACAACAACAACAGGCAGCACAGAGGATACGCATGAGGAGAAGGAGGGTGAAGCAGGCCCAGCATGCCCCACCAGTGCAGCCAGTGGTACCACGCCACATCCCCCAATCCCTCGCATCCGAGCCAGTCCATTCAACCTAACCCCTGAGCAGATCCACACCTTGTACCGTCTGGACCGGGACTTCTTCACCACCATTGTGGACATGATACATGACGACATTGTCAGCCTGATTGTAATACGCACCGCCATCCCACCCCTACTAAAGGTAGTGTCTGTGCTCCACTTCCTGGCCACAGGCACCTACCAGCACACAGTGGGGCACATGCACGCCATATCACAACCATTATTCTCACGTACGCTGAACCAAGTGCTTTGTGCCCTCCTGAAGCACACATGCGACCACATTTTCCTACCACGGACAGCCCAGGAGATCTCCAACACCAAAGTTGGTTTCCATTCACTGGCCGGCATCCCTGGTTGCATTGGCACCATCGACTGCACCAATGTGGAATTGGTGGCCCCACATGCCATGGAGGTAGCGTACCGCAACCGTAAGTCATACCACTCCATCAACTTGCAAATGGTATGTGACTCAAACAAGATCATCACACATTGTTGTGCCCGATTTCCCAGATCAACCCATGATTCAATGGTCTTGCGGAACTCAAAGATACCATGCCACATGGAGCGACATGCAGGGCAGAGATCCTGGCTTCTCGGTGAGTTGAATGTCAGGCTCATGGAAATGCGATGTGGGTAGGTGATTGGGGGGAGAGATGCGTACTTCACCTGGCTGAGATGGGGGGGGATGCATACTTCACCTGGCTGAGATGGGGGGAGAGATGCATACTTCACCTGGCTGAGAGTACCTGAGAGGATGTACCATGCTCATACCCCAAAGCAGGCCAGAATTGACCCGACACCTGACCACAAAATACAAAACGTACGCTGCACTACCACGAAAATGATGCAGTGCAACAACCATTACATAGCCATCAACATGTACATTGCACATAATCAGACCGTAGACCCCACAGCACAATGCAGCAACAAGCAATGAGGATGGCCAATGCACAGCGCCAAATACCATCATCAAAAAGGACAGGTCTCCATTACTGCGTACAAAGGAGCCACATGAGGGCAAAATACATGAACACACCCCTACACCAACACAGAGGTCCACCAAAACAGCATGTCACCATTTGTCGAGTAACAAAAGGGACTGCTCAAAAGGTGTGGGAGAACTTGTGAGCTGAAATTACTGAAACATATAGGTGGCGTCCTACCACAACAACATTCAATATACCTCTGCATTCATTATTTTTAAAGCAAAGATTGTACCATTTAACAAGCCAAGTATCAATTGAGCTGTATATTCATGCTTAGTAGAAATGTGAGCTAGAGAACACATATATAGTGACTTTTGACATATTTATTTAGTTAATGTTCAGCCAACTTGGGTATAATTCCCCTTAATATTTTGTAGTTTT
This sequence comes from Ambystoma mexicanum, assembly GCF_040938575.1. NCBI lineage: Eukaryota > Metazoa > Chordata > Amphibia > Caudata > Ambystomatidae > Ambystoma > Ambystoma mexicanum. The sequence goes on along the minus strand of NC_090930.1, from coordinate 154,917,441 downwards.
TTCGAAAGACACCTGCCTAGAAAGTGGCAGACCTTATTGTAGAAACAAGGGAACAGAAAAAACAAAAAAAACAAACTTAACAGTTGATTCAAATTTCTTATACAGGAAAATTGATGTGCCTATATACAGACATGAATGTAAGGCACTAGGTCAGCAATGAATCTTGCCAGGGTTTGCCTTCTATAGATGTAACATTTAGATAATGTTCCTTATCGAGTAACCCTTACAAAATCACAAAAACATTGAAAAGGTGAATTGGTCAAAAATGCACTAATTTTAGTCTTCACAGGTGCATCCTGGTGGTTATTTCCGAGATCTACTGAATATTGGGAGAAAACCAAGTCTTTGGTCTACGTCTGGATGTGAATCAGATGGTATAGCGGGACGGAGATAGAGTGTCCAAACACAGAGTAGTCCCGTGACGTTTCGGCAAAAGATCCTTCTTGATGGTCCTGGACCGGGTCTCCCTGGACAAAATGGTGGAAGGATCATATTCCAGTGTTGCAGACTTATAGGGATCTGGCAGCAGTTGGGAGGCGAAGCTTGAAATGGTGCCCTGGCTGGACTGCTATGAAGGTGCAGTGCAGAGGGCTGTTCTTGGTGGGGCAAAGAGCTTGAGGCCCACAGTGAGTTGAAGGTCGGACGAAGGAAGATTCCCGTACATGCTGTCGCCGGAAAAATGAAGGAGAGTAAGCACAGCAGGAAAGGTGGCGTCTGTCCACCAGGCCTGGGTGCACACGGGAGGTGAACACATCAGTCCTCTGGAGAGCCGCCACATACACGTACCCGTGTGGTGATTGAGCAGACCTTTGGCCTCTTGAAGGCATGGTTTCGCTGCCTCAGCAGGTCTGGTGGGGCACTCCTGTACGGCCATGAGAAGGTGGGCAAGATCGTCATGGCATGTGTCATGCTACACAATATGTGCATCAGACGGAATGTGCCTCTGCCCCCTGACGCTGAACTGCAACCACCTGATGATGAGGATGAGGAGGGTGGAGATGGGGCTGCACTTCAGGGAGGCAGCGATGCACAGGAGGGACGTGCCATGCGTCAGACTCTGATTGACCAATGTTTCTAGCACACATGGATGGGAGTGTGACATGGAGGTGGAACTCAGGGCACTGGGTGTGTCAGAGACATGGACACTGTAGACTGTTGAACAATAAAGCACACGTACACAATAAGCAATGTCCTCACATGTGAATTCAGATTTCATAACAGGTGTATTCAGAATATGTAACTATCAAGTGCACAAGCAGTCAACCCAACACAGCCACTCCCCCCTCCCCCTCCCCACTCAACTTCCCCACACACCCTCTCCCCCTTCCCCTCCCCCCTCAACTTCCCACACACCCTCTCCCCCCTCCACCTCCCCCCTCAACTTCCCCACGCATGGTGTGCACTGGCATGCACCATAAGTCCACATGGGACCAGAATGCCTGGCTGAATCTACAGCCCTTCTCCTCTTCCGGCAGCAGGTGGACCCCTGTCCGACCTGTGCAGGTTCCGGCCAGACCTACGCAGGGGGCTGGACTTAATGGAGCTGGCATTGGAGGATGCCCCAGGTTATTCTGCCACCTGTGCCGGACGCATGGCCTCCATTGCTGCCACCATTTGGGAGAGGACCTGCCGCACTGCTGCCAATTCACTGCAGATGTCTTTTGAGGAGGTCTCAATTGTAGATTTGAGGGATGAAGCACATTCCCTCATATCATCCCTTGCCAGGCCACATTCCGTAATGTGCTGTGTCAACAGCCCTGTCAACTCCTCCTGCTGCTTCTGGATAGCCCTGATCCCCTCTTGGCTGTTCACGACACTGGGGGATGTATGAGGTGCTACCGACATGGTTGGTTCATCATGTACGGTTGGCGTGGGGCTGAAACTACCGGTCCATGATTCCCCAGAAGACAGCTCATGGCTGTTGCTGTCGTGTATGCTGGATGGAGAGAGGTGCGGTGAATGCGGAGGGCCTGTAGTGGTGGTTGTGCCATGTGGCAGAACATCTGCCTCATCATCGGACACGGCTGCTGTGGCAGCTGTCTCCCCCACAGTACTACTGGCATCCGATATAGTGCCTTCTGCCACTGGCTCCAGTGTGTTGGTGGCTGGTGTGGGTGCTGTGGTGGGGGCTGTAGTGCACGTTGGTGCTGTAGGTTCTCGGGTTGTCTTGCCCTTCCGCTGTGGCCCGGTTGCCCTCTTCCTCTTGATGTAGAGGGGCTGTTTTCTCACTCCGTGCCCCTGGCTTTCTTTTGTGGTGTTGCAGCATCCTCCCTGGTGTCCTGGTCATCGCTGTCTGATGGCGTGCCTGTGGGGGACCAAGAGAGGGAGAGGATTAGTGATGGGTCTACATGCATCAGGCATGCATTGGGGTAGCTGCATTGATATGGAATGGCAGCTGATTGGCATTGGGGTACTGACATACGGGTTGCTTGGCTTGTGCAGATCTCCTCTCAGGGTTGCATCTTCATGGGGAGTCCGCACCTCCACCTGTTGCCATCGCCTGCTTGCAGTTGACCGAGAGGATGTTCCGCACGCGTAAACGTAGGTCTTCCCAGCGCTTCCGGACATCTTTAGGGGTGCGGGGGGTGGTGCCAACGGCACTCACCTTCTGTGCCACCTCCGCCCATATCTCTTTCTTCCGCTAGACTGCAGGTCGAGACATGTTGGTGGAGAATACGACATCAGCATGTTCTTGCAGCTTCTCGGCCAGCATATTCAGCTCCTCTGATGAGAAGCGCTCCTTGTACAAGCGCTCTGCACTTTTTTTGAGTGCTTTGGGCATGGTAAAATGATGCAGGTAGTGGTGTGGTAGAGGTGTGGTGGTGAGATGGCTAACTGCGGTCACCGCTAATAACGGTCACCGATAATGCCGATGGCTTGGATGGCGGAGGAGCTATCTGCGCTTCGCACAATGCCGGTAAGGGCGATTTTTCGCCCTTTTACGGCATGGTGGAAAGGTCGTTACCGGCATGGCGCAAAGCTTGTGCCCACGTACTCCTAATCGCCCTCTAATAGCGACCTTGTGGCAACACGACACAGTATTTGCTCCATGCCGGTAAGGGCCGTACCTTACCTCCAAACTCGTAATGAGGGCCGCCTGTCCCTTAAAGCCACATTGGTCAAAATGGGAAAGAGTGGCATTGCAGGTAGAGGTCATAATGCACAGCTACCTTCACACCTGAATGAACAGTTGAAATGGAGTGATAAATGACCACTGATTTGCAAGCAAGGGGTATTGTCCCGTTCCCACCCCACTCCTCTCGTTACCTCATACACTTTGCAAAATTGAATTGCAATTCCCATTGTCAATTGTGAATTACTTTGTCCCTTTTGTAAATTGGTATTTGGGTTTGGCTTCAAATGTATAGCACATTGGCGGTGCACTTGTTTTGGAAATACAAAATCACTTTGGGCAATTGGATAAGAGTGTTAGGTGTTGGAGGAATTCCATGTATTACGTAATTTCCAATGGATTGTCCTTTGCTTGATTGTTAAGTGGATATCATGTTGGAAATAGACTTCTACCAAGGAGACCACATTCCTCATATCATATCATGCATGCTTCTCCTGGTAGCTTCTACTCAGAGCAGGGACTAGGAGAGATATGCCTACAAAAGAGGAAATTACAAAGAACAAAGGTTAATATATGTATCCGTACCCCAAACTAATGTTAGTGCATGGAAGATGAATACAGTATCTTACTGTGGTGAGGCCCTGTTTGCAAAGTAACATATAAGTCAAACAGCCAGAAAGGGGGGCATGGGAAAGTATTCAGCAGTATTGGTATTGTAATGGGGAAAGCAGTAAATTACCTATTGACTGAGATCCTGGATGTATGTGAACCTCTATGTGCCCTAGCTGACTTTACTGATGTGCAAACAGGGCTTTCTGGTGGGCCTGTAGACATAGAAGAAAGTACACATGTGGGAAACCAGAGGAAAAACATTTGGGCTGTGTCACCTCCAATGCGACACATCCTTTTGCTATTGATTAGCATCATTCTAGATCACAAAGTGTTCCTGCCTGCAGAATGTTTAATATGTCTACTTTTTGCACTACAATCACTCCTACTTTGCAGATGTTTCCAGTACTTTTGGAGTTAGGTAGTGAAATTGTCTATTATTGTGCAAATTAGATCCTTTTGTAATGCGATTTGATTTTGATTTGATTTAAATTTGTATAGCCCTTGACACCTAAGCCCTTAACATATTAAAAGCATTGGGTGAAATTAACAAAATTAACCAATTTAAGAGGAGAGAAGATAATCTTTAAGACGAGTGCGAAAGACAGTCTAAGAGGACATTCTTCATTCAAACCTACAGGAGAGAAATGCAAGCTGACCACTCTCTACAACAAAGCAACCATCATGTAGCCTACATATTCACGACCCCACACTTACAAAGGGGAGTCAACTAGATTGTATATGTACTCTAAAAGTTAATTATTCAAATAACCTTCTCTGATACCATACGTGTCTTGATACTGGAGACTGACACTGTTTGAAACACTTTTGTATCATGTTGAAATGTAACCATCGAAAACGTTTGTGTTTAGACTGAAGAAAATGTAGAACCGAAATGTTGAAGTGCCTATTATCTTTTAGAATACAATATATCCAGAGGGAGAGTATTAAAATGAAGGACTGTTAATAGTGAGATATATTTATATAGTCAAGCAATTCAGTTTTCTTTGCTTGATTATTGGTTTTGCTATATAGTACTGTGTTGATCTCCATGATGTAAACCTGGAAACCTACTTAATTGTAAGTTACATTGCTCATTTTAATACATTTAGATTTCCGAACACCACATTGCCTATTACTTGCCCATAATTGTGAGGTAGGATTGTATACATGGGGATGTGAGACTGGTATGCCTGGATGATTCAAATCTAGTAAGGCTAGTTTGAATGAGTCTAGGGAACAGCTAGTGAGAAGTAAACAGGAGATCATATATAAAAATGGATCATAAAGATAGATTGAGACAACAAATGAAAACTGTCCAAGCTGGCATCATTTGGATGGAACAATGATCAAAATAAAATGTACTTTTTAAAATGGACCTTTGCTTCTGAGTTTCTGCCTTCTATGCTGGGCAGCCATTTTGAATTTTTTCAACTTATAGAAATCCACAAGAATCCCATTACGCAGCCTACAATTCAATTTGTGCTGACGACAGATCTCCAAGGGAGTTTGCTCATGAATTCAAGAGCACATTTGCCCAGATTTCTCGACGCGTCAATTAAAGTTTTGAATTCAAAACCACATTCTTCCATGCAAACCCGTCCAATCCCTTATCTTTGAATGCCCAAACAGATTCATATGTAATATGTAGGTGAAGCAGGGGTTTAAACATTGTAGATGTTTAAGGGGATGAATATATCGCCAGACAGAAAAAACACACAGGTTGAAAACTACATGCAAACATTAAAGCTGTACAAACATACATAGTTTGAAAGTCACACACACAAATAGATTAAAACCTCTACACACTCAAGGGAATTTGAAGCTGCATAAAGAGCTGTTTTCAAGGTCACATGGAAACACTGAGGTATAAACTGAAATTATACACAGGCTTACTGAAAGTCATGCACACATATTTTGAGACCTCTGCCCTTGCGTAATTTGACAACACATTACAGGGGGGTCAAAAATCTATTCCTCTTCTGTAAAGGAACCTAACAGACACAGATGACCCTCTGTTCCAATCCAGATAGTCCTCCACCTAGAATGCAAAATAGTGGCCCACCAAAATCAGAGATTTACGTAGGTCATCAGATTTTAGAATCAAAACACCTATCATAAGCTAGAAGTATATTCCTCCCACAGAGGGAAATGCTCAGAACCCAGGAACAAATTAACACGGAAATTCAAATCAGACTTTTTCTATTGAGAGAAGCCCATCACCACCTCTTAGGACTTATTATCAAGAAAATGACTCTCTACCTCCTCCTAGGTTCCAGGGTAACAGATCACAGTACCAGGATGAGTGGTGACCCACCTATACATACAACAGCTTCCAGAACTACCCAAACTAATCCCATAGAAGAAACCGTTACCCTTCTAGAGTTGAACAAAGACATGACCAAAGAAGACCACGTAGTATCGAAACTGAAGAAAGATTCTCACTACTGGAGCGACAGGTCAAGCAACTGACAGGGAGCATTGGTCTGTTCATGAGATCCCCAAAGAGAAATCCTGATCCTAATGCTCATAGAAACTCTGGCCAGAAATAATCGACATGTCAGGGTTGACAATTACAAGAAGACATTGTTCCAGTTCAAAATACACAAGGAGAAAAAGAAATGGTATAGTCGACAGAAAAGATATGCCAAGCCTCAGAGGAAGCGTTTTTGTACCTCACGCAATAATAAATCTGAGTTTGCTGAAAAATTGGCAAAGGCCAACGGTGAACCCTCTTTATTCTTTGAAACAAAACTAGAGAAAAAAAAAGAATGCAAACTTTAGTGAGGAGAAAAACAAAACTTTGACCTCTGAAAAAGAAGAGAACTCTGTGGAGATGAAACCCAGCTTTTTTGCCAGATGTAATATCCTCTCCAACATAACAGAGAATCCAAGTGAAAAGAATTCCAACAAATCAACTGAAAGAAAAGAAACTCAGATATACAATACCCAGCATGAACTAAATCCAATCATTTTGCAAGAAACTCAAAAAAAAGGGTATTCCTCCACCTTCTGGTGTTTCTAGGTCTAACCATCGAGGCAGTATCAAATACCTGGAACCTGCAGAAAAAGGGGAAGTCACGTAATCCCAAAATAACATTTCAGTCTTACAGAGTCATTGACCAACCCACATGAACTTGTCCCTTTTGAGAATGCCTCTCAGAGAACTGCCCAAGATGAAGCCTATGAAATTCCAAATATTCACCACCTACAAGCTGAATTATAATCTGACTCACAATTTTTCTGAAAATTGGAGATGAGAGATGAAAGTTTATTCGCACCTCTCCAAGTTCCGAGAAAGTGTGACTTAACGGCACTCTTAGATTCAGTATCCCAAGCCACCTTAATAACTAGTGAAGTACTTCAGACTCTAAAACAAGAAAGAGGGAAAATTCAATGTATTATCCTCAAACCTCTCCTGTGAGAGCTCTATAATTTTGATGGGGAAAAAGATCCCATTAGATTGGTTTACTGAAATTGAAATCAAAATAATGTGACATAGACTCACTCATCCGATGATAGTCGTGGCACCACAAAGCTCACCAGTTTTACAAGGGAATGATTTACTTTCAGAGGCTTTCACCCATGATAGATTGTGTGAACCAGGTCCTCTGGATCCAAACACGCTGCCTGATCAAATTAAAAAGATGCAGACTATGTCAGTTTTAATGGCACTGCGATTTTATTGAAAATCATCTGGACCAAGTAAAAGTCCATTTTCAAAACGTCTCAAGTCTCAGACATCACAATCATATCTGTAAAAGAACAAGGTAGATGTGAAACAACCTTTGAGAATAAATATTCCTCCACACAATGATTTGTTATCCAGTTTGTAAGGAAATACACTAAAATTGTATCCACAGCAAACCTCCAGTGAGGACCAAGGTATACTGAAGGATACTTCAGAAAACAGAATCAGCTGTCTAGCTCCACTACAAATTCAAGGAGAACTCATATTCTTACCCAATCAACTTAATGAAGGAAACCGTTTTTTCAAATGTTTTCTTAACTCAAGTAAGATGTTTTATTAGTGACATATTGCTAGGGAAATTACAAGAGGGTGAAAAGATTCCCACATTTAATATAATTGATAAATGGGAATCTGGACTTGATGCAATAGATTCAAACAATGCTTACCAGCAGGTGCTTACTAGAGATCAAAATTGGAAATATAAAGTAAATAATTATTTTTGAGTTGTGAGACATATTTCTGATGTTTACCTTGGCAATGGCATACTGCATCAAATTGCAAAACATTTGAATATTATAAATTTAAAAGTCTGGTCCCGAGTTATGGGAAACGCAATAGATTTCAATGATCTAGAAAAGGCATTTGGGCAGCTCACTTGCTCCATTATGCTGCTGAAGTTAAAATCAAAAATGAAATATCTATTACAGGAAATTCGCAAGGATATACAGTACCTCTAAACATTAGAAAAGGACATAACTTGTTTAACAAAGAAGCTTTTCTTAACTTAAATATCTTCAGTGACAGAGCCTGTCACTAAATCCAGCTCATTTAGCACCTCTCAGAGATGACACAATCTGAATACTGGTTAATAATAATGACCCTGTAAACATAATGTTATCCCCAGATACCACCATTAGAATAGCTGTTGATTCTAAATACATTTACATGGATTTAGACAATCCTATAATTGGTTCCATACCCGAAGATTTGTATGACAATACTGATGGTAACCGACCAGACATCTTTACCACTTAACAAGAGAGGAATTCTATGGTGTTATCTTGTGCCCATATGGAGCAGAGGGTGTTACGTATGAGATGCCAGACGAGAGATAGTGTTTGAAGTTACAAGTAACTATTTTGATGCTAAGGGCTCAATTGTCCAGCGAGACGACATAAACAAAACCCTCTCCACTCAGTTAGAAGATACTTTAGAAATAGCCATTCCAGAAATGTTTCTAGGCTTCCCTCAGATTGTAGAAGAAAAGAACAGTACAGCTGATGCTTGTGAGATAGAAGAACAGAAACGCAAGTTGAGCCCAGAACGTTTTCTCTGTAGATTCATTTGATTGTGGACATAATTCTCCTCATTATACAACTATTCCTACAAAACCTAATTGTAAAGACTGGAGGGGGGTGTCTGTACTTCTACTCTCTATATGGTAGAGGAGAGGCACAGAGGACCCCAGCCAAGATTCTCTATTATTGGTACATGGTCGAGCAATCAAGGCCTAGCTTCTCAGGAGGTGATACGGGCTGGTTCTTAAGTACAGTGTAGACCCCCAGCACCCACAAAAGAATGTCCACACACTGTATCGGTTACAACACAGTCTTTATATAATTAATGTTCAAAGGTATATACAATATCACGATAACTCACTTTGTACTCTGAAAATCAGCAATGGTAAATATATACAGTTTCTAAAGTGGTACCACTAACGTTATTAGATCTCATTAAAGTGCATATGGTCAGAATGACACACAGATCAAAATAAAGAGGAAACCAGCAGTAGAGAGAGGAACAAAAGCAAGAGGGTTGAATATTTGGCAGAATACTGGCCCGATGCCTAGACACAGTTCTGTGTGGAGATCCCCCCACCTGGGCAATCTGTAAAGCAACGATGTATCACAAGCCCAGTCCATATATTGTTCCCGAAAGGCTTTCCAATAGTTCTGCAACCCCAAAGTACCGAGCGTTGTAGCGTTCCTCGTTGGGAAATCGACGACCCTTCTTGAGTGCCCTCCCTTTAAGGCAGGAGTCACGGGTGGTCGAACGTCTGATGGAGAACAGGTCGAGCTACGATGTTGAAGTGGCCGCGTCGTTCCTAGTGGTGCTCGTTGACGGGGGAGCATAAACGTCCTTCAAGGAAGAGGCGTGCGGGGCACCTCGGTATCGATATTTCTGCACATCAAAGAGTTTGAAGAACTGTAGCCCAGCAAGGGCGTTGAGTCGTCGGCGTCTCTGTGGTCTTGGGTGGAAGGAAACCCACCGGTAGATGCTCCTCGGCGCATCGACGGTCAGGCCTTCTCCAACAGGATACAGCGGCGACGGTGCGGACGAGAGCATCCTAGTATCAATGAAGTTCTTAGGCAAACAGGAGCACAGCGGCTCCGGTCGGCGACGGCGGTCGGCGACAGTGGCAGACAACAGTCCGGGCGCTTCTCTTTGGAGTTCCACAGCAATCCCCATCTCGGGTCGGCAGCCTGTCGAAGGTCTGTCTACCAGGGAGCTTTGGCAAAGATCAGCTGGTGCACGATGGTCCCTCGTAGCTCGGGAAGATGGCGCCTTAACAGGTCCTCTCTGGGTCAGTCCTTGGAGGCACAGCAGCTTTCAGATTGTGAAGGAGAGCAACAGCAATTCTTCTCTTCCAGCAGGGCTTCAAGGTCAAGCTTCAGTTACTCCAGTTACTCGTTGTAGGGGACTTCACCTTCTGAACACGATTCCTAGCAGTGAGAGGTCCCCAGATATACTGTTGATCTCCCGTTCATTTCGCTGGGTCACACTCAAGCATCCAATCACGACTACGGTCATTCATGCTGGCAGGCAGCCAATCAGGCACATGGACAATTCAGGCCTTTCACTTCTCTCCAGACACTCACAACAAGTTATGTGTATTGGGACAAGTACCGAGCCATTCAACACTCCAAGCTGCATTCATACCGGTTTTTGGCAGGGCTATCTCAACCATTGTGTCAACCACCAGATACTAGACAGCCACAACATAGAATGTATATTCGTCACACACTCCATTCACCTAGGTCCCACCCACGGGCGTACCCACAGCATACGGTCATTGAGAAGGCTCCAGCCAGTCTCGTCGGCACTTCCCCACACTACCATATATGGAACTTCCATCCAACAGCCAGTCAGGGGGAAGGGACAGAGGCAGGCTTCCCAGGACTTCGGGAAGATCAAGGTAATAGGTGATGGAAGGCAAGAGGCCATGGGGGCCATTTTGTCTCCATCTGGAATCTACCGATTCCAATGACAGGGCCTGGGCATCCCAAAATGGAGGACACTCAGGGCACCAGTCATTTCAGCACTGAGCTGCCACCAGCCCGTACCCTGCTCTGTGGGACACCCACAGGTGCCCAAAAACATACACTAGGGGCACAGGGTTGCACTCCTACCCATGGGTGCCATAAGGGTATCCCATGGGTCTGTTCACCAAACAAAAAGAGAGAGAGCTGCACCACCCGGAGTCCCACGGAACTCCTGTATGGAAAACACGACAGAACACACGATAAAAAGCAGTTAAGGACAAGGATACGGAGGCCCTGTCCCTCCGATGCATTTCCAGCATCACACTAATATGCACCATTGTTTGTAAAACAATTCCAGTTACCTCTAGCATCCATGGAATCACTCACGTAAATTATCAAGATCTTGGAATCGCATGGAATTATTCTACCAAGTCACAGTAATTTTAATAATCCAGGCCTAGAAATATTGAAACTGTAAGGAACTCATGGTGGCAACAGTAAAGACAGACACAAGTGATCACAGTTCAAAGGTGAACCGCTTGGCTTTTCTTGTCTCTGGAGCAAGGCCGGTACAACGGTAGCAAGCATCTCTCCCTCTTCTGATTGTCAGTGTAGGTGTGCTCTGTATACCGTTAAGATCTGCTGCAACACATGCTGGCTATTGTTTATGGTTTTACGACTCCTTCCACCAAGGCTTTGCGGGTCTGGGTCAGAAAGGGCAATGTTGCTTCTCTCCTTGCCGTCGTTTTGGTTCTTGCCGCCTTTCTCCTCCTCTTGAACTGCTGTGCTTTGGTAGCTGTTTCATTGTGCCATCTGCCTTGCTCGTTGTGTGCTCTCGTCCTCCACCTTTTATCCTTGTGGGGAAGGGAAAGGCTGCAGGTGTGAGGTGTGTGTGGTTCTGGTAAATTGCCTGACACTGCCTGACCCTTGTGTTGGGGCATGTCAGGTAAACGGCTCTAGTGTTAGTCTGGTGTCTTTCGTGGTGTTAGAAAGTGTTTGGATCGGTAAGGGGCGGGTGGGGGTAGAGTGTCTGAGTAGCCTACATGGCAGGCTGGGGAAAAGGTGTTATAAGAAGGGGATACCGCGTCACACTAGTCGGTGTCCCGCTTCCACTCCTCAAGGCCCCCTCATCCAGGTGATCCTCCCTCGCTGTCTGCCCTCAGGAACAGGATCCAATAGCAATGGTCATGTCCTGGCCACCTAGATGACAGATCCCCGGGGGCTAGTCAGGGAGACACCTTCAGGTTTCTCACATACCCTTCCTCCATGCAATGTAGCCACATTTGTTTCACATGGGAACCGGGAAAGAAAATCTACATTTCCCTGGTCTTTTCCTTTTTGGTGTTCCACAGTGAAACAATAGAGTTATAGGTCTATAACCCATTGCATTACCCGAGGGTTGGAGCCTTTGCATTGGCTAATCCAAACTAGGGGTGAGTGATCTGTAACGAGTGTGATCTTTCGTCCTAATAGGTTGTATCTAAGATGGATGATGGCCCACTTGCTGGCCATGGCCTCTCGTTCCAACAGAGAGTAATTATGTTCACATTGGAACAGCTTGTGACTAGTGAATAATATGGGGTGTTCTAATCCGTCGCAAACCTGGGACAGGATGGCTCCTAACACTGTAAGGGAGGCATCCACCTGTAATATAAACTCTTTAGAGAAGTCAACTACCTTTAGGATTGGGTTCTGCTCTGTTTAAAGGTCTTATAAAATATCTCATCCTCGTCATTCCAATGAAGTTTCTGGGGTTTGGCATTTTTAAGCTTATCTGTCAGTCGGGCTGTTTTGTCTGAAAGGTTGGGGATAAACCTACGGTAATATCCTATTAACCCAAGAAAAGCTCTAAGTTCTCTTTTGATCTTGGGGGTTGGCATATCTAAGACAGCTTTTACCTTCTCATTTTGGCGCTGTACGTACCCATTCCCTATGAAGAAGGTATTTTATGGCAGACTGGGCCAATCTGCACTTAACTGGATTAGCAGTTAGGCTAGCATTTCTGAGGACTTTCATGATGATATAAAGATGGAAGAGATGGTCCTCCCAAGTCTTACTATAAATGCTGATATCATCTGTATAAGCTCCACAGAAATCAGAATAGGGCTGTAGTAGTTCATCCATGAGGCGTTGGAAAGTGGCTGGCGCTCTGTAAGCCAAAAGGAAGGACTTTGAATTGGAACAGTCCTAAAGGCGTTGAAAATGCAGATTTTTAATTTTCTGGCCCATACTCAGGCCCATAATCTAGGTTAGATAGAAAGGTGGCTGCTCTGAGTTTGTCATCGATGTCTAGCATGGGATAGGCATCGAAGTCCGAACATGGCACTAACTTGATGGAAGTCTATGCAGAATCCCCAGGAACGGTCAGGTTTAGTGACCAACACGATAGGAGAGAACCATGGAATTGAAGAATGCTCGATAATATTTGCTTTCAACATTTTGTTGACTTCCTCAATCACTATCTGTTTATGGGCTTCTAGAAGTCTATAGGGTTTTAAATAAACCACTTTACCTTTAGGTGTCCTGATATAGTGGTATGTGCCTTTTACTCTTCCTGGTTTTTGGGAGAACACATCAGGAAACGAGTAACTACATCTTTTAGATCTTCTCGTTGTTGGATAGATAGCTCGGGAGGAATTAAATCAAAGTTATCTATCTCTTCAGAGACCAGACAGGCTAGTACTTAGGCATGGGTGGCTGACGCGTTCTCCATCCACTATTTCTAGACATTTACGTGATACAAGTGAACCTTCCGTTTTCTGTCCGGTTAGGCTACTTTATAATTGCAGGTTCCCGTTCGTTATACTATCTCATAAGGTCCATTCCACTTGGAGACAAGTTTGTTTTCTGAGGTGTGTAAGATGTGGGTAAAAGGACCAGTACTTTTTGTCCTATGGAGAATTATCTTAGGTTCACTGTCTTGCCATAAGTGGATTTTTGTTGGGCTTGGGCCTTTTCCATATGAGTATAAACTAAGTCTCGAATTAATTTCATGTGCTCTTGCATTCTGATAGCGGTTTTTCTTCCTAGGTTTCTCGGAGCATGTCCAAGACATCTCTGGGCTCTCTACCATGGAGATGTTCAAAGGGAGAGAAACCTACCAATTTCTGTTAAATTAGTTTCATCGTCTTATTGAATCTTTCTACCAAGCCATTAGTTTGGAGGAGGTACACAGAAGTTCACAAGGTGGTAATGTGGAGTAGCTCTTGCCTTCGGCCATAAGCTTCCTCAGGAAATTCGAACCGTTGTCTGTTAGTATTTCCTTGGTCAAGCCAAACCTGGAGAAATACGGCAGAAGACATTTAAGGATCAGCTGTGTGGTATTGTTTTGCATTGGGAATGGCTCGGAATATCGGGTCGCATAAACTACAATTACAATGATATATTTATTGCCTAGTTTGGATATTTCTAGAGGTGCAATTATGTCCATAAAGATTCTTGAAAAGGGGACTTCTATGATCAGCAATGGGTTCAGAGGGGAAGGTAATGGGATGTGCATGCTGATCTTTTGACGTATTTTGCATGTCTGGATGAAGGTCTTTATATCGGAGTGGATACCAGCCAGTTAAATTTCCCACTAATATGCGCCTGGGTTTTAGATTGTCCTAATACCCCCCGGTAAGATGGGAATGCGCAATCTTCAGCACAACCTTTCGGTGGCTCTTGGGTATTACCAATTGTGCTTTTACGAAACCTTCCATAGATGTTTCTCTTCTTTAAAGCAGACCTTGTTTTAAGAAGAATAAGGGGCTTCCCATCTCTAAGCCTTCTCCTTCTGGATTTGCTTGTAGAAAAGTTTCAGCGAGAACTGGGACATTTCGCTGCGCAAAGGCTAGGTCGGGATGGATGGTAGGCTCTTCTACCTTCCTTTCTTTGATGTTAAGAGATTTATTAGCTTCCCCAAAGCCTAGGTTACCTCTTTCTGCTTTATCTGGGCCACTTCCTTTAAACTGAGTAAATACAGCTCATTCCAAATTTCCCTGGGCAATTTGAGCTCCATGCCATATCTCAAAGTGGATCTCTCCATGAATCTGTAAGAGAACCTTCACATCTCCCCTCAAATCGGAACCAATTATTCCTGCTAAGATGTTGATCCAGAACTTCCATGCTAGGCCAGATTTTGCAGATTTTGGGGCCAATCTTATGTAGCACCCCAAAGGGGGTATCAAATCAAGTCTGTTGGCATCATTCCTCTTTTCCCCGAGGGAATGATACCTTCCCTACTGCTACAGATATCAAACCCTATTGATTCCTTGGTGGTGATGGAAGGGTTAGAAGCTCTCTGACTAGATTTATGAAACTGTAGGGTTCCCCAATAAGTTTCAATTGAGTCACATCCCACTGCAGACACCATATGTAAGGAACTCATGGTGGGAACAGTAAAGACAGACACAAGTGATCACAGTTCAAGGGTTTTTATTAAACTGTATGTGCAGGTTGGAAAAACGCCTAATCTAAACCTAAATCTAAGATGGAAGCAAGCTGCGACCATCAAATAATAATAAGGCAGTTCTAGTGGTGTCTTGTCAAACAAAAATGCCTATACTAAAAAACCTATTGCCAATCCTTGCAACTAAATACAAAAGGAGTGTGGGATAGGGTTCACAAGAAAGAAAAAAGTGTTCACAAATGATAAGTAAGGATGTGGTAGCCAGGGTTCTCTCATCCTCATGTTTTGAGTAGGGGACAAGGCGGGACTCCTAAGCACAGCACACTCTCAAGCTTTCCCAGGATGAGACGACAGTTCTGTTTTCAGCTATCAGGACCTTAGGTGGTTATGTCTCTTTTCTACAAAAAAGTATCTTACCTCCGAGGACCGGATGTATTCAAAATAACAAACAAAAAGTTCCTTTGCAATTTTATGTCTGGTGATGACTTTTCACCCCTGGGTCCCCCTCTTCTGGGCTCAGACCCCTCTTGAATATCAGCCTCCCTCCATCGGGTTCACTACAGCTTTTTCCCAAAACAATTTCACCTGTGGCATTCACAAGCCTTAATGTCTTTTTAAAGAGTTCACTGAGGACATCCCTCTGTCGGGTTCACTCCTGTCAACACACTGTTCATTGGGACTTAAGACTTTGCCCCTTTCCATCGGCATCCCTCCCTCTTGCCAACTCTTGCCAATCACACACTTCTTTCTCTTGAACTCACTATGCAGGATTTACCTCCCTTAGCTATTCAATTACGTGTAGGCCAAAGACTTTCGACACCACAGGGGTTTTGCTAGACCCCTGTACAACCACATTGACTTTTTCCTTCTGGCTCTCCTAGGGCCTTCTGGTGTCGGTAGTTTCAACAAACCTAGAATCAACCAGAGTCTCTCGAATGAGCACCTATGTGGTGCCGGACCCCTCTGCAGCTAGTTTTCACTCAAAGTTAACAGTTCTTTGAACTTTCTTTAATTTGCCATTTGCGACTTTGGTGCGAAACAGTTTTGTTTCTTATCGGTTCTCCCCTCCACTCACCGGCTGTGATGAATCGCTTGGCTTTTCTTGTTTCTGGCATCAAGGCCGGTACCATGGTAGCAAGCATCTCTCACTGTTCTGATTATCAGTGTAGGCATGCTCTGTGTACCGTTGACATCTGATGCAACACACGCTGACTATTGTTCGCAGTCTTACGATTCCTTCCACGGAAGCTTTGTGGGTCTGGGTCATAAAGGACAAAGTCGCTTCTCTCCTTGCCGTCCTTTCGATTCACGCTGGCTATCTCCTCCTCTTGAACTGCCGTACTTGGATAGCTGTTTTATCGTGCTGTCTGCCTTGCTCTTTGTATGCTCTCATGCTCTACCTTTTATCCCAATGGGGAAGGGAAAGGGCTGCCAGTTGTGTGTGTGGTTCTGGTCATTTGCCTGACTCTACCTGACCCTTGTGTTGGGAAATGTTAGATAAACAGCTCTAGTGTCAGTCCATTGTCTTTCGTGGTCTAAGAAAGTGTTTGTGTCGGAAAAGGGGGGGTATAGTGTCTGAGTATCCTACGTGTTAGACAGGGGAAAAGGTGTTATAAGAAGGGAATACCACGTCTCAACCGTCAATGTCCCGATTCCACTCCCAGAGGACCCCTCATCCAGGTGATCCTCCCTCACTGGTCCACCTCTAGCAACTGGATCCAATAGCAATGGCCGTGTCAAAAGACAGGACCCACAACACCACGTTTCTGTATGCAAAAAGTCTCTAACTTCTCATCCTGAAAACCAAGTTCCCCTGGAAGACATTGTACATACTTGAAACCTGCAAGCCGACAGCTAACACCTGGCGGTCAGGTCCCTAAGAGGGGGTGAGGGGAGGGTGAGAGGGGATGGGGTTTTTGTTACTTCTGTCACTTTCCTCTGTTCTTCACTCTCCATCCACCCTCCCGTCTTCCTCTTCAAGCTCTTTTGTGGAGGGGGGCTGATCCACTTCGTTCTATTTGACAGTTAATAATATTAAAATGTAATTTTGTTGATGGAAATGCTAAACTTGTTTATCGCTTTATGCCTTTCGGCTGATGTATCAGTAGATAACATTAAAGAAATATTTGAAAAAAATAAAATACTCACCAGCCAGACCACTCAGATCTTCCAACAGCCAGTGACTCCTTACCGTCAGAGAAGAGGATTTGTGCTTAATACCCAACAGACGTGTGATGTGCTCAAAGAATTCATTCACTAAATGTGGTCCATTGCACTTCGCACACTCCCCACCTTGGGAAGACCTCACATGCTAGGAACTTCGCAGCACATGCGGCATCCGTATGTGTGCATGGACCTGCTTCGATCCATTGCAAAGTCCAATGGCTCCCCATCGGGGAAAGAATTACATTTAAAATCTCTCGATTGCACACTGCTATCTGGCTAACAAAGCCCTTCTTACCTCAGTCAGATGATCAGAAAATACTCACTAGCCAGACCACTCAGATCTTCCAACAGCCAGGGACTCCTTGTTGTCAGATTTTGATGGAAATGAGTAGGTGGATTCAGCTTCCCAACTGTTGTGGCCCACCTCTGGACCAATCTGCCACTTCACATGCAATCTGAGACATCTTAACAGCTATTCAGAAAAACGTAACGCTCACTTGTTCACCTAACTTCAGTCATGTACCTGCCTGTTACCAATTTATTCTGTACCTACTCATGTAACTAGTGCCTAAATGCCAGAGGGCTTGGTGTGCTGCTATAAATGTAAAAATAAATACAAATAAATAAATAAATAAATAAATACATATCTATAGCCATTTCAAACTTGGAGCATATCTACATAGTCTATATGCTGGAAGGATCCAGTAGGATGGGGGTATTGCTCCTCTCACTGTTCACTGCTGGTGCCCAGCAGTAAATTGCTGACAGGTTAGACAATTCACAATGAGGTTGGCAACATGATCTGCCATGGTGGGCACAAACTAGTCTTCAGAGATCAACATTGCAAGGCATTTGCATGTTGTGTGCACTGAGTGATGTAGTTGATCTAAAGCTACTTTAAGCAACCCCAAGAGCATAACTCGTTTCCCGGTGCTGTCTGCCTCCACATTGCATCTGTGAGGGAAAATGAGCACCCTCTTCATTTCCATAATTCCTACGCTTCTGGTGGGGCTCGTCCCTACAACTCAGTAATTTGGGTTTTGGGTAGTGTATTATAGTGTTCCTTCTTTACCAGGTTTCGTGCACATGTGTACTTATTAGGTGCTGTAATAAATTTGGATATTTCAGGAAAATATGCTGCTCTTTTTGCTTCACGTTCAGCTACCTCATTGCTGTGAGAAACTAAATCTGCACCTTTAATATGGGCTGCGCACTTCACCACAACAATGGCTGATGGGAGCTCTATTTTGTTTATAAGCCTGTCCAGTAATGGCACATGTTGCACTGACGTGCCATCTGCGTGTAAGAAACCATGACTCTTCCAACGTGAAAGTCCTGTGTGTACTGTTAACGTCACATAGGCAGAGTCAGAGTGCACTGTTACCGCCTCCTCTTCATGTGTTTCAAGTGCCAAAATGAGCGCTTCCAATTCTATTGCCTGTGCTGAAAATGTGTGGCAATCTCCCAATTGCCATTGCAAAGTTGCCATTCAATCTTGCTTTTACTTCTGCGGTCCCAGTGTGCCTTTGGTCTGTGATTTGATTAATTTATGAGGACCCCGCCAATGGCGAGGATTGCCCCACTCATAGGGCATTTTCTTTAAAGTGTGGCATCTCATCATGGTATTCAGTGTACCTGGTGCAAACATGTACATTACCTCCTTCTTCTACTGGCTCTGCTATGAATCTTGCTGGATTCACTACTCTGCACTTGACAAACCACTTTGTGTGTTCATTGTACTATTAGGCTTTTCAAGGATTGCAAACAGGGCATGTTCGACATATATTATTACTGCACATCCCATTGGAATTCTAGAAGACATTTCCATTGTAAAGACTGCTGCCAGTAATGCTTGTTTTCATGGATAATGCTGTCTCATTAGTGGATCTAATATCCCACTGTAAAATGCTAGTGGTTTGTGTCCCATGGTAGTCTTTTGTGCAAGGACTGCTATCATTACTACTCCATTTGAATGGGAGAATAAGAACAATTCTTCACTGTATTCAGGGATCCCTAACATGGGTGCTGTGCTGATTGCCATTTTTAACTCATCACAGTCTCCTATCATTTTACGTGTCCAGGCTTTGTCACTGTTTTCCTTCCGCGGATCTTTGAGTTCCTTTAAAATTGGTTTGTCATATACAGTAGTCAAAGACCCACGACCTGCAGTAAATGCAAAGGTCCAAAAATTGCTGTATTTCGCTCACTCTTTTTGGTCTGGCTGTTTTCATAATCGCTTCTGCTCTCTCAGGGGTCACTTTCCTTCATTGGGATATTAGCTGACCTATATACAGGACTTCTTCCTGACAATATTGCATTTTTTCCTTGTATACCTTGTATCCCTTCTCTGCCAAAACTGTCATCAGCTGTACTGAGTCCCTCCTACACTGTTCCTCTGTGTCGCTGCACACCAAATGTCACATACATGTTGTATCACTGTGTGCTGTCAATGTTTGCAAATCCTAGAAGAGTATCTGGTTAAAGATTGAGGGGGACTAACAGTACCCCTTAGGTAAACATGTATGTTCCAGCTTGATTCCATGTTAGGAAAACAAAGTCAAGTATTGTTGTTCCTCATGGGAGGGGATTGGAAAGAAAGCATTCTTTAAATCAATCACTTTGAAATATTTAGCTTTGGATGGAATATTGCAAAACAGCGTGGCTTGTTTTGGAAACAATAGGAGCTCTGTGTCCAGTTCAGGGGGTGTAAATCCTGAATAAAACTCCTTGACCCCCGTTGCCATTCCTACTAAATGCAATGCTGTGTTACATGAGGACCCTGATGGCACTAATATCCCTTTTTTTTACTAGAGTGGTAATGGTGTCATAAATACCTCTTTCTGCTTCTTTTGACATTGGGTACTGTCTCACTCAGGGTAAAATAGCTCCTGCCTTCAATTACACTTTTACTGCCCCTACTCCTTTTAATAAGTCAACATCATATGGACTACTTGTCCACAATGTGCTTGGTACTTGTACCAAATTGTCCTGGAGAAAAGACAGTGGGCCTGAGAAAAGGCAGGTGCTGATCATCCCTTTTCAGCTAACTATCACCCGATCTCCATCTCTCCTTTCCTGGTCAAACTTCTGAAAAAGCTGGCCATCTTCCAGCGTAATCTACATACTGAATCTCTTGGTTGTGTCCACGAGCACCAGTCTGGCTTCAGAGCTGCCAGAAGCACGGAAACTGCTCTCCTGAACACCTGTGAAGACTTTCTCTCTAATCTTGACTCTAACCTTCCTGCAGTCCTCATTCTCCTCAATCTATTGTCTGCTTTTGACATGGTCCATCATGCCATCCTTCTCCTTTGCCTGCACAACAACCTGGGTATCACTGGTCAGGCCATGGCCTGGTTGACCCACTTTCTCACTGAACGAACCTCCCAGGTCCAACGGGGGTCTTTCCTCTCTTCGATCTTCTCTCTCTACTTGTGGGGTTCCCCATGGGTCTAACCTTTCTCCCTGGCTTTTCAACCACTACCTGTCAGCTCTGGCCCACTGCGTCACTACATTCTGCTCTAACTTTCAGTGTTATGCGGATGACACCCAGCTCTCCTTCAGACTCCCCTCAGCCACCTCTGCTCCTTCTCTCATACCAAACTGTCTGGCTGCAATCCAGGAATGGCTTGCTGCCAATGATTTCCGCCTCATCAGGACAGCTGCTCTCTCCTTTCCTATCTCTCTTTTCCACCTACCATGGGCCCTGTTCTTGATCCTTCCTGTGAAGCTAAGAACCTTGGTGTCATCTTCGATTCCACCCTCTTCTTCTCTCCTCACATCTCCTACATCTCTAAGAAGTCAGACTATCAGCTGCACCTCCTCAGAGGTATTCTTCCTTTTCTCACTTTCCCCCAGAAGCTCAATGTCTCCAGAGCCCTGGTCCTCTCTAGGCTGGACTATTGCAAGAGCCTCTCCACTTACACCTTATCCAGAACAGGACTGCAAGACTTGCCCTTGGCATCATGCCAAGGGATCGGATCTCTCCAGCTGCTCTGAAATCTCTCAACTGGCTCCCTGTGGCTGCAAGGATCAAGTTCAAGACCCTTTGGATCATCCACAAGGCCTTCTGGGGCCTGGAACCAAACAACCTCCAACTTTCTCTTCCTAAACATCTTCCTTCTCAAGCTCTCTGCTCATCCACCTCCAACTCTCTGAGGGTCAGACGCTTCTCAAAGCAGAGAGTGGGGTAGACCTCTTGCCTCGACTGGGGCCTCCCTTTGGAACAGCCTCCCTACCTCTCTCAAACTTGAGCAGACCCACCTCCGGTTCCGGAAGCAACTCAAGACCTTCATTTTCGCTTCTGCTTTCTCTCTTTCTCTCCCCTGCTGATGTCCCTGACTGCTCCGCACACTGGTGACCTGGCCAGCCACTGAACTTGGGCCCAATCTCCTGCTTGTACAGTTGACCTCACACTGCCTCTGGGCCCCCTCAGCACTCGAGGGTCTGTATATGTAACCCTGATGTCCCTTGTCTTTCTGCACTTCTGAGCCACCCTTGTGCAGCCCTTATTGATTTACCTGCTCTTTTCCTCCCCCTGCCCTGGCACTTCTCCCATCCCTCTTCCCAGCACTTGCACGATCTGAATGACACAAGGCCTAGCAAGATCGTTGTTTGTCCTCCTTCTGTTTCCTCCTGCTTGTCTTGTCACACCTCGAAAAACTTGTGTACAGGCACGTTATAAATGACTTATCATGTATCACTTAAAATGTGTCTCGGGAGGATAGCTCAGGGGCAATGTGCTTGCCTTGGAAGCAAAGCGATGTGGAGCAACATAGGTCTGGTGCCCGGGTCTACACCTAGAAACCTCTGGGTATTAAGCGTGTTATAAATAACTGCCTGGCTGTCCTGAAATAAGGGTGCTGGTAGCAACATATTGGCACACTTTCCGGACCACCAAACAACAACTATGCTTGGAGGGGCAGTTGCTCCCAGCAGTTCTGACCTGCCGGGGGCACCGGCCCCTGCAGGCATGGTTCTCATGGAAGCACCGGCACTGTTAGCAACAGTGACAGTGCGTCTTTGTCCCCATTCCCTATTGGATTCCACAGGAATGGAGACTTAGACTTTCCTCTGCCTGATATACCAGGCCAACCCAGGATATTAAGCGGCAGAACAGTTTTACGAGTTTGGCGGCAACCCACCAGTAGCACCAGTGGCTTACCGCCAAACTCGCAATGAAGCCCAGTATCTTTTTTACCAAACACATTCTCAGTGGCACTTCTCTATTCACAATTTTTCCCTGATATGTAAGTCTCATGTAAAACACTACTTACTCATCTGAGTCGTTGTCTGTAAACAACTCTTGATCTGTCAAATCAGCCAATCTCTGTCCATCGTCAAGAGCCATTACTGTCCTCCAGTGTATTCCCTCATAATCAACTCCATTCTCTCACTATTGCTGCTTCTAGCTCTATTGTAATCACTTGCCCCTTCTTCCTCATCCATGGGTACTTCGGGTCTGAACAAAAACTCTGTGGGTAGTTGTAACAGTCTGTCCCTTAATCTTGGAATCTATGCTATCAGTATGTACTCCGTAAAGGAATACTTCCAGGTCTTAAGACACACCCTTTTGTGCTTTTATCCCATAGAATGCAGATTTAAATTATGGTGCAATGATGTAATGGATCCTTGGAGTAGAATGCATTTTTCCCTAGTCAGTAAATTATATTTTCATGTTCAGTTTGCTCATCAAATCTCTCCTCAGTATGTTGACTGGTGTCTTGAGTACAATAATGGCATGGAAAGATTGTGTTCTCCTATAGTAATAATAATGTTGTCAGTGAAAGGAACCATAATTGTCGCCCCACAAAAACCTTGTTCATTCATGCTAATACCTGACATTGGATACTTTCCCTCCCTTACTCAATACTAGTCACCCCCATATCAACAAGGAAAGAAAATGTTTAGTCACCTATGGTTACCTCGACTCTCTGTACCTATTGTGGGTCAGGTGTAGCTGATAAAATGGAACACATCAAGTCTTTCTGTGGGCTGTCCTATTGTGGGTATAAGTTCATTCCTGTGCCATTCAAAGGGCCCCCCCTCCCCACTGTTACACCCCCTATTTTGGGTGTGGGTGTCTGTGGCACTAGGTTTGCGTTCCATTATGTAATTGTATTCTGTTGTATGGGTGCTTGTGGTTGTATCAGTATCTGCTGTGTCTGCATGGGGTCTTGCAGTGCTTGCATCAGTGTTTTTTTGCATTTGCACTGGCCTTCCCTATGCAGGTTGCATTTGTGGTGCTTGCTTTAAATACTGTGTGTGATCCTGGGAATAATATTCAGGTGGTTCTGTGCTACTCGCTGGGGGATATGCTGTTCTCCCCTCTGTGATCTAGCCAATTCTGTTGCATCCCTCCTCTGCTTCTACACACCCAGGAAATGTGTCCCATTTTTCCACATGTCCAGCACTGCTGGGCCTGTCCTCCAAACCTAGGTTGTCTCCCATTAAATCCTCCTCCCTGTGTAGCCTGAAATCCGAACCCTCAGCCTCTGGGGGCACGCCCTCTTCCTCATGGGAAATAATGATGTTCTCACCTTCCTGCAAAGTTTCCACTAGTTATTGGCTGTGCTTGCCCGGCTTCCTGTGTAATCACCCCCTCTCCACTGGTTATCACTGTCCCTTCCAGAGAAAACTTTGATACTTTTCTCTGAACTCATTTTGCTTCCTCTAGTTTTCTTTCCTCAATTTTCTTACTAACTTTCCGTTGCTTTAGCTGACAGTGGTGAACTATAGTCAACTGAATCTCTGGCCATGGTTTTGCTTCCGTTCCGTTTTTTCAATTGTCTCTCTCCACTGTCTTAGGCAGCCTCTTGTACAATATGTGATAGAACATAGATATAATTTCGTCCCATGGTTCTCGCGTGTCAAGCCACCATTTCTACTGAATCTCCTGAATATAGGTAACCGGTTCTTCGTTGTCACAGATTTTGCATGTCATGATTGAGATCATGTCTGATGAATCGGGTTACTGTACACTAAGTGCTCTCCACACTCCTCTTCATGTCACCCACTGCTAAAGTCATTCCCGCTGTCAATCTTTCCAATATATAGATCTACTTGCCCGCTCCTGACATCAAAGTTGATAGCTTACATAGTTAATTATTCTTGTCCATCTGCCACCATGGAATATATTGCGGCTGTCCACCCCCTTTTCTAATAATGGGAACTGTGTCAATTCTGCCCTCTTGTCCGAACGCAGCTGCACCCTTTGTCTCTATAACTACATCAGTCATACTAACTTTCTTTCACCCCAATACATTTTGCAATCTATTTGCAAATTGAGTTTTCTCTTCCAAATGTAATGCCTGGCAGGTGCCACAGTACATTACTGTTCAGGGACTGGTGCCTGTATACCCGCTGGCGTTCCTTTCTCCGTTTCCGATGCACAGCAGTTCTACAGTCTTCCGGGTCGGAGAGGCAGCAGACCGATCGCGGTAGCTGGTCTGACACTGTACATCACGCAGCGCGATCTGAGCTCAGGGTACCCCTACAACGCCCCTGTGACATTGCTATGGCAACCAAAGTCAAAACTGCCACTCTCCATAAAAGGCTGACTTGCCCAGGGCACAGTACATCTTAATTCTGGCTGCTCCTTTTTGTCTCCTGACCATGTTGCCTTTGCCAGTTCAGCATCCTGTCTGTCTGCTCTGCTCCTTCCTTGATTCTGTTCTTGCCTACTTGTATCCATTCTGGCTGGCCATGCCTGCTCTGGTCCCTTGCCTTTCTTCCCGGATCCTTCTCCTTCTCTTTCACTCTGACCTTTTCTCCACCTTTTAGTATATCATTCTTGGCTCCAATGGATATGCTGCAAGTGTCCTGTACAACCTCTAGTTCAGTGTCCCTACTATCTTCGCACCATGGAAATACCAGAAGGTGAGCCAGTAGTGTGGGGAGCCGTTGTTCAGTCATTCTTGAGTAGCAAATCCTCAGTGTGTTGAGGGGTTTGGTTTCCCCTGCTGCACAGTCTTCATTGCGAAACCTGGCCTCATATCGTACCAGCTCGTTAGTCAAGACTCCATGATCCCCTCGTCCAAGCAATCATGTATTTTACACCAAATCTGATCATGTTATCTCTTTTCCTGTTCTCACGCTTGTGGAGTAGGCTTGTGCAGCCTTTTTCTCTTCATCTTCCTCCTCATCTATGAACATTGTGTCCCCCTCCATCTCCTTCATCATCCACTCTGCCCTCAAAATCGAGTCTTTTAAGGGGACTCGTTACATATGTCTCACTCATTACCTCTTCCAATCTGCTCCTTCCCTTGCCTTGTGGAGACACTTCTCTCGTCTTTGCTATATTACTTACCCCATCCATTCTGCTTCTGCACAAATTACCAACACTTCTCTGCATGGCTTCTCCCTCATCTTCATCTGGAAAAGTGTGCTCTCTGAGTATCTCATCCACTTCCTTGCTGTGTCTTTCCCAACTTTTTTTTCTTTCTTTCAATTTTTCTGCATTTTCTCTGTCTTTGTTCGGGACTGTACGTCCCCTGAAAATCTTTTCTATCTCGCTGTGTTGTTTTTCTTTCATTCTCTCAATCTCTAACTGCCTCTCCCTGTCCTTTTCTTCAGCTCATTTCCTTTCTCTCTCCCTTTCAGCATCTCTCTATTGTTCCCTTCCTTTGTCCTCTTTTCATTTTCTCTCCTCTCTGTCTACCACTTTTTCCTTTCCTTCTCTTTTTCATAACTCCTTTCCCATTCTATTTCTTTCTTCTCCTGTTCTCCTCTCTCTTCTTCTCTTTTCTCTTCCTCTTCTTTCTCATGTCTTACTCTAACTTCACTTTCTTTTTCGTTAAAGTTATTCATACTCTTTATGTCTAATTTAAGCATGATTTGTCCTCCCACCCATTTGTTTGAGGCTATCAGTGTCTCTTCCCTTCTTCCCTGTCTGCCTCTCTGCCTCCAGAACTCCTCCTCAGCCTCTGTCAAGTTTGCCTGTAACCCACAACATTCACCATATTCATCGCAAACGGAAATTGAATTTTGTTTATTAATTTTTACTCTGTTTAAAACATCTTCGCTGCTGTAGGCAGGATGAGCATATCTAGGTTTAGTGTATCCTGCCCCGTTTTTAATTTGTGTAATGGGTATAGTCCCTTTGTTTCCGGAGACTAATCAATGCTCTGGGGAGGAGGAGCAGAGGGCGCTGTGCCCTCCCCTTCACGCTGACCAAGCATCCACTCTTTCACAGGTGGCTCTTCGGTCTCGTCCCCATTTTCCAAGGTTCTAGAATGGCTAATCATTTTTCTAACTTCTTCCCTGTGTATGCAGCATGCAAATATGTTGTCATGTGTTGCAGTACTGATCTCAAATGAGTCCCTTCCTGTGGCCAATATATAATCATCTTGCCTGCAGTGCCCTTCACTCACTCAGTGTGGTACTTTTGTCCTTGTACTGGTGCAATGGTTTACATAAGTGAATAAGGGGAATGTCTCCCATGATGGTACGTCACAATTTAGTCTGCCAATGCTTACCAAACCTTGACTTGAACTCAACATACTCCATCTCCTATCCACCCCTCCTTCACACTCTTCCCCCAACACTAAGTCTCCCCACAACACCACAATTTGTATGTCACAACAACTACCTGCATGCACCACAAACGCCAACCACGCTCTGGACCACACCCTTTTGGTCCAAACTACAGCTTCACACCCTCCACAATATACACCAATATGCGCAAAAATGCACTTTTCACAAAACTAAACCAGTTTTCAATCTACGGCTGGTGCCAGTAATCACTAAAAATATGACTACACTACAGTATAATATGGCCCCTCTTGTCATCACCCGGTGAGGTAACCTTCTCTTTTTATCATACCCCACAAGGTGGTTTACAACACGCTCTTCCATGACCTTGTTGGGGGAATTAACACCCATGCAAGGTTTAGTGTTTGTCCTCTGTGACATTGGGCCTCATTACGACCCTGGCGGTAAGGGGTTAACGCCAGCGTTAGCTGCGCCGACCCCTTACCGCCAACTACGAGGTCCCTTAGCGCCATGGCGCTTTTAACACCTGCTTTTAGCAGGTGTTAAAATCCATGGCGCTAAGGGACCATGGAGTTAATTACGCCACCGTAATTTACGGTGGCGTAATTAACGCCTTCCCCACTCCCATTATGCCCTATGGGGCAAAAATGGGAATGGGGAAGGGTAACCGCCCCGCCAACCTCGGAATGGGGCGGTAAGTCCGCCAACCACCATGGCGTAAACGTAGTTTACGCCATGGTGGTAAAGTCACGGCCCAGGCGGTAACTTACCGCCTGGGTCGTAATGAGGCCCATTGTCACAGGTATACCATCATAATCATTCCTTTATCATTTCACAATTCCCCAATATACAAACAGTTCCCTGCCCGCTTTACCAAGCAGATGCTACATACTTACATTAGTGGATCAGAACGAGGACTTTCGGTATTGAAATTCCCCCAATCAGCCAGCCACAGTTCGTCATACGGGCGGGGATCAGACACAGATTTCTACAAGCGGGCTCCTGTTGACCTCTCTCAGTTTGCGCTTCATACCGGTCTCCGCAGGTCACTTTTCAGTCTTAAAGTGGTCTAGAAAACCCTGTTTAAGTGGAAATGATAGGCCGGTAAATCCTGCGCTCAATAATGGAAATAGTCAAAGTAAATGCAAAACACGCTTTACTAGCAATCCGCATAAAGCAGGGACAGTATACAAGCATTAAGGATCTTGCATCACTCACAGAGCTCTTCATGAAAAACAACGGATAGGGGCCGATTCATGGAACAAACGTGCACCGAAAATCCCAGCGCAAGCAGGCGCAAGGTGGCGCAAGCGTGTGAAAGCAAGCGCATGTGCACGCGCGCGATTCAAGGAAGGCGCTGCGCTTGTTTCCCACTGGTTGTGCGCCAAATCGGTGCATGTCGCACGCGGGCATACACGTCATCAAACGGCGTGCGCTACGCGCACAGCAAAAGCGCCCATAGCACAGCGCACACAACAAAAGTAGGCGGACCAGTGGGCGTAACACGCGGAATGGGGAATAGCGCATGAAAAAGAAGGCATAACTGGGGAAGTACTGCAGGGAACTACACAGAATGCCCACACGCACGCGAACAACCCGGATTCATGGATACGAATACGGGAAACCCGCGCACGGCAAAAGATGCACACAGGCGTGAATGCGTCCGCCACACAAAGGCAGGCGGAAGCGTCCCCGCGCACAGTATAAAAGTGCGCGCAAACAACAAACGCGTATATACAGCTACGATGAATGCCCCATTTGTCGCAGCACTGATCGTGGGACACCGCAGGAGGAGGAGAATAGCCAGGGCACACATTTGTTCACCACGGACAAGCCTTTTTGGGATGCCTGACGACCAGGTCTATGGCAGGTATAGGTTTCCACCCCGTATCATCCTAGACCTGGTCAGGGAGTGGGAAGATGACCTTAGATCCCCCACCCTTTGCTCCCAAGCACTGAGCCCCTTGGAGAAGGTGCTCAATGTCCTGCATTTTTTGGCCACTGGGTCATTTCAGCAGACTACTGCCATAGTGGGGGAGGGGTCTCACAGGCCACGCAGTCACGCTGCCTACACCAGGTCTTGGCAACTCATGACAGCGCGCCCCTCAGTTCGCAGGCACATATACATGCCCAGAACACCCGCAGAAAGGCAGGCCATTGTCCTGGACTTTTACAGGGTGGCACACTTCCCCAAAGTGCTCGGTGCCATAGATTGCACCCATGTGGCCCTACATCCACCTAGAGCCACTGAGCACATCTACCGAAATCGCAAGCACTGGCATGCCATCAATGTACAGGTGGTATGCGATGCAAAGGGAATCATCACCTCTGTCTATGCAAACTACCCTGGCTCCACCCATGACAGTTTCATATACAGAATGTCCGCCCTGAGCCGGGCCCTGGAAGCTGGGCAGCATGGCGACACATGGCTCCTAGGTGAGTACAAATGCCCTTGCACATGCATGCATGTCACACACACACACACACACACAAATACACAAACCCCTATAATCACAACCATTATCACCTCTCCAGGGGACAGTGCCTACCCTCTGAGCAACCACATGATAACGCCAATCCGGAACCCCACCACACCACCCCAGGTAAGATACAACGCGGCCCATATTGCAACCAGGGCCATAGTGGAGCACACATTCGGAGTGCTCAAGTCACGCTTTCGCTCCCTTGACCGGTCTGGTGGGCAGCTACTCTATGCACCCCCAGTAGTGTGCAGGATCATTGTGGCAGCATGTGTCCTGCACAATGTTGCAACACGGCAGGGCGTACCGGTGGACATGGTGGTGCCCCCACATCTCCAACCACAGGCACAGGCGCTGCCCATGGGTGGGGATAGGGCACGTGGCGAGGATGCCCGGACCCAGCTTGTGAACATTTTTCACCTAAACTCCCACCCCTGCGGAGTGCACACAGGCCTGGCACATACCAGGTGACAATCGATGAGGACAAAGAGACAGTCAACTGTCACAACCTTACCACCCTGAGATTGTTGCCATGGAAGTGCCACATTGTGTGCATCCCTAGCTACTTAAACACAAGCAATCCTGTGTGACCAAAAGGCACACATGCAAGGTGTGAATCACACACACCTGCAGAATAGGCCATGACTATCACTGGTATGTCACTCAAACCCTCCCAAAGCACAACATGACATGGTAAGCAATAGCCATACACCAACACAGTACCAATAAGGTATACATTGCCATGTGAAAAATGTAAATTGGCATCAGACAATGATGCCTGACATGGAATTAGATGAAATGACTGACCAATAACCTCCCACCCAAAATACGTCATACGCAAATGCATTCCAAAAGTTGAAGTTGTAACATAACAATGAATGCCTGCCTACATGCACATTGTGCATTGCAAAATCAACACTGCAGCTTCTGTGTGCCGTGTCCACCTCCTGCAACACACTGCTCAGTGCACAGCACAGTTAACAGCCATTTTGTGTGATGCACACCCTGAGCATCACATCTAAGGGACAAACCACATCAAAAAGCAAATTAGGCATATACAGGATCCACAATTGGTCATAGGACATGCGCTGCAGGGACACAGTGGGCACCAGAAGGAAAACAAAGTGTACACGTGGACATGGAAGGGTGGTTGTACATTATAGTGCGATTTTGCGGGTCAGTAGGGACATGCACTCAACATATGCATGTGCAATGAAGTGACCATCAGTGTCCTCTACACATCACATGTGAACATTCACCATCTGTACACCCTAGCATGTCAAACCACAACTATCCCCTCACACCTGAAAGGTAAACACAACACATGAACAGGCATTGATCAGTAGAACACATCATGTACATAGGATACCACAATTACAATGTCAGGGTGCCCATCACACTGCAGGGCAAAGCAACTATCACCAACCAATCACCACCCCTCCCTCAGAAATCACCATGACCCACTGAACAACTGCACCGGGGTTATGGAGCCTTCATCCTTGAATTTCACCTGGCCACAGGATCACCCCTCCCCTTTGTCACCATCTCCCACCTTGTGTGTAAAAAGTTGCCTGCACCCTCAGAGTCCACCTTGATTTGCAAAAACACTACATCCAAGAGAACTCAAAGCAGGCCAACACAGAAGCCAAGCAAAAAGCTTGCAGGCAGAAAAACTAACCAGAACAGCCTCCAGTAGATGACTTGAAGTAGCAGTACCTCACAAAGGCCAAGTACTACCACAATGATGTAACAACCAAGGTAGCACAGTAAAACAATGTCACAACAGGATGTGTACCATGTGTGGTACATAACATAGAATGATTCACCACAAACGGATGTGTACTGTCACTGCTCCCGTGTACAGGCGCAGGAGTGGGATGAACCAACCACCCCACCGTGGTCTGGGTGGCTGCAAGGTCAAACTCACACAGGCCTCTGAGACCCTGGTGGGGAAGGAGGGTCAGGTATATGCAGTCGGGACAGGCGTTGGCATACTGGGTAACCGGAATGAGGGGCAGGAGAGGGGAGTAGGATTGACACGGGAAAGTAGGGAATGGCCAAGAATGTAGTACTCATATTAACACATACACAATCATACCAAACTTGTTCATCATGCACATAGCAGCAATTCACTGAAATGGAAGTCAAAGAGAAACTTATCTCTGGGGTGAGTGCTGGCCTCCTGCCTGCGCACTCTCAGGTCCGGTAACAGGAGCAGTTCAATGCTGCAAAGAGAGCCACAGTTAAAAATCAATGCGTGCCCTGCAGTTGCCCCAGACACTGCAGTTGCCCCAGACAACCTTACAATCAACTAGCCATGAGTCCACCAACACATCTGAGCTGTATTGTGCTTTTCAACACCAATATTCGTCCAAGCTCACCCTCAGTGCTGCTACTAAGCATGCATTTGCAACTGGCCTGGTGGAAGGTTTGCTGTGTTGTGGCCCCCCTGTGCTGCTCATCTTGCCTGGAGTCCCTTGAAACACGTCAGCAGTTTTCGGATGTATGATTGCAATCCCTGTGCCTCTGCTTGCGCACACATGTGCATGTGGGCACCACCAAACGTGTCCAGATTCCAGATGTCCAATGGCCCATGTCTGCTGGCAAAGGTGGTCTGGAGGCTCATCCCCCTGCAGAAAGGGCATGAAACACATGATTAATGCATTAGATTCATCTGGGTGTGTCTCTTCAGGCATCACATCACTGGACCATGTCAGAGACGTACATCAGAAATCACACCACAGTCCGTCTTTCACAGCCAAAGTGTGGAACACACTATCTACGGCATGAATTGCAACAAGCACATGCACAGTAAAGATAAGAAACATACTACACAATG
The DNA here is from genome assembly GCF_040938575.1 of Ambystoma mexicanum. Taxonomy (NCBI): domain Eukaryota; kingdom Metazoa; phylum Chordata; class Amphibia; order Caudata; family Ambystomatidae; genus Ambystoma; species Ambystoma mexicanum. The sequence continues at coordinate 154,885,441 of NC_090930.1, read as the reverse complement.
CATAGCAATGAATGTACACATGAATCATGAAACACCCCATCTAGCAAAAGCAGAACAGTGGTCAATAACACCTCAATCATCCCCACTAGGGGTGTTAACACAAATTCCACAGCAGCAGACATGCCACAGATATGACAGTCCAAAACCCTTGTGTAATAGGCTGTTACACCGAACCATCCTTGCAAGCCCATGGATAAGGGAAGCAGGAGTGGCATATGTGAGTCAAGGACCCCAAGCAGCATACACATACACAAGACAAGCCTGAGGAGCCCAGCTGGAACAGACAATGGATGCTTTCAAAAGCCACAAAGCACCACACTGTCACATGAAAGCACAATAGACAAGCAATTTTAAACTATATTAACTAATTACACTAACTACGAAAAACCTACTTTACCTAATTAAACTAACTATCAAACAGAAACGTAACTAACTAAACTAAAATAAAAATCAAAAATGGCCACATACGACCCGGGGGGGGGGCACCTAGGAGGGGGGAGGTACAGGGTGCTCAACACCCACATGCGATGATGCTGAGCCACAATAAAAACCTCCATGGGCTCAACGCCTGCACAGCCCAACCTATGTGGGAGATAGATGGTCGTCCGAGTCTGGCTCATCCTGGAAAGGAGGACGTGGCACAGTAGCCTGGCCATGCCTAGCCGCAGCTTGCCCCTTGTCGGCAGCAAGTCTGCCGGAGGGGTGAGCCTGGTTCTGTGTGGCGATGACTTGTAGGTCTGCATGCAGAACCACCTGTGATACACGTACTTCCTCTTGCAAGGTAGCACGTGTAACACAGAGTTCCTTCTGCAAGGCCTGGCTGGACAACCACTGCACCTCCCCGCAAGCCTGTAGCTCAGCCGAGATGGTACGCTCAAGCTGTGCAAATCTCTCCTCTGACCGCTCCCTCTGGGACATCAGAAGGACACCCAGATTGGATTTCAGGGAAGCATACTCCTCCCTCAGGGCCTCCATGTGTGCCTCTGCATGAGCAGCAATTGCTTGACGCAGAGACGACATTTCAGCCTGGCGTGCCCTGTCTGAGGCCGCCATGCCCAGCCTGAGCGAGCGGGCCTTGGACCGTGCCGCCTGCTGCTGGAGAAGCACCTGCCTAGCACGAGGGAGCACGGATCGGGCCACACGCTCCATGCTCTCAGCGATGTTCTCCATTGCTGCCCCCTGCCGTTCTGAATTGGAAGTCATGTCTTGCTCCCACTCAGTATACAGCGGTTGCGCACGGCGACCGCGTTGCTGGGCTTGACCCCTGCGGGACCCAAGGACCGGGTGTCCTTGTCGTGTTGGCACCGCCCGCGGCTGCACGACTACATGCTCCCGTCGATGTGATGTCCCAGGCACATCAGTGACTGGTGTGGAGGGTGACCCTGCATCCCGATCCACCACGGGCAGAGGTTCCAAGACTGTCTGACCCCTCAGTGCAGGTGTCGCGGACAGAGGAGTGTCCACATCAGAATCACTCACCCCTGACACATGGACCTGATGCTCATCCAACTCGACATGGACGTCAGAGTCGTCATCAGGGCTGGACTCATAGGCAGCCAGAGACAAGATGGCCTGTAGCACTTGGGGGTTTTCGTGGCCTGCCACCCCACGACCCACACTTGTGCTGGGTTGATGAAGTGATACCAAAACTGTGCCTGGCATGACAACACCCTCCTCCGGCTACATTGTGTTATCATCTGAAAAATAGAGAGAAAAAAGGTCACTACACATGACAGAAGCACACAACACACACACACACACAACATCAGGCAGACATGTGACACAAAAAATAGAACCTGGCATGCATGCTGGGTCAACTTGGAATTGCTTCTGTGATCAGACCTGTTGAAAGGTGGCAGTTTGCATTGAAGTGGGTCTATGCAGTGCAGCCAATGTGTATGTTATTCACTACCTACATGTACAAGTACTTCATGGTGTGTGTCAGAAAATGTGAAGGCAGTGCAAGATCAACTTCAGGCATCACCATCACGTGCAATGTGCATTCAATGGGTAGCATATCTACAAGCAAAGCACCCCTCCACCCAAGTGCAAAAGTATGGATGCCTAGCATGTTATCATAGACCTGTGCATTGACAGGCAGGGTTGACTAGCATCAACAGCTTCATGTGAGTCAAGTGACAACACTGCAAATGATGATGGGACAGTAAGCAGGACACATGATGAAACGTCTGGAGGCCACCCACGTGTGAAGAAGACACTACACCAGTTGGACAGAGTCATTGGCCATTAAACAGGCTGAGGCCTGTGACCCACCCAGATTGTCAGACCCTAAACATGTGTGCAACGCAGTACTGAGCCCCAGTAGACATGGGAAGGCTGATGAAATGCCATGCAATGTTTGTCACCCAGGACTTGTATTACAGTGATCATCCAGTCAAGGACACATAGGGGCATGCGTGCAATGCACATGGAGCATGAATGGGCACTCATGTCCCTGTGGGGCATCTGACCTCTGCACAGTACAAGTGAGATACCCTGCATCAAGTACTAAGGCTGTACCACACAGCATATGTCTGGCAGATTGGTTGCGGGAAGTTAGAATGAACACAGGACGCATTAACAGGGATGTACCCAACGGCAATATTGAAGCAGACCAGTGCAAAAGTGGAATTGGGGTGCAGAGCTGGGGGTGGAGGGGCAAGGGAGCATGCCTACATGGAGTACCCGCATGCAGGCAGAGGAAACATGCACGTCAGTCATGCTATGACATCGTGCCTGGGCTGAGAGGAAGGTCACCCCACGCTACATGCAGAAGGGCCAGTGAGCTGGGACATGGACCGGAGGGGCATACTGGTAACCAGCATGTGAGTAGGGTGCAATAGTGTTGATGCCGACAGTCCCCGTCTGCTCCACATGTCCACCATCCAGCAGATCAAACATGCATCATGGAAGCATTGCATTACTTGCACATCCGAAACATGTACACGTCACATGTAATGGCAATCATGCACAACACATCCCACAAGTAAAACACACACGTCCTCAACAAACACGCATCAACACTCACTGGACTGGGCATCAAAGTCCGGCATCTCTCCCACTCCTTCGACCGATTCCGATGGCATGAACTCCGCAACGAGTGACTCATGCGGAGTGAGGACTTCCTCCTCTGGTGCAGGTCCACCGCCAGTCACCAGAGTCAAGTTGTAATTTGAGGCACGCTTAGCCTTAACGCTGCGCTTGATGTCATTCCAATGCTTTTTGCACTCTTGAACCGTGCGCACCTCATGCCCGAATGCACTGACATGTTCCGCAACATGCTTCCAGTGGGTATCGCGTTGGGCAGCCGTAGTCAGACTATTGGCACCCACTAGTATGTCACGGCTGTGGCCCTGCACGTACCCCACGAGGAAGTCCAGTTCCTGGTTGCAGAAAGGCTTCTTCCTCGACGTGCAGGAGGTCGTGGCTGTGTGTGAGGTCCCAGCCTGTGCTGCAGGTGCAACCTTCCTCCTCTTGGATTGTGGCTCAGACCCTGGCTGGCTAATGCTGCCCTGACCAGTATGGCTAGTGGGTTCGGTGGATTGAGCCAAGGGAGTGGCAGGTGGAGGGACGACCAAAGGCCTGACTTCTGTCAGTGGCAGCTGGGTGCCCTCTAATGGACCCTGCGCAGCAACATCTGCTGTGGCAGGGTCATTGACCGCAACTGCCCTGGTTGGCAGACTCACAACCGGGGTGTTGTTTGGTGCATCTGCCCCTGCACTTGCCAACTCCCGGCTGTTTGGGGCAGCAGATGACATAACTTCCCCAGGAACACGTGTCTTGGTCAGGGCAGCCCTGCGTGCCCCTACGGTTTCCCTCCTGGCCTGTTGGAAATCTTCCAAGGGCTCCTCAAGTGCCAACGCAGTCTGCGCTGGCAGACCCTGAGCCTGGGTGGCGGTGTCCACAGCTGCAGCCTGCAGCTACCACTACCCTTGGGCCCGTGGCAGTCGATGGAACGGACTGCCGGGTCACACGGGCGCTAGTGCCAGATGCAGAAGCTGCATCTCCCGGAATCACAGGGGGTGGTGGCATGACTGCACCGACACATGGCACGACATTGTGCTCAAGTTGCGCACCCCTGCCTCTTCCCCCTCTGCGGCTTCCTTACACACCCTGGAGTCCCCCTACTCCCTGGTCACCCCGGCCACGTCCCTGACCACGCTCGCCACAAGGAGGATGCCCAGCTGAGGCGCCCCTCACCTTTGGTGTCCTCCCAACCATGGCACAGATGTAGTAGTGCCGGCACAGATGGAGTAGTGCCATTGGGAGGTGTACATCACAATTGACCTGGGCAATTGGGGTGAAGGGGGTGGGAAGCAAGATGTTAACAGCCCCCCTGCACCTGCAAGGCTTTATGTGACCCCGGTGATTTAGTGACGGGTCACGCAACGCTCAGGCACGCCAAAACTGCTGGAAAACTGTGCACGCAACCCTGCAGCCTACGTGCGTGGAATCAACCTCCCGCAGTACGCGGTGGCACCCAGTAACACGAAAAACGCGTACGCGTGGGACAAGCAGGCTACTATGACATCAAAAACGGTGCGATACACAGGAGCACCCGCAGTGGGAAAAATAGAGTGCGTGACTCACCGTCTGACTAGCGCGATGCAGAAAAACATGCGTAGCCAATACCCCTGCCAAAAGAAGAGATACGTCCTTGATAGCTGTGAAGTTGTGATGGCGCGCAAAACAACACGAAGCCGCAACACACGTCGGTCTCCACGAAAGGCACATACAGCGAACTGCTGGCCCCGCTCACCTTTAACCCATGCTGAGGGAAACGCCCGCGCGTGTCACGTCACTTACGTGCGTAGGCCCTTTCCTCGGATTACACGCATTCACACGGGGACATGTATTTTTTTGCGCACGCGCTAATCCACTATGCCCACGTCATGGGGGAAACACCTGCGACGCCGGAGCACGTCACGTCACAGAAGCGCTTACGCGCGATGGGCCTTTGGTCCAATGAAATTGCTGACTCACCCACGCGATAAGGGCCCTTCCACTATTACACACTGACGTGCAATTTTTTCACGTGCCAAATCACTCCGTATCAAGCTGGCCACGCGAAAACACACGGAAGACCACGCTCCTGCCCTGAAGGCCATTTTCCTGCCCCCAAGAGCCCCGAGCACGCTCCCACCTGCCATCTGCTGCTGCCTGTTGCCCACGTGCCCTGCTATTTGCTGCCTGCACATCAGCCAGGGGTGCAGTTGCTGTGACCACCCCTGCTGGAACTGAAGACTCCCGACTGGGATACCATCGCTCCACAGCCCAGCCCCAGGACCCAGTTGCCCACCCACACCTGCCTATGGGGTTGCCATGTCGGGCACACCACCATCTGAGACCACTGGCAACCCCCAGCCAGAGAGGCAGAGGGCCACCAGCTTCCCTGCCACCGAAGTTGGTGTCCTGGTGGAGCAAGTCCTGGGGGAGTATGATGCCCTCTTCGGAAGTTCGCGCGCCGACAAGGAAGGACGGACCAGGATCTGGACAGACATCGTGACTGCCATCAACGCGGAGGGGGTGGCAGTCCGCAATTTCCAACATGTCAAGAAGCGCTGGGAGAACTTCATGTCCCGGACCCTCAACAAGGCCCGGCGCCTCTTGAAGGCAGCGGATGCTAAGGGGCACCAGGGCCACCTGTCGGAACATCAAATGAGGGTCCTGGAACGCATGTCCCCAGCACTCCACGTCCAGGTCCTTGAGAGGCAGACCCGTCTGGAGTCGAGCGGCAAGTGAACATGCATACTGATTGTAAGCTGTTCGTGTGGTGGTGTGCCAGTAGTGTGCAGGTTGCACATGTGGTTTTGTAGGGCCATGTATGGATGTGTATGTACAGGGCCGTGAGGCTAACACATGCGAGTCCTCTCATGTGTGAGACACATTGATGGTGCATGTGTGCGTAAGCTTGCATGCCAAATGCAGATGTGTGAGCACACATGTTTGAATCACTGTGTATGTAAATTGGCATGGTTGTGGTGTCACACATGGATGTCGGTTCCAGCTGCATGTATCTGCACTGTGTACATGTGCATGTGTGTGTATTTCACAAGGGTGCAACAGTGATGCAACATGGATGCTTGGGACACTGATATGTAGAAGACTGATTGCCAGATGTGACATGGATGCCGATCTCATCACTGCGACAGTTGGTGGAGATGTACACATGCATGTAAGTGTGGTGGCGTGTGTGCATGTCTAGTGCACTCCCTGTGTTTCATGTGATGTCTGGCTCACCTTTGGCTGCTCATGCTGTTGTATGGGTATGGATGGTGCTGGCTGTTGCCATAAGGCTGTGGAATTGCTCATGTGTGTGAGTTGATTATGCCATGTGTGTTGGGAATTGTGATGCCATGTTTGAAGTTTGACACTGCCACTCGTGCAACTGGCAGGTGTGTATCAGTCCATTGTACAGTGTCCTGATGCCTGTCTCCCATCTCTCCCTGTCTGCAGCGTCACCTGATGAAGAGGGCGGAGAGGGTGCTGTGGAGCACAGCGGCGGGGATTACACCACCAGCCAGAGACGCAAGGCCCGGCTCCCCTCCCAGGTTTCGATCTCGTCAGGGAGTGAGGAGTCCGGTGCCGCGTCCCAGGCTGCAGCTGCCGAGGGTAGGTCCAAGAGGCGGAGGTCGGAGTTGGACTCCTCGGCAGCTGAAGGGGCAGCTGAGACCCCACAGGGTCCGACGAAGGAAGATGGCAAGGAGTCATCCAGGTTGGTGGGGGGTTTGGTGGAGGAGGAGGCCGCGCAAGGGACAGAGACGGGGTCTGGAGGTGGGGATTCCACTGGTGCCGGTGGTGCAGTGCAGGGGCAGGGACAGGAGGCAGCACAGGCAGCCGCGGAGGTGCCTGTGTGTAATCCTGTCCCCGATCCTGTGACTGCATTATCCCGCACCAGCAGGGAAGCCTACGTCCAGACCCGTTTTCAGGGAGGGGA